>NW_026088435.1:0-324916 GCF_022605725.1 Anthonomus grandis grandis | reverse complement strand
TTTTAATCCTCTCCTGAAGATGCTAACATCGTTAGTGAAATACGTGTCGAGAATAAAAATAAAGTGTATTGGCTAGTGGTAAAACTGTCTTGTAATTTATACCAGAAAAAATTCTTTTTGGTTCCAATACTTGTCGAATTTTCAGATTGAGATAGGGATAAGTAAATGAGGGTGCAGCTTTTCCAATTCAATTCAGTATATTACTATATACCTTAGTTAATCAATTTACCAAATAAATATAGTATAAAAAATATTCAATAAATTAAGATTTTATATCGCAATAAAGCACTTGAAGTATTAGTACTATCATTAAATAAGGTCTCTATCATAATAAAGGTAAACAAGTCTTGGGGTCATTTTGAAAAAATTATTGTCAAATAATATCGTAAACCTATTTAGTTAATGTGCCTCTTATATATATATTTTTCTTATTGAACATATTTTTATGATAGTATATTTTTATATATGATTATTATTAATTTTCATAATATATGAATTGCTATTACTTATATTTTGATATATTGTCTTAGTGAGTAGGATTAGATTCCTGTTAGACAATAAATATATTTGTATTGGAACTTATATTTAAATTGCCCTACTATTAAAACTATGAAGCATACTTTGATATACGATTATTTTCAGGGGGTCTTATACTTTTTTTTCTGATGATTATCGTAATAATTTTCATCTCGACCAGGCGGGGCTCCCCTATTCCTCGCTCTGCCCCCATTAAAAATGGCAAATATATAGAGACCATCACCAGCTGTGGCATAGTCGAAGGGTAACTGTAACTTTTACCCTTATTTCTACTTAATAATGCAACTTTCGGTGTTTTAGAAAAATCGAGGATAGTTCTGTGGCCTTTAGAGGAATACCTTACGCCAGACCACCAGTGGGGAACCTTAGGTTTGAATACGCCCAACCTTTGAATAGTTTGGAGTATTGTTGGAACGGTACTTTCTTGGCCCATAATGCCACTCCACCTTGTTTGCAGATATTGAATAATAACACCGTTACAGGTTAGGACTCACTTTTAGGAATAATAGTGGATGAAATGTAATAATGAGTTTTTAGGAATAGAAGATTGTCTTACGCTGGACGTAGTCACGCCATATGTAAAATACGACAACCCTCTGCCAGTTATAGTCTTAATAGGAGCAGATAGTCTTGTGGGTGGTTCACCGGGGAAACTACGGCCTTCGGCCAGATACGCTCGCTCCAAGGACGTGGTCTTTGTTAGACCGAACTTTAGAATTGGCGCTTTGGGTTTTTTGTCTTTGGGTAATTTTTTTTTCAACTGTATACCCTCGAATGTTCTTAATTAAGTCACTTGCAGACATGCTGAGCCAGTCCTCTTACCCCCGCACGTCTGGGAATTACGGACTGTCAGATATCTTGCAGGCTTTGCACTGGATCCAGTTGAATATCGAACATTTCGGTGGAAATAAGGAGAGCGTTACTTTGGTGGGGCATAGGGCTGGAGCCACTTTAGTAACCGCCTTGTCTACCATACACAATGCGAAGAATTACTTTGCAAGGTAAGCAACGCCTAATATCCTTTAATAATTCGACCTCAATTTTGTGATCTTCTTATTTATAAGCCTGGAAGAATTTTGTTTGTTTTTTCTTAATGTTCATACTGATTAAAAATGAATATTGTTAGGGCTTGGGCCTCGTCAGGGGGCTCAATTTATCCGTCCAAACCGAGGGACGAATCTGAAGCGGAATTCCGACAGTTTTTGCAAACCGTCAACTGTCAAGATGTAACGTGTTTAAGAGAATTACCCGCTAAGAAACTGGTCAGTTCTGTGCCGGACACTTGGAGGAAACCGCAACCGGATCTGCCTACGAAGGACGAGGAACCTGACAAAAGGCATCAGTGGCTGGTAAGTGTGATCTTTCATAAATTGAAAGAAAAAACATTGCATTATTTTAAAAATTCTAGAGATTTGCAAATTCACTGAAATTAATTGACATAAGTCTGGCAAAGAATCTAAATTAAAATATTAAACGATATTGAAATTCAGCAACATATTTATCATATAATACAACAACATAGTTCATATTATTATGATAGCATCCAGAGGAAAGATAGCAATGAAATTATTACGATTATAGATAATTATTTTGACTGCGTGAGGCACATTATAAATTCGGACTATCGAGAGAATAGAAATCTGACCTTTATATGAGAATAGTGGCATGATGACAATATTCCCTTTACGTTGTGTTTCAAGGACACGTATATGATTAAATTTGATATTAGAGTGATAACTTGATGGGGAGTTTGTATAGATTTGTAGATTTCCAGGAGTTTTATGTATTTTTCCATGCAGGATACCACAAAATCGACAGATACTGCATTAAGAAAATATACGTATATTTCTCGATAGGTTTGTGAGAACTGTGACATTTTTTTTAATGTACCTATGAGTGCAATTATTTTTTTACTTAACTTTATTTATGTAAAACTTTAATGACAATGTTTCGTCAAAATACAGACCTAAATATAGTTTGAGTTTTGACTATGAACTATTATTGGTTGTATATTATTGGGTGTGTGATTTGTTTATGTTTAAGCTCAATTTATGTGATCTAAGCCAAGGGTACTTCAGAATCAGCAAATAAAAGTTTAATTTGACCTTTTAATTTTAACTCAAAATTGAGTTAACATACCGGGTGGTGCGTCGCCGAGCGGAACATAGGAAAACCCATGTAAATTTTAAGGGGGTCAATTATTGGCTTCCCTGTACATTTTACAGAAGAAATGTAAGATAACTTTTTGAAGAGACCAATCAGGCAAACCCTCGTGCAAAGTTTCAAAAAATTTGAATAAGCGAATCTTGAATTATTCAATTGAATGAATGAATGAATTGAATAAAATGAATATTGTCACTGACATGAGGAAAAGTGTCAATAAATCAGTGACAGTCGATATTTGAAAACAAGTATGAATTATTCAATCGATAAAAAATAGCCAGTAATAAAATAAAGTAGCATTATGAGGGAAACAGTTAGAGCAGGATCTGAAATGTTTTCAGATACTGAAATGTTTACAGATACTGTATCTGAAATGTTTTCAGATACTACATCAACCATAAACATTTCTTGTATTCGGCTGTACGTCAGATTTGACAAAGCCTTATAACAAATTGTTTGCTGGGGGCTGGTGTCTGGTTTTACCTGAACCGAAAATTTGCTAATTTTGCAATTACATTCAATTGAATAATTCAAGATTCGCTTATTAAAATTTTTTGAAACTTTGCATAAGGATTTGCCAGATTGGTCTCTTCAAAAAGTTATCTTACATTTTTTCTGTAAACTGTACCGGGAAGCCAATAATTGATCCCCTTAAAATTTACATGGGATTTCCTATGTTCCGCTCGGCGACGCACCACCCGATATACAAGGAACAAAATGGATCCCTGAGATACTCCGCATGTAACCAATGAATTTGTTGTGCCAGGACACTCTTTAAGATTTATTTGCCAGTAAAGAAAAATTGGTTCAATTGAAAGAATTTTATTTATTTTTTAATTCTTAATGCTCATATACTGATTAAAAATGAAAAAATTACGTGTCACACCTGTGACTCCCATCCGTTCCAACCAAGCCAACACAACATTATGGTCAACAGTATCGGAGGCCTGTCGCAGATCAAAAAACACCACTGCAGTCTTTTTACCATAATCACTCGACTCACGGAAGCCGTACTGACACCTACACAACGATTTATGCTTATTAAGATATTAAGTAAACCATTCACTGAAATATCATTTAAAAATAGATCGGACCTTAGTTATCCCAATTTTTTTAGGAACTTTCCCACTTGATAAATATTGATTTTGCAGAGAATTGTGGTTATACTGCCCTTGCTCGTCGCCTGCCAATGCATCCAAATGATCAATCAAGTTTTCAGTCTCTTGTTCATAGCATGGACAAAAGAAAATATTACAATTTGCAAATGGCTCAGTGTCAGGATTGAGTAAAGTATGTGGAATCTGGCCAGCAAGTTCATGTCCCATATTGACCAAGGAAGAATTAAAATATTTACATAATATGTCCCCTGGATTTTCTATTTTTCCATTATTCGTAACTAGACATTTCACTTTATCCCTGCAGCTACTTTCATAAAACCTGATTTATAACCTTTCAGGTTTTTTTTGTGTTTCCTTGTTTGGCTTCGTTAATTCTTTAGTAAAAAAAGTTAATTTAGCTTGTTTTATCAGCGATACGCATTTTTTTTTTTTTTGACACTGGATGGACACTCCCACAAAGGCCCGTGTCATTTTAGCTCTGTGCTCTCTATCATCACTTACACTATTACCGCGCTTATTAAATCAATAATCTTTCTGCATGTGCTTCCTTCTTATCAAAACAGATCCAGAGTGTGCCAGACAGTCTGAGGATCTCTTCACGTATCGACTCTCAGGCTAAGTCAAAATGTTTTAGTCCTTCAGTGTGTCGGTCTTACTTGGGATTTATGGGACGAAAAGTATATGTAATTTATTCCAATATATAATAAAATACATCCAATGAAAATCTTCACATAATAACATGATAAGAGGGTTTTTTTTCGCGGCATATCAGCAGAGGTATTAAAGCATAAAACATGAGTGAACAATTTTTGCATTTTCTGCGCCCTGACATCTCTCATCGCAATAACTTTTTTTCAATTTTATCTCCTGCTGGTTCTCCAGTTGTACCACATACTAGATCAAAAACATCTTTTGATCTAATCTGTTTTTTCAGACTAATGACTGGAACTTTTAAATTATCCAGTTATCCCCATTGAACTTTGGCACAACAGAAGTTGCATGATCTCCCATTTTAACAATATTTAAAAAAAAAAAATAATAATTGGACTCAATTGACTGTTCACCGTCTCCGACCCCAATATTTTGGATTTTACTAAATGCAATGAACTTGTAACTGATTTTCTACATAACTGTTGCACAATTTATGACCTAACTTAAACCTCAAAAGAAATTAGCGATTTATTCTCAGAGTATTTTAAATCAGTTTTTGTAGCGCCAAGTGTATCAAATAATCACCATAACAGTAACATGACACATGATAATCTAGGTTTAATTCAATTTCAACTGGATGAGGTTGTAGCAGGAATTAATCATCTGCATCCTAAAAAGGGTGCAGGCCCTGATGGCATACCTTCGTATTTGTCAAAAAATTGTTCTAGAGGACTCTCATATCCTTTATATAAATTTATCTAATCAATCGCTTTTACAAGGTCAATTTCCGGATGCGTGGAAGGTTTCCAATGTAATTCCTATATATAAGAACGGACAAAAAAATATTATCTCCAACTACCGTCCAATAAGTAAGCTCAGTATATTGCAAAATTATTTGAATAACTTTTATATACATATTTTTTAAGTTAGTGAAAAGACAATTAATTTTTGAACAACATGGGTTTTTTGCAAACCGTTCTATAGACAGCAATCTTCTCACCTATCTTGAATTTTTAAAGAAAAATATGGACAAACGTATTCAGGTTGACAGCGTCTACACGGACTTCAGCAAGGCCTTCGATAAAATTAACATTTCAATTTTGCTAAAAAAACTAGCTCTGGTAGGGGTGGGTGGTTTTCTTTTAAAATGGGCTGAATCTTACCTCTCGAATCGAAGGTTCACAGTCTGCATAAACGGCGTAAACTCCGAAATAGTTAATGTAACGTCGGGGGTGCCACAAGGATCTCATTTGGGCCCCCTTTTTTTCATAATATTTATAAATGATATATTTAAATGTTTTAACACTCGGAGTTTTTGCTTTATGCAGATGATCTTAAATTCTTTAGACCTATAAAATCACACGAAGACTGCCAGCTCCTGCAGGAGGATATAGAAAGCCTTGTTGAATTACTGTCGGATCAATTGCCTTTTTTTAAATATTGAAAAATGTCAGTTTATTTCATTTACTAAAAATAAATTAAAATTCAATTTAATTATAATATAAATAATGTTGATCTTAAAAGGGCTCAAGATGTGAAGGATTTGGGAATCATTTTTGACGAGAAGTTACTTTTTGATAAACATATTAATACCTTAGTGTTAAGTGCGTATAAAATGTTAGGGTTTATTAATAGGCAGGCTAAAATTTTGAAATCCTCTAGATCCTATATTTTTTTGTATTATGCATTTGTTTATAGCAAGCTTAATTTTGGGTGTGTTGTTTGGAATCCGATTTACTCAATTTATAAAAATAGATTGGAATCTGTGCAGAACAAATTTTTAAAGTGTCTTTATTATAGGGATAATTTAAATATTGTTACTAATGACTTAGGTGATATAAGAAAACATTTTGGTATACTTACTCTTGACAACAGAAGAAAAATTTCAGACCTTTTATTTTTGCATAAACTGTTGAATAATAGAGTGGATTGTCCATGTTTGATGCAGGGTTGAGATTTAATATTCCATCACGGCAATTAAGACTTAGTGATCTTTTTAATTTACTTTTCAGAAATACTAACAGTTGTCAATCATCTCCACTGTGCAGAATGATGAGATTATCAAATTTTTATAATAACATAGATCTCTTTTTTGAAACCCAAAAAAACCTGAGAGGTATATTGAAGAGAGAGCTACTATAATTCGTATCCCAGACTTTGTGTTTTTTGTGTAAGAATTAGTATTTAAAAATTAGTATTTAAAATTTAATAGTCCTTTTCCGGTTTCGCAATTGTTAAGGGTATTTAACTTTAGTGTCTGCAAGTTTATATTGTTTCTATATTTATAAGTGGATACTGTAGTGGGTTTACCTGTTTGTATCCTTAAGAAAATAATAAATAAATAAAAAAAATAAATAAATAAATAAACTTAAAGCGGATAACCTGTTCTATCTAAAAGTTCACGGTTGCGTAATGGCAAACGGGCAGGCCGTCGATTTGTTGAGTTTGAAGAAATTTGCTATTTTTATATTCTCATTTTAAGTTTCAACATACAAATAACACATGTTTTGGTGTTTTATGTTTGACAAATTAATAAGACTTGTTCCTAAGGTGCACTATGACTTATTTTCCACCAAGAAAACTGTTTGTTGGCCAATAAATAAAATGTTAGAAGAGTGTAATATTGTGAACAAAAAATGTGATATAGACTTTTTTCCATTTTTCTCTTAAATGAATTTACTTTTAGGTTATTTAATTGTAGGTATATTATGTAATAGTCATTGCCACAGATTAAGTTAGGGCTATATTGATAAGCACTCTTTTATTATATTTACAACTGATTTCTAGATTATATCTATTTTAGGGCAGAATAAATAAATAAAAAAAAAGATCCAACCCAAGTTTATCCGGTTCCAGATATTTTTCCATAATAACAGATTTTATGAGAAAGTGGCCCTAGTCATTTTTGCAGTGTACTTGCTCTGCATATGGTTTTGTTTTATTGTTTTTTAATTATCTTTAAATTATATAATTACACTCAGAATTGAAGACAACTAACTTTGTGCAAATGCTTCTAAGCAGTCAAACACCATTTTCAAAATAAGTTGTTACTATAACAATACAGAGATATATTTTTTCTTTTATAATTCTGTTTTTGGCCAATAAATGGAATCAAATAATAAATAATTCAATTTTCTCATCACAATAATTTAAAAATGTAAGCCTTTTTACACCAAACTTCTGGTAGGAGGGCCTGGGATGCTCACTTTTTTACACTTATGAAATATCCAAATACCAAAATATAAATTAATATTGTAAGATTCTTTAAATAAAACTAGATTTTCATATACACTTAAACTTTTTATTTTAGAGTGACAATTGGGCACACGAAATTTAAATGTTAATGATATTTTAAAATATTACAAAAAAATTAGAATGTCCTCACTTTAAATTACATATAACTAAATTAGGAAAATAGACAACTTTGATAATTTCTTCTCCAAAATTATTTAGCAAATCTTTTTGGAAAACTCGAAAAATTCATCCATTATCCCAAAGATGCTGGTCATACACTTTTATAAAAGGTAAAAAACACGAAATCTACAGCATCACAAATACATTTAATAAAATTACGAAGGTTACATGTTTCGCTCGCCTAGAGCATCATCAGACCTAAACAATAATTAAAATTATGTAACCCGAAAAAAGGAGAATTCAACAAAAACTTACCATAACATACACAAAACACCTGACATATAAGTAAACAAAGATTACAACAAAGTGGCACTATCTATGTACAAAGAACTCAACTAAACAATCAAATCACCTTATACATTTTAGAAATCTAACCATCATTTAAGAGTCTAGAACTACTTGAGGTTATTAAAAACAAGGTGGCCATCAAAATCAAACCTTTCATTAACACAGGACAGATCTGGGCTTTTAAAAGCTTTACTAATCTCCATTGTCTCCAACAAGTCTAGTTTTTTACTTTTGTTGCATTGATGCAGTATTTTTATATTTTGGCTGTCAGGAAAATCATGTTTGGAGTCGAGGGCCTTGTGTTCACTAATCCTAGTAGAAATCTTCCTACCATACTGGCCGACGTACACTGCAGGGCACTCTTTACACCTAATCTCATAAACTCCTGGAGAAGACAGCGGGGGTAGTTTATCTTTAGTTTTAATTAGATGTCTTTTTAAGGTATTATTGGTTTTAAAAGCTGGGGTTATGCCAAAGGACAATGCTTGCTTCTTCACCTTACGCCAAATTTCGTTTCTTTGCGATGCAAAACAAGGACTCATGCAGGTAGAAAAGCCTTAGACCTGGCTAGAAAATCATGGTTGAAAGAAGAAATGAAAGACCACTACAGGAACTTAAACAACGTCAATGTAAAATTAAAGTTTTTATTTTTCAAACTTAACAACGTATTACATTATGCGGAATTTATTTATTTGGATTGTAAATTCAGAGATGAAGTAACAACTTTCGGCTCTACTACTTTTAATAGATTACAGAAGAAACTTAGTAACCTTAAAAACAAATATATAACTTCACTTAGACTCAAGTTACAAGGAGTTAGGAAATCTTTTGTATATTCCGGAAATCGATCAACCAAAATTTTGACATTCGACTTGCCCTCTTGCCATTACGCAACCGTGACATTTTTCATATAAGGGGGATTCAAATCTATTTCGATTCGATATAAAGGGGCGGCAGCTATCAGCAAAGGATGTTACAATCATTATTTTATTGTTTATATTACAACAATCCCTATATAAAGAAAATATTTCAGGTAATCGACGGAGTGATCCTAAGGGAAAGTCCTAACGAAGTATGGTCCAGAGGCCCTCTGCCAGTACACTTAGTAATCGGTTCAGCCGCACAAGCCGGTAGCACCGAAAAACTCCGTCTGAAGAACACCAACTGGACCGAAACCCTCGTCAGGCACCACGTGAAAGAGTCAATAATCGGCGCACAGAATCTCACCAATGACGCCCTAAAAAAATACACCTCGACTTATTGGGGCTTAAGTTCGATGGTCACAGATATCCGGATAGTGTGCCCTTTAGTATCCATTTGGAAGAACATGGATAACGTTACGATTTACGTGGTGAACCAGACCCGTAGCACGGACAAGATCGCCGATATCGATTCGGATATCGACGCGATTTTGGGTCGATACGAGCCTAAAACCCCTGAACAACGGAGGTATTTTTCAGCGATGCAGGGGCTGTTTTATCACTACGTTTGGCACGGTAAAATCGACGAAAAGGGACCGGGTAAGAATGTTCTTATTATCGATCAAGACGTGTTGCCTAACGCGACTTATTCCCATTGCGAGTATTGGACTTTGAAAGGTATCGTGCCTAAGTACGCCGCTTTGGATTAATTACTGCTTGCTGTGCGTGTTTATCTTCAAGTAATATTTACTTATTCTATGTAATAATATTGGTCGCTATTTGTATTATCAGATGTAAAAAGTAAGTACGGGAATTAATTTATTTTTCCAGGCAGTTGCAATGCGCTCTATTTCACATCCCTGGAAATTAATTAAACATTGGTTAATTTTAAGGCAAAAAATTGTCGAGGCTTACCAAAGGGGCCGAATATACATAATTTTTACCGGTAAAATCTTCTTGTTTTACTATATGAATTTCTATTTAATTCGAGTACAAAACATTTAAAATAAATGAGATTAAATTAATCCAAGCCCGAAATACATTAAATGAGAAAAACGACCTTTATGTTATTGATATGTTCATATCCTAATGATATTAATATTAAAAGAGGCATGTTGCAGTATTTTTGCAAAATAGAAGAGAAAAACATTAAAAATTATTGAAAAAATTTGTGTTTAGCGACTTTTCTGTTTTAAGAAGGTCTAAAGAAACTTGATTTAGTTAACTTTAGAAATGGAAACTAGGTAGAGTTACTAAACCAAAAAAACTAATACATACTGATAGAAATTTGTACTACAAACATCTTGTATGTAACCAGAGGGTTCACACCACCATACATTTATCACAATTTGCATTTAGGTTGCAATACCATATAAATTTCTTAGTGAGTGTAACAAAATACATTTGATAGACTTGGATAAGGTAGAAAAGTACTTCAAAATGCCCAGGAGATAACAAAAAGGGGTTCGTATGTCTGGAACATCATAAATAAATGATTAAAGTACTTGAAACTAAATAAAAATGCCTATAAGTTTAATGACTGAAATATTAATGCCTAAATGAATTTTTGGATAGTTCCATATTACCTATTTACTTCATCTGTCCTTTTCTTTTGAATACAGAACATGGGTTCAAGGAATCGCTACTTACCAGTAGTTTTTTATTTAAATGCAAACAAACTTGTTATATGTTATACGTGTAATTTCAGTTACAAAAATCGTTAATACCTTAAAATGTTCACCCTGAGAAAGCACACCTTTGACTAACAAGGTATTAAGGAACCTCAAGTGATTTCGAATATATCTCAAAAAAATTTTAAATATTACAAAAAAAGCTGAAGAAATACTACTAAGTGAGTTTGCTAGTTTCGTATGTTAAGTCCAACATCAGACATTGCTCTTGATGGTACCCAACGACTTTTTAAAAAATATCTTGGATAGTTACGGAAATATACCAAGAAATGCGTTGACTTGTAAAATGTTGATGTTATTTCTTTAAAACTTAAAATCCGTTGGTTTACAAATATGCCTTTGATTTTAAAAGTTTCTTAGGTACAAAAATCGTTAATATCTTAAAATGTTCGCTCTGAGAGAGCTCACAATGTCAAGCATTTTCAAAAATATCTCAATGAATGCAAAAAATACTGGGGATCATCAAAATCACTTTTTTTCAGTGAATACTCCGATGAATTCCTGTGATTTCATTTTGCTTACTTATTGCAACGTTTTTTATGTCAAATTTATCATCAGATATTGATTCAAGCAAAAGATTTAAGAATATTTAGTGCTTGACAAAATTTAATTTTTTTATCTTTTAAGTAGTTGACAATTATTCATTTATCACCTGAGCAATTTTCTGATTTCATATTCAGCTGATTTCGTACATTAGATCCATCATCAGACCTTTCTTTTGGATAGAACGAAAGATTTTTAAGAATATCTCTAAGGGTTATGGAGATATGGTAAGAAACGTGTAAGTAATTTAACGTGTTTCCTAAAAAGTTAAAGGCCTCTAATTTTTAAAGTTTCTTAGGTAGAAAAATGGTTAATACCTTATAATGTTGGCCCTGAGAGAGCACACCTTTGACTGGAAACTTGTTATATAGTCGCAGACTATATTATGCACGCCACGTCGGGCCCGAAAAATCGTGTTTTTTTGGAAATAAAAATTCATATCTTTGGCTGTATGGCTAGCGAAACGATGAAATTTGGCATAGAGTCTCTCAATACATTGGGAATGATGGATCCGTAAACGATTTTTTTTTCGGGTACCACCAAACGGAGCGGTACTGTCTCAAAGTCAAAAATTCGTAAAAAAACGGGTCAAAATTCATTTTTGCACGAGATCTCAATTTTAACGCTGTCAAAAAAATTGAAATTTTTAGGCATAAAAGACTTTATAGTAATTCATGTCTGTATACTTTTTGGGCCCGATCGGTGTACAGGGTGAGTTGTTATAAGCGAACAAAAGTGACTAAAAAAAAAATTCAAACTTCTCCAGAGGCTAAAAAAAAATTTTTATAAAAAAAGTGTTTCGGCGAAAAGACTTTATTTTATAAGAGATTTGACATACTTGGAGCTTTTTTTTGTAAAAAATTTATTTTACGAGTTCTGGCATTTTCAGTTTTTTGGGATTTTCCGCCAAACGATACTTATTTTGGGAAAATTTTTTTTTTCAAAAAATAACTTCATCCTTTACATTTCATATGCCATATAACCGAAATTTTTGGGAACCATACAGGGCGAGCAATAATGAACTTTACCCATGAAGGTCCGACCCGAAAATCACATTTTATTTAATAACTTTTTAGTGGTTGCACCTGGACAATTTATATTCTCAGGCATTAAATACTTTAATAACCCCATTATTTGTGTAAAATTACAATCTTCCAACTTTAATAGGTTCTGAGCAATTCGAATTTTCGCGTTTAATTCATTTGCCGCGTCCCTGTACATGGTGAAAAGATGAAACAACATCTAAAGGATCCGAAATTTTGTTTTACAACACATACTAAAATTTCAGGGTTCCAGCGATAGTACAAGTACCCGAAAAATGCGATTTTATGAAAAAAGTCCATTTTTTTGCGTTTTTGCAGGTAATTGGAGGTGTCAACCTAAACTCTGATGAAATGGCTAGTGGGAACAATACTTTGACGCATTGTGGTTACAAATTTTTTGCTCGTAACAGGTGGCCGGGACTTGGTTGGGTTTTTTGTAAAATTATGAATGAAAATGAACCGGAAACGATCAGGGAAAGGAAGCACCGAATCAGAAAATGAATGGGCTTTCCGAATCTGTGCATATCAATTGGGGAAATTGTGTATTGCGGCCAGGAAAATTCGGCAAACATTTTGACGTCTTCGAAAAATGCCGTTTTTTTGAAAAGTCAGTGGTTTTATACCGGGGTGAGACGAAATGAAATTTGCCCTATTATTTTATTAAAATTATTCGAATATATACACGGGTCAGTCGTAATGATCTATTTAATTTAAAATAAAAATTTAGATATTAGGTGAGTTTTTACTATTTAGTTTATTATTAATATATGTTAATAATTCTTAAACATTGCTTTTGGGATATAAATAAAAAATTTTTGAAATTATTGATTTTTAAGGTTAGTCGAGTATCATAACTTTTTTGGTATTGGTGCGATTTGGTTGAAATTTGGTAGCTAGTACCTATTTCGGATAAGATTAATAAATTTTTACAGATATTTGACATGACTATATTTTAAGGTCACGTGACTACCTTAACTTTCTTCCTATTTGTCCGATTTGATTGAAATTTGGTATTTGGGGTTTATTTAGGATGCAATTATTAATTTTTCACAGATATTTGACATTTGACTTCCAGATCACGTGACTATTGTACCTTTTTTACTATTGGTCTGATTGGGTTCAAATTTGGTATTTGGGCTTTATTTAGGATGCAATTATTAATTTTTGACAGATATTTGACATTTAACTTCCGGGTCACGTGACTATTGTAACTTTTTTGCTATGAGTCCGATTGGGTTCAAATTTGATATTTATGCTTTATTTAGGATACAATTAATAAATTTTGACAGATAATTGACAAATTATATTTTAAAGTCACGTGACTTTCATAATTCTTTTGCTATTGATCCGATTGGGTTGAAATTTAGTATTTGGGCTTTATTTAGGATGCAAGTAATAAATTTTGCCAGAAATTTGACATATTGAATTTTAAAGTCACGTGACTTCCATAACTTTTTTGCTATGGGTCCGATTGGGTTCAAATTTGGAATTTGGGGTTTATTTAGGATGCAATTATTGATTTCTTACAAAATTTTAAAATATTAAGTTCTAGGGTCACGTGACTATCAAAATTTCCTATTTGATTAAAATTTGCTATTAGATGATATGTATATATTTGTAGATAATATTTTGTATTACCCTATTCCTTTTATCTTAATTAGTTAAATTATTTCTTAAATTTGCCATTCAAAAAAAAAATTAAAAAATCATCTGTTCGAATACATAGGCTTTAAAGGGAACTTATCTTCTTTCATAATATTGTAGCATTATTATATATTTTGAAAAATTTTGTCATTAAGCTTTTTCATTACTTTTTAAATGGTCTTTAGCCAGAAAAAAGAAATTTTGAATTTGGAGCATGTTTTGAAAAAATTTTCTTTTTGGGCCGGATTTTGTTCGAAAATCGAAAAATGCAAGGAAATAGGTTTTCTGTTCATTTTAGAGTCAAATCGATAATAACCTTTTTGAAAGGTATCCTGAAGTAGTACAAGATAGAAAAATAAAAAGTTGAAATTTTTCCATAGGGCTCTTGATAATTCGATATTTATGATTAATAGTTTTTTACAATTTTCTCCGAATCTGTGATAGCTATAATCAATTAGTTTTAACATTTAAATACCTCGTAATATTCCCTAGAACTTTTGTTTAGGACAAAAAGTTGTCAGAGTTATAGTTTATTTAGAAAAAAATAAAAACCATTTTTTCACAATTTTTCATGGCTATACCCCTTTCAATTTTGGAGCAAAAAAAAAAATATTTTTTTTGGGGTTTTTTTACTGGAAATTGCCAACTTAGGGCTTACATTATAATTTGTCAGTTATCATTTTAAGAAAAAAAATGCTACCGTGGGAAAAAACGAGTCCCTATACATAGACTCTTATGGGACCTAATTTTTCCCTTTATATTATGGCACTCGTATAAATCGTGGAAAATTTTGTCATAAAGCTTTTTTATTAGTTTTTGAATGGTTTTTAACCAGAAAAAAGAAAATTTGAAATCCAAGCATATTTTGAAAAAATGCTCATTCTGAGCCCGGATTTTGCTTCAAAATCGAAAAATGCAAAGAAATAGGTTTTCCGTTCATTTTAGAGTCAAATTGGTAATAATCTTTTTTAAAGATACTCTGAAGTAGTACAGGATAGAAAAATAAAAAATTGAAATTTTTCCATAGGGCTCTTGATAATTCAATATTTATGTTTAATAGTTTTTTCCAATTTTCTCCGATTCTATAATAGCTAGATCCGATTCATTTTGACATGCGAATACATCGTAATATTCCTGAGAACTTTTATTTGAAACAAAAAGTTGTCAGAGTTCCAGTTAATTTAGAAAAAAATAAAAACCATTTTTTCGCAATTTTTCATGGCTATACCCCTTTCGATTTTCGACCAAAAAAAAATTTTTTTTTTTTGGGTTTTTTTTACTGGAATCTGCCAACTTAGGGCTTACATTATAATTTGTCAATAATTATTTTAAGAAAAAAAAATGATACCGTGGGAAAAAACCAGTTTTCTTTTGTTTTTTCCCACATTTTTACTAATATCTCGGCATCTATAGCTTCGATTCAATTCATTGATGGTTTCTTTTATTTCTTATTCTCCTCCTCTCAATTTTTTTGATATTTTATTACTATTACATTTCAAAATAAAATGAAAAATTAAAACAAATCGACGTAAAATCCCGTTTGTTCTACTTCAATAAATAGACCCTTATGGGAACTGCTCTCTAAATTTGGTATTTATGGTTTATTTAGGATACAACTAATAAATTATGACAGATAACTGACATTTGAGTTTGAGCCCAGGTCACGTGACTACCGTAACTTTTTTGCTATTGGTCCGATTCTGTTGTAATTTGGTATTCAGGCTTTATTTAGGATACAATTAACATATTTTAACAGATATTTGAAATATAAGAGAGTATTTTGACACACAACGCGACTATATAATAAATTATGGTTCTTTGAAGCATGATACCCCAAAAACTGGTCCTCTCTTTCCTTGGCAGATAAACGTTAGCCTCCCCGACTCACCTAAGTACACCTGATAATTTGCGATTTTTTTAAGAAATCCTCTAAGGCCCATCACTGACAGGACTTAGAGGTTCCAAACTGGTCCCCACGGACCAAAAGTATAGGAGCGAAGCGACTATACTTGTTAATAATACTCAAGTAATTTCGAAAATATCCCAAAACATGTGAAATGTTACAAAAAAAAAACTGGATCATCAGACATTACTTTTCATTATACCCAATGATTTTTTTAAAAATGTCTCGAATAGTTACAGTAATATACCGAGAAATACGTTCGCAATTATAAAATTTTCATGTTTTTCCTTAAAACTTAACATCCGTTAATCTACAAAAATGCCTCTAATTGTAAAAGTTTCTTAGGCACAAAAATCGTTAATACCTTAAAATGTTCAACCCGAGAGGACACACCCTTGACTGGAAACTTGTTAAGGAATCTGAAGTAATTATGAAAATATCCCAAAAAATTTAGGAAATTACAAAAAAAAACTGGAAAGCACCAAGATTACTTTAACTAAGTGACTTTTCTTTTTGATTTCTGGTTTCGAATGTTAAATCTATTATCATACATTGCCTTTGATTGTACCCAACAATTTTTAAAACAATATCTTGAATAATTACAGAAATATAAAGAGATGCCTTGAAAATTGTACAAATTTGATGTTTTTTTCTTAAAACTTCGAATGCGTTGGCTTATAAAAATACCTTTAATTGCAAAAGTTTCTTACGTACAAAAATCGTTAATACCTTAAAATGTTCGTCCTTAGAGGGTGCACCTTTGACTGGAAACTTGTTAAGGAATCTCAAGTAATTATGAAAATATCCCAAAAAATGTAGAAAATAACAAAAAAAAAACTGGAAACCACCAAGATCACTTTAACTAAGTGAGTTTTTTTGATTTCTAGTGTCGAATGTTCGATCTATTATCAGACATTGCATTTGATTGTACCCAACAATTTTTAAACAAATATCTCGGATAATTACAGAAATATACCAAGAAATTTATTCAAAATTGTAAAATTTTCAATTTTGATGAAATTTTTCCTTAATAATCCGGTGGTTTACAAAAATGTCTTAAATTATAAAAGTTTTTGAGGTACGAAGATCGTTAATGCCTCAAAATATTCACCTTGACGGGATTCGCCTTTGGCTGAAAACTTGTTAATAAATCTCAAGTAATTTCGAAAATATCCCAGAAAATACACAGAGCACACAGTACACCGAGTTGGCAACATTTTCCTCCTCTAAACTTCAATCTAAGATAAACAAACAAGTTTAGGGCTGCTGTCTAGCAACGAGAAGAAAAAAGTCTACTTTGCCCGAAAACATATAATATTCTAAAACAAATTAAATTATGTACTTTTGTGGGATACTTCCTTATTGCACTCGTAGCCTCAAATATGAAACCATATTTGGAACTTTTCGCCTTAAAATTAACCAAGAAATATTCTTTTTAACTACTTAAAACCCCCAATACGGAGACTCGTCCTTCACTTGATCACATTGAAACTTCATCAGTTAGGTTAGGTCAAGGGGGTTTTTCATTGGCATTTTTGCTGCTATTTGACTGCTATATAGGGTGATTTTAATTATCACCCTGTTTCGTATAACACAGGGCATATAGGACCACATATCTTTCACTTATATTTGCTTAATGTAACACTAAAGTGAACTAAAACGCCCGCTAAGTGATATTTATTATATACTCTTTTAATAATTAAATATTCATTCTTATGTATATATATATATTGATCTTATTTCTGCTCTCTTAGTTAATATAAGTTATATATAAGGTAAACAGTTGTATATAATACTCAAAATCGAGCCTCTGAACAAGCCTAAGGGTACATAATTAAGGAAATGTGTGTATTTTTGGTATAATATGTTTTTTTTTAATATTTATAATAACTTTTAAGCTTTACTCAGTACCATAGGCATTAGGTTAGATATTCAGTGTATTATTTATTTGATCTCACAAGAAGATTTTTTTTTATTACTTATTAGGAAATTTTGGTCCTCAGTGCCAAAAAATCAGTATTAAATTTGGCTTTTATCAGTAAATTCTAAAGGGAAGTTTATTATAAAAAAAATCTTATTAGATTTACTGGTGCATAAAATAATAATTATAAAACAGCTTTTTCCTTATTATTATAGTAATATACAATGAATTAATATTATACTAGAATTTAGGATGGTTATTATAAGACTGTTTTTTTCTCAATTATAAAGTATTTAGTTATATATTAAATAAAGTTGTAATTCTACATAAATTTTGATGTAACAATAAACGATATTTAAAGTATTCATTAGTAGACTTGATTTTCCCAAGAATCGTCGATTCACTCACAATGCTTTGTTTGAACCAATATTTGTCGTTAAAATTGCCCAAAAGTAAGGAACATCTTTGGGTCCAGAAATCTTTCCATGGATCTAACATGAACTATTGAGAAGCACATTTGCAGAATAACCAAGTTATCTAGTAATTAAATAAAAAACTTGTGCCTATTGCTCCACTCTTTACTTATATAATTGATATAACCATTGAAAGGTTGGTATTACTACCATCTATTCAGGCAGATGGTTCCAAACTGTAGTGGTATTTATTTGTTAAAAGGGCACTTGGACTAAGACGTCTTTAGACAAAGACAACTACTAAGCAACCGTGCGTAAGAGTGAGGGTACGTCCACAATGGCGCACCGCACTAGGTTGGCATTTGCTTCGCACAGTAGTAGCCTCACTGGCGCACCACATCTTGCCTCGACCACACAATTTGCTTCTAAAATTTCGACTGGAAAACATGGCATTTACTTCGTCATCTTCCTCTGATGAAGAATATATTATTTTAAATTCAATTTTAACAAAGTGGTATATGTATAACACTGCACAACAAATCGAAGGTTATTTTATGTTGACTGAAATATTTTTATTGTTGTTTACTAATTCGAGGCATCTGATTTCGAATCTGTCGTCAGTTTTACTCTAACAGCTCGAGTTGTTTAGATATAGCTACGTTCTTCTCATTTATCTTTATTTTTGGTTTTTTATCTATTATAGTCGCGTTTTAGATAAATTATTGTAATTTTCATCATGACTTCGCTAAGAAGGGTCTGCATTAACGATCCGAATTGTTTTTGTTATATTTGTGGTGAATATGTTTTTCAAAAATTTCGATTGAATATGTCAGACTTTGTGAAACGAGCGTATTTAGAGTGTTTTGGTTTTCCTTTGGAAACAGATAACAAGTGCTGGGTGCCCAATATTGTGTGCAAAATTTGTGTTGAAGAATTACGTTTATGGGCCACTAAGAAGAGACTCTCTTTTAAATTCCAATCCCCAATGATTTGGCGTGAACCTTTAAATCATCACGATGAATGCTATTTTTGCGTTGTTTTGCGATGACGAGTTTGTTCCAGAAAATCTCTTTGAACCAAAACCATTCGATCAAAGTGCACTTGATGATTTAATTAGAGACCTTGGACTATCCAAAACTTCGTCTGAATTATTGGCCTCCAGATTAAAAGAGAGAAATCTTTGAACTAAAGAAACTAAAGTTTCTTATTACCGCACTCGAGAAAAAGACTTACTTCCCTTTTTCGCTGAGGAGGATAATTTTGTATTTTATACTAATATTTCTGGTTTAATGACTGCCATGGGCTTGCAGAAATATGAACCAATCGATTGGCGTTTATTTATTGACTCGTCAAAACGGAGTTTGAAGTGTGTACTATTGCACAACGGAAATAAACTAGGCTCCATACCAATAGCACATGCAACTAAAGTTAAGGAAGAATACCCCACAATAGCACTGGTCATGTTTATGGGATAGTAGAGCAAAATCAGAACATTGGTCAAAAAAAGAATGGCCCTCTAGGGAAGCACTACTTCCAGGTAGTCTTAATGTTATAAATGAACCTCTAATGCCACGAGATCGTATCATATTGCCACCCCTGCACATTAAACTAGGTTTAATGAAGCAATATGTTAAGGCATTAAATAAAGATGGTGAATGTTTCAAATATATTTCAAGGAAATTTCCAAGTCTAAGTTCAGAAAAACTCAAGGCAGGTATATTTGATGGTCCACAAATTCGCAAGTTGGTAAACGATCCTAATTTCACCAGCTCAATGTCAGAAATTGAGAAGAATGCATGGGATTCCTTTGTTTGGGTTATCCAAAATTTCTTAGGTAATAGGAAGGGTGATGATTACATTGCGCACGTCGAAGAGATGTTGTCACACTTTCAGCGACTTGGATGTAACATGAGCATCAAAGTGCACTTCCTACACAGCCATTTACACCATTTTCCTGAAAATCTCGGTGACATGAGTGAAGAACAGGGTGAACGATTTCACCAAGATCTTCGAACCACGGAGGAACGATTTCAGGGTCGCTGGGATGCACATATGTTGGCCGATTTTTGCTGGAGTATTCAGAGTAGCAGTTCATTCAAAACTAGTAGAAAATCATATAAAAGAAAATTCCCGAGTGTATAGTTCTTGTAATTAAAAATATTTGTACGTTGAGTGTATTTTTAATTCCCAAAAAATACTCCCTCCTTTTAACTCAAAAACTAGAGCTGACACATATAAACTGATGATATTATTTAATATCAGCATTAAAAATAAGCCTAGAATCATAAAAATATTCCATGCAACATACATGCTGTTGGGCGGTGTAATAGACAACAGTTAAAACTAGCGGTTCATCCGCTCAATAAAAAGGGAAAAAACTACGGGGAGTTTCACCACCTTTATGAGGATCTTAGAAAAGATTCTAAGCGCTTTTTTGAATATATGAGCATGGAAATAGATACTTTTAATGATGTTTTAAAGAAAATTGAAGGCCGTATAGATAAAACATGGAAGGACTGCCATTCCCAACCCATAACAGCTGAAGAAATACTTATGGTAACGCTACGGTAAGTAGAAAATTTTATTTATTACTAAAAAATATAAATGCTAATACAAAATCGTTAAGAAGTATTAATATTATCATCAGATGTTTGCATATTTCGGTAATGAATGCTGAACGAAATATCTTGCATTATTGGCACTCTAGAAATGTCTGAATTATTTTGGGAGCTTGGACTGCTTGCACTCTGCTGATAAATGGAATTTTGGAGACATCTCTGGGTGACGTATTAGCGGACCGAATGTCTTGACTATTGGTCATGTTGATTGGGATGAGAGCCACTAGTCCTTTGAAAGGAACTATCATAATTAATACGTCTTAACTGTGTACTGTTCTGGAAGTATACAGGTTGCATCACTGAAGTACTAGTGGATTGAAATTCACTATTAACTTGTGGTACATCTTGTTGTTGACTCTTATGATAAATGGGTCTTAGCTGTGAACTGTTCTGGAACACTTCGGGTAGACTATCCGGGGCAATAGACATTTCGGCCTCTAAAAGTTGCATTACTTTTATTCTAAACTTCATCTTCTGCTTTGGGTGAAGTCGTTCAACATGCAATAAAAGTAAATAAATGCTTCATCTTCGCCGATTTCTCTTTCTTCTTTCTTAGTTCTGTACTCTTCTTTTCTTTTCAAATAATCAATTTTTTCTTTTTCTGTCTTTAATAAAGCCTTTGCTAGTTGGTCATTTTTTTGCTTACTATTTTACTTCTTTGCTTTTTTTGGTAATGGGACGGGTACGGATGTAGTATGTTTAGGAGTAGATGAAGGTGAACTATCATCCCAAGTAACATTTTCTCAAGCAGTTGGTTTTTAAAGTTGCCGCACCAAGCTTCTGCAATAGTCATTGGCTTGCTTGATGGAACTATTTAGGATAAATTTTGTGCTAATAGGAACCTTAGGTAAATTAAAAATCTAATTAGTTCTAGTCAAGTGTCAACAATAACGTTGTTATGGCCATAAACGAGGGCTTGATGCCCTTGATGGTTTTGAGATAATAAGGTTTTGGAGAGGTTATATTTCAGCATTAATTTGGCAATCAAAATTCCAATATAGAACGATTTTAGCATTAAAATTACCTATTCAGAACCATATGGTCTTGAATCAATTGCCTAACTATTTGGCACTTTATACGGCCTATTCCGGAAAATATAGCATTTTTTAACACCTAAAGGACTTGCTAAAAATCATATGGATAATAAGATAACTTTATGGGATAAGGTTTAACCAACTATTCACAATAAAACACAGTTTGCGGACGGTCGCGACTAAAAGAAAGTGAAGCGAAATTTCCAACGAATTACAACTGGTCAGGTAAATATGACAAATAAAATATTGACAATATAAATAATGCCAATAGATCCTACTAAATGCCTAAAAGCCATTTATTGAAATTCGCCCAGACTTTGCCAGCTAATTGGTTATTAAAAGTGGCCTATAAGTCCTGGAAGATGCTAGTTAGCCCTGTTTTAGCTTTTTTTAAAACCCACTGGCAATTTTTTAAGCCTTTTGTCCTACGACAGATAATATATAAAGACACTGGAGCATTTAAGTACATATTATCACTAAAGCATCTCAGAAATAAAAATATATTAATTTTTTATTTTTTTATTGGCACTGAATAATGTTTAATTTGTAAGATATCAAAGGCGCGCGTGTTTTACAGTTAAATTACACCCAAGTTTTTCAAGAAACTGGTGTGCGCAATGAAAATCGGTCATCTATTCCAGTATAATAAATTTTTTTCTAAAATAAAGTCATACTTACTGAAAATGTCGCCATTGCTTTTTATTTTGGCGTTGTCTTATTTTTACCCTGGCTGTATCATATTTAAAACTAAAAGGTCAGATTTTTATACTTTGGTATCTCTGAAATACCATATTTAAAACTAAATGGCAAAATTTTAATACTTCAATATGTATCTGAAATGCCAAAAGCCGGCGAACAGGCCAAGCTATATAACCACCTAAAAGTCTAAAAGGACTTTGGTAAAGGGTTGTAAACAGGTAGGCGTAAAAGCTTTCAGGTTCTACACAGGTTACTTTTAGGCATCTTCGGGTTCGCTAAAGGTTATTTCTATTAGCTATATAGGTTCTGTGATATGCGATCTGGTTTCAAATTGGCCAGGGCCTATTGGCAAGGCTGGGCCTTTTTTTACTACAGGAGGTTATGCGGGCTAATAAATAACGTTGTTTGTGCCTAATGGCATAATCAATAATTTTTCTTAAACAGGTTCTAAGGAGTTATTTATAACCTTTTTAGAACCTAAATTGTTACTTGGGATTACATACTGTAGTTTGTGAATGAATCCCACTTTGAACTTCATCTATATTAGATACTACTACAACACCCTCATCATAATGTTCTTCGGGTGACAAAGGCTTGAATTTCTTCTATTGGAAAATTCCCTGTACTTGTTCTAGGCGTGCACTGATTTTTCGAAAACATAAGTGAATCAAAATATACCCAATCCGATTTATAATCATCATCTTACAGGTACTTTTTCACCGGAATGTCCTTCAGAAGTTTAGCCTTCTCATTTCGTATGGGTAAAACTACAGTAAGCAACATTATCTCAGAAATTTCAGGATATATTTGGGATACTTTATATGAAATTCATATGCCCGTGCCATCTCAAAGCGACTTTAAACAAATTGCAAAAGATTTCTATGAAATTTGGAATTTTCCTAATTGCGTAGGAGCGCTAGATGGGAAACATATTCGTATCCGTTGTCCAAGCAATTCCGGCTCCATATTCTTCAACTATAAAGGTTATTTTTCAATTGTGCTTCAAGCTCTTGTCGATGCAAATTACAAATTTATAACCATTGAAGTCGAAGGTTACTGTAAGCAAAGCGACGGCGGTACATTTAACGCATTGGCCAGTAGAAGACTAAACTTGCCTGAAGACACTCTTCCCGGTTCAAATTTAATTATGCCATACGTAATAATAGCAGACGAAGCCTACCCATTGATGAGAAATATAATGAAACCTTATTGAATATAGATTAGGGTTTCTTAAAAACCTACCTATACCTGCTCGAGCAACGGCTACTGCATTGACGAGCCCTTCGATGACATAGGTCCAGTTCAATAAATTACACAGTTGTGATTTACGATTACATAAGGGTTTATTGTACCTTTTGGTTAGTAATAATTTACAGGTATAGACTAATGAACGATTTACAATGTTGAAGTTAGTTATTTAACAGGGTTTACAATATTAGTTGACGTTACCAGCCTTCCAGAATCACAAGACCAATAGCAGGAACTTAGCAGGAACCAGGAACGGCATTAGCACTAACGTCACCTTGGTTTGTGCAGCTATTGACAACCACTGTTGCACTCACAACGTTGCACTCACTTTCAGTTCAGTTTTCCACCTTTACGCACACTTATTCACTATAGACCTTTTTACATAACTTAAACTACTTTATCGTAACAATTAGGTATACATATATGAACTTTAGACAAATACTTAAACGGAAGAGAGTGAGAGAGAGAGGAATTGCTTGCGCCAACTTGCTCTTGACTAACTTATTTTCTCGGTACTTTAAGCTTTGTGAATTCCTTCACTGGTGAAAGAAACCTTGTGTTTCGGGGGCGCGAGAGTAGGTACTTCTTTTTGCGGCGACGGAGTGAATACTGATTTTTTCTCGTGGGACTCGGGGTGAAATGTTGGGTAAAAAATGTGGGATGCACGTGTGTCATGGGGCCAACACTTAAGTGAACTTAAGGAGAAAAATGGATTTTTAAGTGCACTTAAGCTAAACTGGTAACAAAGGCATTTCTTAAAAAGTAGGTAAAAACACATGTTGGGATTTGGGAGAAAGTTCAGGCAAAAATTATTTACTTGAGAAAAAAGGTATTATTCGTTTGACAACCATAAACTTCGATTCCATAAAATCATAAAATAAAATAAATTGTTAAAATTAACTTTTAACATACTCCCCCCTTTTGAAGGCTTTGCCTTCAACAAACATTATACATTATAACTTATAGACAAAACTTATCAAGAAATACTATGGTTAAACTAAGTTACTATCAGATTTGGGCAACGGGCATAATTTGGTTATATTTCTAGTAAATATTCCATTTTTAGTCCTAATTTTTACCAAGCGTATTTTACCATCTTTATTAGGTAAAGTGTCTACTACTCTGGCCAACGGCCAATCAAGAGGTTTGGTGTTCTCATCTTTAAGAAGAACAAGGTCATTTGTTTCAATATTGGGGACTGGGGACATCCATTTAGGCCTATTCTGAAGATTGTTGAGATACTCTTTGGTCCATCTAGTCCAAAAGAATTGTTGAATCTGACTTAACCTTTGCCAACGATCTAAGCGGTTTTCAGGAATTGACAAGACATTGGGCTCAGGGTACGAAACGAGAGGACTTCCAACTAAAAAATGTCCAGGGGTAAGACAAGTTAAGTCCAGTGGATCAGCTGATAGGGGAAGAAGTGGCCTGGAGTTTAAAATAGCCTCAATTTGTGCTAAAATAGTGGAAAAATCTTCAAAGGTTAAATTCTGGTTTCCAATTAATCTTCGTAAGTGATGTTTAGTACTTTTTATAGCTGCCTCCCAAAGACCACCCCAGTGAGGAGAGAAAGGAGGTATAAATTGCCACTGTATTTCATGGCATGAGAAAAATGCAGTCAATTGCTCTTGTGTCTGTTGTGACTTAAGCGTGTCATAAACTTCTTTAATTTGATTGCTGGCACCAGAGAAATTTGTACCATTGTCACTAAAAATTGTTGCCGGGCATCCACGTCTTGAAATAAAACGTTTAAAGCATGCTAAAAATGCTTGTGAAGAGAGACTTGATACTAGCTCCAAATGAACAGCTTTAGTGACCATGCATACAAATAAAGCGATATACGCCTTTTCAATTTTGGCGCGTCGAAGAGATGACGATTTAATAATAAATGGTCCTCCAAAATCGACACCTGTTGTTAAAAACGGTCTAGAAGGGACAACTCTGGATTTAGGGAGATCTGCCATAATTTGTTCTCCTGTTTTAAGCTTAAATTTATAGCATTGTAAACAGTTTATAGAGATCTTTTTTATTTCTCTTAATCCATTTAGCGGCCAGTATTTAAGACGAATATTTGACAATATCGTTTGAGGACCAGCATGTCCTAACCTAATGTGTTCTTTTTTTAGCAAGAGTCCAACAACATGGTTTTTTGAGGGCAATAAAATTGGAAATTTTTGATCAAATGATATGGGTGCTTGGGATAATCTGCCTCCAACCCTTATGAGATTGGAGGTATCGATAAAGGGGTTTAACCTAAGGACTTGCTTGTTTGAAATTTTTCTTTCTTCTGACTTTAGTTCACTGATTTCCTTTGAAAACGTTTGGTGTTGAACTTGCTTTACTATAAAAATTTCTGCAGCCTTTAATTCAGTTACAGCTAAAGCACCATAAAATTTTTTACCATTACCTTTACAATTATTTACAAATCTATGTATAAATGCAATAGTTCGTTGCAATCGCGAGAAGTTAGAAAACCGATTAAAAAGTGTTATCCAGAAATCTTCGGAGTTAACAAGCAAGACCGTTTTTGCTTTTCTTGCTTCTTCTTCAGTGGAGCAAGGTCCCTTTTCATACATTTTTAAATTTAAATTCGGGTCCAGTAAGAACTTTGGGCCGTTCCACCAAAGCGTAGAGGTGAGAATCTGGTCTGCGGTAAATCCGCGAGAAAGATGATCAGCTGGATTATCCGCAGTTGGAATATGACGCCATTTGCAGTCTTGGGATAAAACCTGAATTTGAGAAATGCGGTTTGCTACAAACACATTGAAACGAGAAGGGTGGGCATTTAACCAAGCAAGTACAATCTCAGAGTCAGTCCAAAGATTAATGTTGTCAACTGAAAATCTTTCTTTTAATATGGAACACACACGAGTGACTAAATTGGAAAGTAAAAGTGCTCCACAGAGTTCCATGCGGGGAATTGTAATTTCTCTTATCGGGGCTACTCTACTTTTGGCAGTAATAAGTTGACAAGAGACATTTTTGTTAGGATAAAGGGCTCTTATATACACACACGCACCATATGCCTTCCTGCTGGCATCTGAAAATCCATGAATTTGAAGTGAACTGGGATTATTATTAGCTAGGAAAAAACGTGGAATTTTTAAACACATTAGTTGGGGAAGATCTTTAATAAAGGTGGTCCATTGGGTTAAAATGGGTTCTTTCAGGGGTTCATCCCAATTAATTTTTTCTTTCCAAATGTTTTGCATAATTAATTTAGCATTTACAACAATGGGAGCTATGAATCCTAAGGGGTCGTACATTTGCGCAATTTTAGATAAAACTATACGTTTAGTAATTATGCTTTCGGACCTAGTGTCAGGTAAAGAGATAAAAAACTCATCTGAGTCGGGATTCCAGCCTACACCAAGGACTTTATTTGAAATTCCCTCGGTTTCTATGGTGAAACTTTCTTGGGACCCATTATCACAAGTTTTAGACAAAAATAAATTGCTATTTGAACACCATTTATGTAAGTGAAAATTTCCAATCTTGCAAAGTTCCAATAGCTGCCTATGTAATTCTACCAAATTTTCATAGGTATCTTGCCCACAGAGAACATCGTCCACGTAACATTGAGATAAAATAGCTTGAGACGCAAGAGGATAATCGTCTTTATGAATAATGGCAAGTTCATTCAGGGTGCGTGTAGCCAAATAGGGGGCACAGTTCGTGCCATAAGTGACGGTGAGTAATTCAATGCATTGCATTGGCTGAGAGGGATGGTCGCGCCATAAAATATTTTGCAGGTAAGTTTGATTTGGGTTAACGCGCACCTGTCTATACATTTTTTCGATATCAGAAGTGAGAGCGAATTTAAAACTTCGAAACCTAAGTAAAATATCAAACAGTTCAGGTTGAACTGTATATCCTTTATGCATTACGTCATTGAGTGATAGCCCAGAAGACGTTTTCATAGATCCGTCAAACACTACACGAAGTTTAGTGCTTGTACTGTCCTCACGAATTACACAGTGGTGAGGCAGAAAGTATCGATTTTTGTTATTTTCAGTTTTAAGGGAAAGGGGAATAATTCGTGCATGATTGAGTGAAATATATTCACCGATAAATTTTTTGTATTCAAGAAAAAGGTCAGGAGATTTTTGAAAACGCTTTTCTAAGTGGTGAAACCTTTTCTTGGCTAATGAATATGACTCTCCTAGCGGATGTGACTCTTGGGGCCTTTTAAGGGGTAAGTCGACTTGAAAATGACCATCTTTAAATACCGTGGTATTTTGAAAATTCTGTTCAACCATAGAATCTTCAGGGGATAGGGGTTTTTCGTGAGTGGGCGAGACATCTTCTAGTAACCAAAATTTCTCAATTAATGAGTCCAGTGAGCAATCTGAATTTAATGATTGCACTAAAAAGCAATTCTTAGAATTTGCCAAAGGGGTTTTGTGAACGAGAGCTTGGAAGGGGATTAATCCTGAAAGAATGTGGCCAAAGTAAGTACCTACCAACGTTAAAGAGTCCTTGTTAACCTTGGTGTATTCGCCTGAAAGAATGTGGTAGTATACATCTGCTCCCAACAATAAATCTATTGTAGAAGGCGTATCAAAGTAGGGGTCTGCAAGCGGTGTATTATTGGGAAGGTTCAACATAAATTTGTTGACTTTAAAGTGAGGGGATTTTTCTGTGATTTTGTCTAATACACAGCAGTTAACATTCAGGAAGTAATCGTGATTGTGACAGGAATGAATTCTCAGGGAAATTGCGTGATTAGAGTGCTTAATTTTGCCGCCAATACCAGAGATTTGTATTGGCTGCGTCTTAGGAGAGAGATCAAGTCTTTGAACCAGCGATTGGGTTACTATTGATATAGTACTCCCGGGATCTAATATTGCCTTTGCAATAATAAAATGACCATTCTTGTCGGGTATTTGAATCAATGAAGTACCTAATAAAACTTCATTATCTTCAGTGGCGAAAACTGACAAAGTCACAGGTTTATTAGCGTGAGGGCGATTCGAGTTCATTTCATTGCTTGTGCTTGGGATTTGTGGTTCTTGAGTCTGAGAGGAGCTTTGGCTTGAACCTTGATTCCGAGAATGGGAGCTATTTATGAGAAGCGAATTTCTGTTAAAATTTTGAGATCGTTCATTTTGGGTTTGAGGATTTGGCCTCCAATGTGAATTTCTGCTTTGCAAGGGCTGTGCTGCATCATCCATTGGATGCAAAAGAGAATGGTGTTTCATATGACAAATCTGGCACCTCTGAGATGTACAGTTTTTTACTTGATGCCTTGAACCGAGACAATTAAAACATAGATTATTATGATTAACAAAATCCTGTTTCTGTTTTAAACTAAGATCTTTAAATTTAAGACAAGTATAAATTTTGTGATCAGGGTGCTCACAAAAAGGACACTTTTGTCCTGCAACAAAATGTGAGCGAGAGTTTTGAGGAGAGTTTTGAGGTATGACTTGGTTGCCTTGGCGTTGCCCACCATGAGCATAGTGTGAAATTTTTTTAACAAAGGGAGTGTTGTGTTGAGAAGAACGTCCATGGGAATAATTTCTAGTTGAAGGGCTTTCAGAGAGATCTTCTAACACCGAACAACGCTTTTCTAAAAAGCTTAGAAATTCTTCAAGCTTAGGGACCACATGTGAGGAAGAGCGCATTTGAGAACCTCTCTCGGATATATATGCCTTTCTTGTGCCAAAGTCTAATTTTTGAGAAAAAATATAAATTAAAATTAAATCCCAGTGGTCTACTGGAATGTTTTGATTTTTCAGTGAATCAAAGTTCTGTTTTATGCAAACTATAAATTCCCTAAGTGTGTGTGAGGATACCTTATTTAGGATAGGAATGTCAACTAAATTTTTAATATGGGCAAAAATAATTGATAATTGATTATCATATCTTTGTCTAAGGGTATTTAGGGCAATTTGGAGGTTGTCAGTGGTCAATTGTAAATTATCGACCAAATTTAGGGGTTCATCTCTTAAATAAGATTTTAAATAAATTAATCTTTGAATATCAGAGAGAGATTGATTATCTAGAATAAGGGTAGAGAAAAGTTGAAAAAAGGCATTCCATTTAGTGATGTCTCCGTTAAATGGAGGTATGCTAATTTGGGGCAAACTAACATTTGGGGAATGAGAGTGTTGGGGAACTATATGTCTTACTTGAGTTGGCGCTTGCGGGGAAAGTTCTAAAATTTTACGTTGCATTTTAGCAACACACGTTAAGTATTTGTCTTCTACATCATCCTTGTCTACTTTACTTATATCTAAAACTACAATTTGTTTTTCTACCTCTTCAAAATCTTTAAAAGCGTGGGTTAACATACTTTCACGTACCTGAATTTCTAAAAAGTCATGTATACTATCATTATTTTCTAAAAACCAATTAACAATTCGTGTTACTTTAGCCTTTAAATATCCGCGATTTTTAACCAACGCTTCTACTGATATTTCTATTCCTTCAGCCATTTAATTTTTTTGTTTTAGGCTTACAGAATAAACACAAAAAATGACGAGACAACCAGATGCTTATTTTTTGGGAATAGATTTTCTTTAAATTTAAACAATAATTGTTAAGAGAAAATAAACTAATTACCAAGAAACAATTTAAAAGAAAAAGTAAAAAGTGAGTTGCTACTTATTTCCAAATAACAATTATAACAAGTAAAAATAACAAAATAACAAGGGACAAATAACTAAAAGGTTTGTTAGTAAGTAATTAACTAAAATACTGTTTACTCGAAGGACCACCGACACATATGTCGGAACCAATTATATACTTTTTACACAAGAAGTATGTTTTGTTTTTGCTTAGATGAATCGTAAAATCACAACTTGGGAAGATCCGGCTCGAAGGACCATGAATATAGATTAGGGTTTCTTAAAAACCTACCTATACCTGCTCGAGCAACGGCTACTGCATTGACGAGCCCTTCGATGACATAGGTCCAGTTCAATAAATTACACAGTTGTGATTTACGATTACATAAGGGTTTATTGTACCTTTTGGTTAGTAATAATTTACAGGTATAGACTAATGAACGATTTACAATGTTGAAGTTAGTTATTTAACAGGGTTTACAATATTAGTTGACGTTACCAGCCTTCCAGAATCACAAGACCAATAGCAGGAACTTAGCAGGAACCAGGAACGGCATTAGCACTAACGTCACCTTGGTTTGTGCAGCTATTGACAACCACTGTTGCACTCACAACGTTGCACTCACTTTCAGTTCAGTTTTCCACCTTTACGCACACTTATTCACTATAGACCTTTTTACATAACTTAAACTACTTTATCGTAACAATTAGGTATACATATATGAACTTTAGACAAATACTTAAACGGAAGAGAGTGAGAGAGAGAGGAATTGCTTGCGCCAACTTGCTCTTGACTAACTTATTTTCTCGGTACTTTAAGCTTTGTGAATTCCTTCACTGGTGAAAGAAACCTTGTGTTTCGGGGGCGCGAGAGTAGGTACTTCTTTTTGCGGCGACGGAGTGAATACTGATTTTTTCTCGTGGGACTCGGGGTGAAATGTTGGGTAAAAAATGTGGGATGCACGTGTGTCATGGGGCCAACACTTAAGTGAACTTAAGGAGAAAAATGGATTTTTAAGTGCACTTAAGCTAAACTGGTAACAAAGGCATTTCTTAAAAAGTAGGTAAAAACACATGTTGGGATTTGGGAGAAAGTTCAGGCAAAAATTATTTACTTGAGAAAAAAGGTATTATTCGTTTGACAACCATAAACTTCGATTCCATAAAATCATAAAATAAAATAAATTGTTAAAATTAACTTTTAACACTTATAGTAGGCAAGATTTGAATGCAGAGCGTGAATGTTTCAATAAACGATTATCTCGGGCAAGACGGATCGTAGAATGTGCTTTTGGCATTCTTAGAGCAAAATGGCAAATTCTCGATTAACCAGTACTAACCAGAGTAGAACTGGCAGATAAAATCGTTAAAGCAATCTGTGTTTTACATAACGCAATAATCGACAAAGAAGGAATGGGACATAACCTACGAGAGATTCAATTGGCTCACCAAAATCAAAACATATATGTACCTGGACCTGCAGGAAGGCTTAATAACGAAGCAAAATATGTAAGAGATAATTTTAAAACTTATTTTTGCAATCATTCTATTTATTAAAAATATATTTCGAGTGAAAAATTCCTATTTTGTTCTGCAACTGTAGTAAAATTTAGTTAATTTCTGTATTAAGTTGGCAAGAGGCGATTTACTTAACAAGTTTGACTAAATAGCAATATGTTTATTTCATGAAATCAGTGTTTCTAGTCTTTATACAAATTTCAGCTTAATAAAGTCAACAGTTTTAAATCCCTTACCTGTTGTTTCACATTCATCTGCCACTTCTTTCCAGCATTTCGTTAAAATGACACTATTGTGATGACTTTTATTTTTTTGATTCCAAATAGCTTCTCTGGCAAACACACTGCTAATTAATTTCTCTTTATTTACGGCCATCGCAGATTTATCGTAGACATTAGTCCAGGCGTTTATGCTCGAAATTGGCCTGTATATAAAAACCCCAAAAAAAAATACAATATTCAAATATAATAATTTATTTTCAATTAAAAACAAAACACATAAAATAGAATACAATATGAACCTATAAATGTAACTTAGTCTAATAAATGTATGAGGAGTATTTACCTATTTTTAAACAGTCTTAAGTGTAACCTTTTTGAGCCATATAAAAATACAAACGTTTTTTTTACAATCAAAGACTTAAATAATGTGCTTGAAAAATACTATAACAATAAAACAAATAATTATTTAATAATAAACACAACATTAAGAAGATGTATCTGGACCAGTGGAACTATTCAGACTGCCAACACTAGTGTCTAAAAAGGAAAAAATTAAGATTAGAATTTTGACAAAGACGAACTTAAGAGGGAATAATATACCAGACAGAGCAGCTTTATGAAAAACTCAATTTTTCTTTATGTTTTTTTGGTTCTTATGCATATATTGACATTTTGATCATACTTTATTTTATTCAATAGACCTAAAGGTAATGAAACTAGAATTCCAGGCTTTTATACGATAACAATTGAGGAGTTCGCGTGCATAACCGGATATATCCACTTTCATGAAACACGAAAAACACCCTGTGTATTTATATTTAAAAATAGTAATAATAAAATAGTTTTAATTAAGCGGGGTTGACTCAATTTATTCATGATTGACTCAATTCATTAGACAATTCGTCATTATTAGCAATAAAACTTTGTCTATATTATATCCGTTTTTGCACACAAATGAGACATACCTAGTAAGCAAAAATATGTATTTATTTCTCTTTAAACAAACTGGATCAAGTTAATTAATTTGACAAAAGTAATAAATATAATAGGTTTTTGTACCACAAAAAATCTTCCCTGTTTCCCCAATCATCCCCAAAATGCTCCATCAAATGATTTAAACTTTTTTCTAGTATGGAATTACTTAGAGATAGCGTGCTAAGCTGTGATTTTCCCTCCTTAAGAAGTGATTCCCGAACTGTGTCACCCAATGATGTAAGCCAATAAAATTGAGACATCTTAATTTTAACAGTGGTTTTGTTATGTTCATTCTCAATTTTCTTTAAGTGAATTCTTTTGCTTACTGAAATTCCCTTTATTTTTTTATATACCTTTTCCAGTTCTTTAATATTATACATTTGCCAGTCAAGGCCCAGTGTTTTTACCAAACCCACTTTCGAATATATTTCAACGTATTTTTCTTTTGTTGTAACGACTGGACGTCTTATGAACTTAAAACACTAAAAGAACACTTTTATTTGACTGGTCTTACAGGAGTTAAAAGCGCGTGGCATCACAACTCAACGTCCAAACAACAACTACTAGAATAGATAATAAGAAGTGCAATGGAATACGCACAACTTGTTTATTTGAATATATCCGCTTTTGTTATCAAAATTTGGATAAAAACGTTAAGTTTACTCAACGTTTTAAATGGGATTTATTCGGTTTTGCTTCCAAACAAATATATGAACCTATAGAAAGGTTTTTCGGTGAAAAGTGGATATATCCGGTTTTTCACCCAAACTCCTCAATTATTGATGATAGTTGTGCAGAGCAGAAACGTCGAATTTCATATCTAATCATACCTTAGTAGGCAAAATAAACGCGAATTTAATTAAAGTTCTCTTAAATTAAATCATAATGAAAAGCGGTTTTCAAATTCTAGGAGTATCGGTAACGCCGCGTAACTGCTCGCCTTTCGGTCCTGTCGAATATTCTAGGACGCTGAGCCTTGGATGGCGTGTAGACAGCATATTGTACCACAGTATACAGCTCGCTTTATTTTTTTTTTATAGTAGAAAGTAACCAAATAAAAATTCCAGGCGTATATGAAAAATAAAGTCTAATAAGAGACGAAACATCGGGGTTTAAGCTTAATAATATCACAAACAGGTAAGAAAATGCAATTCATCTAAAACTGTAATGTTGGCAACATCTTGACGCTCGCGTTGACTATTTAATTAACTATCGACGTTGTCAAGTTATTAAGAGGAAAAATTTATGGTTTTAGACGGCTTGGAGACAGCACATCTTCTAAACTTCACACAACTTCTAAAACTTTTTTTAATACACCATCTCAGTTCCAATGATTTAGTGGTCGAGTTCAAGGAAAAAATAATATGACATAACATGACCAAGAATCGAACAAAATATGCTGTCTGCACGCTCTCTTCAGTCAACTAAAGAAAATCCATAACGTGCTCATACTTGCCAGGTGAAGTTTCTTGCTTAGGCGAAGCCTCTTCAGTCTGTTCTGCTTCGGCTGCTGTTGAAGCTTCTTGGTTTCTATGCAAGTACTCGTCAACCTAAAATCCAACAAAACTACAATTAGAACTTAATAAAATACCTACTCTACTGAAATAGATACCTTATGCCTAACGTTTTCTACAATAGGCTCCACGATAGGCTCTACAACGCTGCGGGTCTTCTCGAACGCCGGCTCCAAGACATCTTTGGCGGTTTTAACCGCCGGCTCTACGTAAGATTTAGCGGTTTCCATCGCGGGGGTCACGTACTCTTTGGTGTTTTCGTAGATCTGTAGAAGAATCTAAATAAGGAGGGTCGGTTTAAGGTGACGATGGTGATGAAACGCTTATTGTGGTGATCAGAGTAATGAGAAACGATGAATACACTAATAATTATAATAATAATAACTCACTTCTTTAGGTGGTAGTTTAACGGCGGGCACTTTGCTCTCTACGTAATCCAATCCAGAGCACAGCACCCCATCCACCTTTTTTATCGGCCCTTCCAGGTTTTTGATAACTGGGGTGGCATAGGGTTTGGCGATATCAACCGCTTTGAAAGCGGTATCCTCGGCGGTTTGTAGGGTCCAGTGGGTCACATTATTGTATTCCTTGTAAAATAATTATAATTATATAGATGAAATTAATAGAGCAATTATTGTATCTACTTTGACTTTTTCATAAAGGTTATGCGCGGTCTGGAGAGTGGATTCGACCACGGGCAGTTTGGCAACCCGGTTCACAGACTCCATGCAGGTAGCGGGAGCTACGGCTACGCTGGTTGCTTGGTTTGTGTTATCAGCCGATGTAGACATGTTCTAGAAAATGTTAAGTCTAGAAGTTGCATTGTTGCCAAGTTTTGTCTTAGTTTAAAAAAATCATTTTATTGAACTTGAAGTCTCTGATAAATCGGTAAAGTTGGAAACATGGATTGACTTCGAGCAAACGTTCGTGTACTATATTAAAAAGTTGTACTATTCAAACAGATTTGGGACACCTCAGATAGTATGAACATTTTTTCCTTGGAATGTTTGTTGTATTATATTACATACATATTTTTGTTAATCGACCCTCGTGCAGTCAATAATGTTATTTTTAGAAACATCCAATAAATTATGTTTAATTTAATTCAAAGGTCGAAAACCGACCCTGTGCCCGCAGAACAGGTCATAATAGAAAAAAAAATTAATTATCTCATAGCGATTAAAGTGCGTACGATTGTCGTCTGGTTCCCAATGTATTTTAAATGGCTTTTTATCGTATAAGGTAAAGTGTAAACAAGTGCAAAGTCCAAGCAGTAATACTCACGACGATATAACGAGAAAAATACCATAAAGTTGAAAATATTTAAAACACTATTAATAATTGAAATGAAAGTATAATTTGGGCATGTGAAGTTGATAACTGGTGACCTAAAGACGAAAATAGAAACTTTAAATATACATTTACGTGTTCATCGATATTATTATAATAAGCAGCGTAGAAATTGCCGATATACGCAATAATAGTCGTTTCGACATTCATTTTTATGCTTTTTTTTTTAATTTAACCTTAAAAAATTAATTAAAATCGCTGATTGATTACAGTAAAACGATTGGGTTTTTAAATAAATATAGTAATTGGTTTGGCTAATTAATTAAAATTATAGTCAAAGAGCGAAAAGAATATTTTCCGGCTCAAATGGTTCATTACTACCTGGAGGGTGGGTTTAACTATGTAAAAGAAATGTAATTTGAAGATCATTGAGGCCATTTAAGCGCCAAATGTCTGTTAGATAATCGAAATGCAAAACAAAGGGGAAGACACACAATTTTTTGGTTTATTGGATGGATAAATAACGACTTCTGGAATAATTTTTACAGTAGTTGTGCAATTTTTCAAATTAAGGCAGTTGAAGTGAGTTTCCATGTATTTCAAATTCCTATAATGTTTCTCGTATGTAATCGGACAAAGTGCGTAAGAAAAACGCAATTTCAAAATGATTCAGGCCATAGGCGAGAAATTAAATGATGCTCCTTCTATGTAGTTGGATAAATTCCTTATGCTATTTTTAATTAATCCAGGATGTATTAGACGCATGAAATGCAGTACGAAAATCACTATTAATAAAAATTTGCATTCTTTTAACACTTTTTAATTATTGATAATCCATATAGGGATTTCCTCAATGTATTTAATTTATAAAAATACTCTCCCTTCCCTCCTTATACTTTTCTTCCTTGGTGTTATTTGTGAAAAAACACAATCATTTGTTTGTTGAGAATAGGGCAATGTACGCTGAGGATGTAACTATGATTACAGGACATAGAAGCGATCTCCGCATTCCATTGCATAATTGAGCTTACTATGAAAGGGGTTCTCATTATATGGCCATCAGGGCTTATAGAATGCTAATATTAGAAGCATTGAATCTACAGTCCAATTTAAAAAAGCTGTTTACCACTGGTTGCAGATTAAATGTTTTTATAATTTCACTTTTAGATATAGTTAGATATTTGGAATACTTATTTTGAATTTTTTTATTTTGTTTATATAAGGCTATTGCGTCTAAGAATTCTAGATAAGCAAAGTTAATGTATCCTATGGGAGCTTGATCATCCTTTGTATGACGTTGCTTTGTCGTCCTGTATACGATTTTGTTGGCAAATAAAGGATATTATTATTATTATTATTATATATTTATCAATGCTTCCAAATCTTATATAGAATAGTCCCAGCTATCGGCATTTTGAAGAAAAGTGTTTGTTTACTTTAGGCTTTCGTCTATATACATGATTCCCATAAAAGTTGTCTTTTGTCAAATAAACAATTAATTTCGATGAAAGATTCTGCCTCAATAGCAGCATAAAACACAAACCTTTCCTCCTCAAATGCCAATTCATCCTCAATTAGAGGAAGAATCTGAGCACTGTCCCTTTGAAATTGTCAAAAACATCAAGATCATCATCCCTTAAGAAACTTTAAGGTGTGTAATTGTATATTAATAGTGATTTATATATGTCCGTTTGAGTATGCCATAATAGTGCACGGAACAAGGCAGTCAAACCTAGGAAGCTAAAGCTTAAACTGTGAAGCTTTTTTGTAACTTTGAAATCTCATTTACAAAAATACAATCAATTTGGACGAAACTAAGTAAGTAGTATATTATTTTTAAACAAGAAAATAAATCACCAACATAAGAACTTTATATATAAAAATCTTCAACTTATCACTCAAGACCAATACATTTCCGGAAGAGTGGAAAAAGGCTAAAATATGTCCAGTGTTTAAGAGTGGCGACCATGGCAGAATAGAGAACTACAGACCGGTGTCAATTCTCTCTAATTTTTCGAAGGCCTTTGAGATATGTGTGCACGATAAATTGTCCCCTCAAATTAAGCACATAATTACAGAAAAGCAGCATGGTTTCTTTCAGAAAAGATCTACTGTCACTAATATGGCTTGTTTCTTGGAAACAGCATATCTAGCTATAAATCAGAAAAGCCAGTTGAATGTGCTGTACACAGACTTCTCGAAGGATTTTGATCGGCTGGATCACGGTTTGCTGGCACGGAAGCTGGCTTTGGCTGGATTTCATCCTTGTCTGGTGGAGTTGTTCATCTCATATCTGACTGGCAGGCTTCAGTATGTTGAATTTAATGGTTTTGGGTCCGAGTATTACGTGGCTTCGAGTGGTGCGCCCCAAGGCAGTAACCTCGCCCCAATGCTGTTCGATCTATTTATTAATGATTTAGTTGATTGTATGGAAAGTTTCTGTCTTTTATTCGCTGATGATCTGAAGTTGTTTCGTATCATTCGTACTATGCTGGACTGCCTGAAGCTGCAAGAGGACATGAATAGGGTCTTTGAATGGTGTGAAAGAAATAAACTACCCCTAAACTGTGACAAATGTAAAAAAATGACAATTTCCATTCTTCATGAAGAGATTTTATACCCATATATATTGAGTATAACTGAGAACCAGTTGCTAGACTGTTCTTCAGTGAAGGATTTGGGCATTGAAGTAGATAAGAGGCTCACATTCAACCAGCATGTAGCACAGGTCACTGGTTCAGCCTTAAAATCCCTTGGGTTTATAGTAAGGTCCACTTCTCAATTTAAGAATATATCCAGCTTGACTGTATTGTACAATTCATTAGTAAAGTCTAAATTAATGTATGGCTCTATGTTGTGGTTCCCCATCTATGATGTTCATGTTAACAGACTGGAGTATGTACAGCGCAGATTCTTAAAGTTATTTTCTGTTAAGTTGGATGGAGTATATCCAGTAAGAGGTGTGGAACAGGAGTACCTGCTAAATAGATTCAACTATTTGTCACTAAAGCAAAATACTATTCCCTCTAGTCAGATACTTTTATATAAACTTTGCAATAATAAAATTGATTGTTCTGAGCTCTTAGAGAGGCTACCTCTATTTGTTCCTCCTGCCAATACAAGGAGGCACCATATATTTTATCCCTCTCTTAACTTAACAAATCTGTCCAGCAAAGCTCCACTGTGCCGTGCTTATACATGGTATAATCAGATGAATGCTATAGATGTCGACATCTTTGGCAGCACTGAATATGTTTTTAAAAAAAGGATGTGTTCCTCTCTTAATTTGAATGATACCTGATTATTTTTCTGTGATTGTTATCATTTGGTTAGTGTGTCTTATATTCTTACAATTATGCTATTGTTTTAAATTTTGGTATCACTCTATATTGGATCTTATATAATTTTTTTTGTACTACTTATTTAAGGTGCTTATAAGTTGTACTGTTTTAATTTTAATTATTTCGATTGTCTTGTAATTGGGAATTTTCCTGTTGGACAATAAACTATTTGAATTTGAAATTTGAATTTGAATATATACCTAACATCAATTTGTTCACACCTTCACAATCATATTATTAAAAACCAAATAAGTTAAATAATAGAGGCATACTAATTAATTTCCAAAGTATTAATCTAGAATTTTTAGTTTATCTTACACCAAAAATTTACTATATTTTACCATCTGAGTTACAGGCAATAAAAAAATACAAAAAAGTTAGGAATAAATGTAAAAACTATACAATGTCATCCACCTTCTATTTACATTGTTTGAGAAGTAAAATGCTGGTGTTTTGACGGGTGACCATTCTAATATATAGTTGCACTGGACTTTAACATAGTCCTTTTTCACAAATTGTTAAGTGTTAATAGATTAGGTATTTTAATATTTAAGATTATTCATTACATTAAATTGGTCTGTTTATTTATTATTAACACTTATAAATGATAACTAACGCACACAGGTGTATATTTTACACGTAAAGTTGAATGAGAATCTTTACTCGAGAAGCTCTATAGAACATACGAAAAATAAAATAATACGTTTCACTGGACTTTTTGTATGTAAACGTTTCCCTAAATAATGCAGCTAAATATAAACTATATATCGCGTATATCCTTTCAATCTGTAGATATCTCATACCAGTGTAGGATACCTGTTGTAAATAAAATCTTCAAATAGTTACAAGTACCGTAAGCAAGGTACTTAAAATTATTTGCCTATACACATTACTAAAAATAATGCTACTGAATAAATTCCTAAATTAGAACAGGCAAAACTAATTTTTAAAATAATTAATAAGCTACAAAGTCAAATTATATTATAGTGTATTATTCAAATGTGAGGTACATGTATACAGTTTAAGAAGTAACAACATTCTACTAAATAGTGTTTACTAAATACATGGGATTTACATATCTAGTTTTTAAGCTCGATAACTATGCCTCAAATATTTGATTAAATTCCTCTGAAAAATCATTGTTGTTTGTCCATATAATCCAATCTAATTACGCTGTTTTTATACTAAATACCTATTTATATATAAAATTATAACAAATTTAAATAAACAATGTCACTAAATTAAATATTGAATATATATTTTCTGTAAAAACATTGTTTTTCACCAACACAACCCTTACTCCCCCACCCACCCCAAACAGCTTACCAGTAAAAAATTCTTCTGCAAAATCCCTGTTTTTCAACATGATATGCATGGACCAGAGAAGTATACAGGATATATCTGTTTCGTACTATAAATTTTAATGTAATTTTGACTGAAAATTTTTAGTTTTAATTGGTAGGTAATCTCCCTAAAATAAGCCTATACAAGCATTTTGACACCCTATATTAAAAATTAAAAAAAAACTAGAGTAGTCTAAAGTCTTTCTTAAAAAAATTGCAACATCCATTCACAAAACGTCAAGATAATAGAATACCTAGTCCAGGAGTGCCTGTAAGAAACAAAATAATTTGTCTTTTATTTCCAAGCAACAAATCATTAAATATAGATTTATTTGATGAATTTTTAGTAAATTTTTGGTTTTGGTATATTTATCAACCATATATGGTCAAGGTACCAATATTTATTAACTATAGAATATACATATAGGTATCATATACTATTTTGTTTACAAAAAGGAAAAAATTTTGGCATTTAAAAAAATTGACAAGGCATTTACATAGCTAGTCTTTACACTCAATCACTAAACCTTAAATATGTGATAAAATGACTCCAATATCACATATACGGAATACCATACACAAAGAAATCTAGAAAATAGTAGGAAATACATTTTATATTATTATTTCATGTAACTCTAAATGTCTTTCATATGTCACACTTGGAATATGCATCAATGATATGGTCTCCTTTTTACACAAATTGTTGTACTGACCTAAGAAGGGTTCAAAATAAATTTATTTGATTTTGTTTATATAAGCTTGGTATGAGGATTCCCAACGATCACAAGGCAAAGGAGAGTTTTTGCTGATTTTGTGGTCTTGTATAAATTGGTGAATGGTTAGTTAAAGGAGTCCTGTCCTGGACTCCTTGGTACAATATCTTTCAATATACCATCTAGGAATTTTAGGCTTAATAAATTATTTTCACTACCATTTCATAGCACTAATTATGTTTACTGTGACACTTAAATTTATTAATTCTAATGAAGTTGAAATATTGAGCATTACTTTACCTAGTTTTAAGAGGCAAATTAAAAGTTTAATTTAATTGCAGTGTTGAAAGATCTATTAGTGTCATCGGGTAATATTATTACTATTTTTTTTTTGTTATTTCCCTAACCTGGTTGTTATAATGTGGATTAGTGAATTGCCATTGATTAATGTTGGATCTTAATTGATAGTAAATGATTTGATATATTTTTATTTATTGTGAATTTTATTCAAATATAGGGCTAATATAGGATTGTTATTTGTTATTGTTTTAATACTTTATATTACTTAATGGAATGTAGCAACATAGCATATTGACTGTAAGTATTATTTTCGTTATGGAGTGTTAAATTGGCTAAAATATTATTTTGTATTTGAATTTCTTTGTTTTGTAATGGGAATTCTTCCCTCTCCTTCTCTCCATGGTCCTAAGTGTTAGAACAAATGTTGCCCTAAGAAACGTTATTGATGAAGGTCTGCTCAAATAAGACAGGCACTGTCTTTACATAAATTTGTTTAAAAACTTAAACAGACCTCTAATGAGTGAATTTATAACTATAGTAGCCTCATGTAAAATCAAAAGTAACTTCAGATCCAATGGTAATGAACCATTGTTTAGAAGTTTTTTCATGTATGCGTGATTGGATGTAAAGAAAACTATGTTTGAATGATGATATTCATTTTGTAAATTGACTGCTTTAAAAAAAAAATCCATTAATAGCTCTATCGGCACATTGCCAGGTAGATATATACAGGTAAGATTTGTAAAAGTTGATTTTTTTTTGATAAGAACCTATCATGTAATATGTCTGAAGTACTGATTAAGGAAGAAGTTATGAGTGGACAAAATCAAAGGAGAAGATCGTTTTGCTTCCTCGCTGCTGATCATTATCGTTATTTTAACAAAATGCATAATTCTTTTAAACGGAAGAAATTCAATTAAATAAAGAACGCTCTAATGCAGCGAACAATAAACCCATCGCAGAACAAAGAGTATGCGGCCATTTTTGAACTCTTGTCCCGCATGCCTTCGCCGCATTCCGTACCGGCATTTTCTACTAGGCACAATGAATGAAATTAATTAAAATATCCTTATTTCATTAACTAATCGTATGCTAGAATTATTAAATTTATAAGAGTACTCACTGTATATTTAAGTTACTCTCGGAGGGCTGCAGTACTGCTAGAAATAATAAAAAGGTACGGAGCACAAACAGTATTATAAGTATCACGTTCACAAGTAAATTCTAAAATGCGCCTAACGCGCACTCGTTCGAGATATTTAATTCGATTTTAACTGGGAAACGTGACTATCTGAGTACAAAGTGCGCGCGTTCACTTATTTTCGGATGATCCGAGTATCGTACGATAATTTTTTAAAATTAATTAATTGTTTACTCATCGCTCATATGGGACTTTCGTCATAAATTATTGTGAAACTGCTTTTAATAAGGATGTGATTTATAAGAATCCCATGCCCGGTTCTATGGTTGAACGGTCGTTGTATTATGAAACTCCATTCGATGTTTAAATAAATAAATAATGGCTTTATATGTACTTTTCAATAGTGTACATAGGCAAAGTCTAGCCAAAGGCTAATCTACCTAACCTATTTAAAAAAAGTAAGCAAAATTATTTTAGATAGCACAACAGAAAGAAAAAAATTAACATTTGTAATGGTAACACTAATATTAATATAAAAATAAACAGATATACACCCATTGGTCCATAAAAATCAAAAAATTACTAAATAAGAAATACCTACTGACAATTTAGCTATTCTGTTTTGTTAAAAAATGCAGCTTTAGTTTTTTCTTCGGAACAAGGTCATTGTAAATTGCCACAGCATTATACAGAAAACTACGACGAACGAAGGCTGTTCGATATCTAGGAATTGACAACTTATTTATAAATCTCAGATTTGCTTCATGTAAATTTTTCCGAAAAGTAAGTTTTTTGCGGAGGTAGGGAGGAGTAGACGACGCTAGCAGTCTATGCACAAAAACCGCCAATTGCAAAGAGAACAGATTTTCCACGCGCAGCCAACTAAGTTCACATAGCCTTGCAGAGACTCTATCATACTTTCTCAGTCCATAAATAAATCTGCAGCATTGATTTTGCAGCTTTTGCAAACGGTACGCAGTGATTTTGTCTAAACATGGAAAATAAACAATATTGCAGTAATTCATAATAGGTAATACTAAAGACTCACACAGTTTTTTCTTTACCTTAAAATTAATTATATTTCTGTTTGCATACAATGGCTTTAAAGAATAGTATAACTTTTTAATAACATTAGAAACGTGTAACTTAAAGCGCAATTCATCATCCAGAAGCAATCCAAGATTTTTTGCACATTTAACCATATTTAGCTGATTACCTCCCACAAAAAGCTTTAAACCGTCCAATGCTATTCTTTTTTTGTTCTTAGAAGTAAAGCACATAACACAATACTTTGAAGGATTGAGTTTTAAATTATTTTGAGAGGAAAAGAAGGAAATTCTAGAAAGATCGTCGTTTATTTTATTTGATGCCTCCAATACAGCTTTAAAAGAATGATAAATTTGCATATCATCCGCGAACCCCTGGATCTGGCAGTATTTTACAACTTTAAACAAATCCGAAACATACATTGGAAATAAGAGAGGTCCCAAAACAGATCCCTGAGGTACTGCAGACGTTATATATTTGATATTTGAAAAAGTCTGATCTTCCAAGACCACCATTTGCCTTCTGTTGGATAAGTAGGATTTAAAAAACATTTGGGAAACATTATCAAAGCCATAATAAGCCAATTTTGCCAAAAGCAAATGATGATCCAAGGTGTCAAATGCTTTGGAAAAATCAAGCATTATAAGTGCTGTGGAGTCACCTTTATCCATTGCAGAAATTATCTCTTGGGTAACGTTTAGTAATACAGATATCGTGCTATGTTGTTTTCTAAACCCAGATTGCTTATGCGGAATAATATTATTGGAGGTGAGAAAGTCATAAATTTGCGGCTGTATAAACTTTTCCAAAACTTTAGCGATGACCGGGATAATTGAAATAGGTCTAAGGTCGCTGAAATTAGTTGACATTTTTTAGAGTTAGATTATTAATAGCTCTCCATAACTGTTTACTATCTCTGATGTTCTGATGAAATTGCAGATAATTTCTTTTTTCTCGCCTAATCATTCCCATCACAAGATTACGCATCTGTCTATAATATGCCCAATCAGTCAAATTTTTAGATTTTTTAAAACTTGACAATGCCTTATTTTTTTCTTTTATAAAAAGCTGCACATTTGCAGTTATCCACGGGGTATAAGGCTTAGAAATTTTTGACGTCGTAAAGTCTATCAAATAATGAGCAAATATTACTAGTAAGATACTGAATTTTTTCATCTAAATTGATTGATATAGTACACATTATCCCACACAATTTTATTCAGGTCCTTATAAAAATCATTTTTATTAAAATATTTAAAATTACGATAGAGTTTCGTTTTTATCTCCCTACTCTACTACTATCTACTACTATGTTTATATGCATGCGAATAAATTAGTTGGCCTGTCAGTAGTAAACGGTTTTTTTTTTATGGTGGTTTTAGATTTTTAAAAAATCGAACCAATATTGCCAAATTGGTGTTATTTCCTATACCGGGTGACACAGAAAAAAGGGAACACTTAATAACTTTTTTACTCCAACGGTTTTGTCTTAGTTTCGTCCTTCTGAATCCAACGAGACCATCTGCAAGGTCGTAGCTTCTATGATAGCCGAGATATAACATTTTTGATGCCCATTTTTGGCCTCAAAAACGAGGTCAAAAAGTAACAATTTCCGAATATTCAAAGTGCTCTCATTTTCTTAATCCGCTGGTATAGTTAGTTCGACTATCATTCATCTTCTCCATTCATTTTGGTTTATATTTCATTATCACACTACAAGATATATACGTATACGAAAAGTATATCGTATCCTACACAGTGGCATATATGTGATATCGGGGTCATTTTATCACATATTTGAGATGTAGTGATCGAGTGTAAAGACTAACGATGTAAATTTTTTTAAATGCCGAAATTTTCTCCTTTTTGTAAACAGAATCGTATATGAAATATGTATATTTTACAGTTTAATAAATATTACAGTTTTTTTACGTTTTACTCGAAAATCTTAAGGTTATGTGGAAAAACTATAGATTTTTTTATCACCTATATTTTTCTTAAAAAGCATTTTTTTTTCAGGTCATTATTTTATGCAAAAAAAATGTTTATCATTAACTCTACCCTTGTCCCCCCACCCACCCCACACATCTTACCAGTAAGAAATTATTTTAAAAAATCATTGTTTTCCAAAATAATACGCATGAATAACAGCTGATTTCGTCGTTAATATTTAATCTAATAACACAGTTTGTTTATTTAAATTTTATATAATTATATATATTTAAATTAATAAATATTTAATACAAAAACAGCGCTACTGTATTGAATATTATAAACGAAAAATGGTGGTTTTTCAAAAGTATTTCTAACTGGGCAAATTAATGGGGTGGGTGGGGGGACAAGGGTTGTGTTGATGAAAAACAATGCTTTTGCAGAAAATATATATTTAATATTTAATTAATAACAGTGTTTAATCAACTATTTGAGGTGTAGTAATCGAGTTTAAAAACTAGATATGTAAATCCTGTGTCAATTTTTTTAAATGCCGAAATTTTCTCTTTTTTGTGTATAGATTAAATACATAATATAATTTAATAAACATACTTTGACCATATACGGTTGATAAATATACCAAAACCAAAAATTTACTAACAAAACCGTTGAATAAATATATATTTAACGATAATAATATAAGATGTGTTATTTGGGCAGGAACTTAACTTAATTGAGAGGAACGTATTTAAACTGCCTGTAAGCAATAAAAATTGATTGTCTAATTCCAGGCAGTTGATTTAGTTATTGTTGTATATCCTCTCTTAAATTTCCAGGGAAAATAGAAAGTCAAAACTGTTTTATGCCTTTAAACGTTCTCTCTCTTTCTTTCAGCTGCCTGTGAGATACCTATATAATTATTAACTAATTCCAGGCAGTTGATCGAGTCATTATTCTACTCCTGTCTGAAATATCATGAAAAGTATTTTATGCTTTTAAACTCACTTCCCTTTTTCTCTTTCTCTATGTCAACTTACTGGAAGAAATATATAATGATATTTACTGATTTCAGGCAATTGATTGAGTCATTTTTCTAATCTTAGTACAATTCTTTTTCCAGAAACTTTGACCCACCATAATTCAAAAATTTACCTCAAAGTTAATGGGTCATTTTTTCTTTAAAAATCCACAAAATCCTAATTAGCTATAAGCCAAGGCAGTTTGGCTTTTGAAAATGTGTACAGAGGCGGCCCAATTAATTCCATTCGATTCCTACTTAAGGGATTTTTGAAAAACCTATTAGAGGTTGCAAGAAATGAGTTCTCGCGAAAAGAAAATTTGCACCTGGAGATAATAATTGAATTGCATTGAATTGCCTGAATTGCAAAAAGGCAGTAAACACTAAAAACGCAGCATATCGCAAATGGCGTCAACATCCTTCCATCGAAAATCGGAGGAACTTTTTAGCCTCCAGAAATAGCTACAAGCGAATTATTGATGAATGCAAAGAGAGTCACAACAACAGGATCAAAAACAAACTGCTAAACTGCCCAAATGGAACAAGATCTTTCTGGTCGGTATCGAAATCCGTTAGTCAAGGATTTGCTAAGTCGGCCTTGCCACCCCTAACAGCAGATGATGGTTCTATCGCGGTAACAGCAAGGGAAAAAGCCAACTTACTGGGTAAATTCTTCGCGTCCAATTCTACTCTGCACTCGCAAGGCAAAACACCGCCATATTTGCCAAGGGTGAATTCATCGATGGGAGAAATTTCGTTTCCCCAACGAATTATAAATAAAATTCTTAAAAGCGTAGACACCAACAATCCAACAAAGCTTCTGGACCCGATGGAATTCCAGCCCTAATACTAAAACGTTGTGCAGACGAATTGACTCCTCCCTTATGTAGACTGTTCACGGCATCGTATAAGCGGGGCCAATTTCCAACAAGCTGGAAAACTGCTCGAGTGCAAGCATTAAAAGAATGCAAAGCATTACCGCCCGATTGCACTAGTTCCAATAATATCGAAGATTATGGAGAAAGCAGTCAACTAACAACTGTTAAGATATCTGGAATCATCTGGACTAATCAGCGATCATCAATACGTCTTCCGAAAGCTTAGATCCAGCGGCGCTCTTCTGGGTTACGTCACACACTTGTGGACGGAGGCCATGGAGAAGCACGGCGAGTCCCGCTCAGTCGCTCTTGACATTTCCAAGGTCAAGACGACAAGTGACATTTTCAAGCTCTGCACCCAAGCATAGTTTAAACCTGCTGGATTCTATACAGAGCACCACTCCAAGCACCACTCCAAGAGTGACATAGGACTTTCCTCTTGTGCTTGTGTTTACCATCAAAAAAAAATAAATAAATAATTGATTTTACTGTCCAAAATAATAGCGGAAAACCTCAAAACACAAACGAGTTAATTTTGATTCAATCAATAATAATTCATGTCTACAGTTCAATATAACTGCACCTATTAGATGCTCTAAGATTCTTGATAGCATATTCCTACTTTCTTGGCGAATGGACGAGAACAAGTGGACCTTTAAACTGAGACAATAATTTAAAAAAAAAAACGCTAATCATTTAAAAAATCACAATTGTACACGAATACCTAAAGTGTATTTATTATCAGATAAAACTATTCAGTTGTCACTATAATCACATTGTCCTACTTGTGAAGTCCTCATAGATAAGATCCCTTATCACAATAATTTATTACCAAACTCACATTATTGATTACATCATTATTGATTACATTACTTAGAAAGAGGGCGCGATCATCATGGTTAGGGCCCAAAAGTACATTCTCCAAAAGAGAAGCCGAGGCTTCCCCAAACCCACCGATTTCAAACTGGAGCGCGAAGAATTGCCACCGCTTCAGGAGCATGGTAAGCCCAATATTAGCTATAATTAAGCTCATAATTAATTGAGTTTTTTACAAGAATACTTGGCTGAAGCCGTTTACTTGAGCGTGGATCCGTACATGAGGGCCTACATGCCCAAAATACCCTTAAACACCGTCATGCTGGGGGGGCAAGTAGCGAAGTAAGAAACATCCCTTGTGAACCACTTTTTCTTCATAAAATCCTCAGAATTACAGAGAGCAGAAGCCCTAAATACCCTCGGGGGAAATATGTAGTGGGAAACTTCGGCTGGCGAACCCATACAATCCTGCGGGATGACGTGACCGAGCATAGCGGAATTCCTGTGGTACTCCTACCAGATTTAGGGGATCTGCCGGTGTCTTTGAGTCTAGGGATGCTTGGAATGCCTGGGTAAGTACTTTGGGTATATAGACAAAAAGGTTTTTTCAAATTAAAAATATATATAGAAATAAAAAATGTGTAATAATAGCCCAAGAATATGGATCTAGCATTGAGGACAGGTCAAAAGATTCGTTTCTAAAGTTAATGGTAGCCTTTTTAAAAATTTTAGGTTTGTTGGTATCATGCAACTAACATTTTAACTTTCTTAACTAATCACTTTAGTTTTATTGATGACAATTAGGGTTACCTGGCACAAAGCAAAATAAGTGGTTATACAAACCGTAGTTCTTTTTCAGTGTCTTAGTTTTCAAAACTAACTTTTATTGTACTTAACCAATAATTCTTGTTAAGACAGCTAAAAATGTATGACAACCAACAATTTTGGTCAAACAGTTAAAAAAACGTTTTATTATTAAGAAAATGTACATGAGAAACCAATATTTTTCCTATAAAATTCAAATATACATAAAAACCTATTTAATCAGAAAGTAGCAAAAAACACGGTTTTATTTGACTAGAATTCAATCTGTTTTGAAAATTAAAACAGGCACTTCTTTACTAAATAAACTACTTTTCTTACTAAATAAAAATTAGATATAGCGAAATTTTTCAGCCATGAAAAATGAAATAAAATTTAAGTTAAATTGTGAATATAAAAATATTTTTTAGCAAATATCTTATATAAAATATTGAGTTGCCAATTTTTTTATTTATTCGAACTTTTGTTAGGATATTCAACATATTTACATATTTCCTATCGTTCCTTCGTTTATAAAAATTAGTTGCAAGAAATGGCTTATTTCAGGGCCAAGTAGTTACTTCAGATTTTTAGAGAAGTTAATTTGGATAAATAAATAGATGTTCATTAAACGCAACAACATATATAGGCTTGTAAATAAACCAAATGTCTTCTTTTCAATCAACAATTATTTTCTCCAAAAAATCTATATAATTGGCTATAATGTCTTTATGTTTAGATATAAGTATACTTTTTACTTGAAAAAACTATATTATTATTAGAGCGAAGCTCTATAATGAAGGAGCTCCCCCGCAGGGGAGTTTTCGCATAAAATTTGGACCGGTCGGACAAAAGTCCTTATAACTTTGGTTGTATTTGGGTTAAAGAAACGATGTTTACCTTTTTATAATCTAGAAATATGAGGCTACAACCCGATTATATAGACATTTTTAGTTGTTTTTTTGTTTAGAACTAGGACGCCTTTAAAGTCAAAAAAAAATGTCTTCGATTTTGGTCAAGGGAATTTGATACAGCAGCGGTTCTTTGAATGTTATGAACTTAATAAAATATATTTTTTTTAGTTTTTTCTGTATAAAATTTTTATGGTACAAAATTTAAGAAAGTTTCATTCGGATTAATTAAACCTGCATCCTTTCCGAATAAAACGGTGTATTAAGTTTAATGCTATCATTTATACAGGGTGAGCAGGGTTCATTTGAAAATACCCTTTTTACAGTTTTTTTCTTCAAGTTTTAATAACTTTTTAGTGGCGGCATTTAGAGGTTTGATTCACTTGGAGCATTTAAAGAACCTTTTAAAACCAATTTTTTGACACACTCTACAATCATCTACGTAGAGCAGTTTTTGGTCTACACTATTTTTTGACTTTGACGCTTAATACCGCCATGGCTATGCCACATACGATAACCGTTTTCTTCTCTGACATTCGGCATCTATCTGGCTATAATCCACTAAAAGTCTTTATTATTCAAATATTACCGTTTTTCAGAAAAACGCCATTTTGTATGAAAAACCCCCCTACAATCATCCAGTCATACCCTCGACACCACGGGTTGACGGATTTACTTCAATAAGTTAGTGGTCCAGCATCCAATGTAAAAGTATAGGGAAAAGGTCTGTGTCAACAAGCCTATGGCCGCGTCTCCATGGCAACGAAAACGGCAATTTTCGCCCTTTTATAATCGAAATTTAACTACTAAAACAGAATGAAATCGAGCCAGAATTGATGTTAATCTGTTCCTAAAGCTTCCTACTATTTTTTCATGTACAAATCATAAGGTAACAACCTTTTTTTGTACCCTAAAACATCGTCTGAAAACGGTCGATTTTGACGTCTACGTGCAATTTTATTGGCGTCTTTTACGGCGGTTTTAACAACATGGCGTCAAACTGGATGAATCGGCTCGGACTTGCTTCCTAATTTCATTGATAAATTGCTTAAAATAGCTCAAAACTTTGAGGAATTGATATGGAAATATTCAAAAGACTCTGGATAATCCAAATATATGCATATCTTTTACCAAATCGTGTTCTTTTAACCGTGATAATTCGGCAAAGTTTTGACGTTTTAGAATTTACCCTGTATTATTATAATATGCATGCGTCACAGTGGTCTATACAAGGCATTTTGCTAGAAAAAAATTATAATACAGTGGGTCCTAATGATAAAAAAACAATGTAATCGGGATTTAATGTATTTATTTTTTTTTTACTTTTTTTTTGTTTTAAGGTCACGTGATAATCAAATCTTTTCCCTATTGGTCCGATTTGCTTGAAATTTGGTATTTAGGGTTAATTTAGGATAAAATAATTCTTCAATTTTTACAAAGTTTTGAAAAATTGTGCATAAGTCTGTACTTCAAGTGCTCCAGTCATATATATCTCAGTCGTAGGTTCCAGTACATCGAAATTAACAGTTCCAAGTCATGTGTCTTTAAAAATACCTCTGGTGTTCCACAGGGCTCCAATCTTAGACCACCAGTTTGGTTTACAAATGTTGAAGTGAACCTTCATCTTCTTGACACTTTGGTTTTGCCAATCTTGTAATCCGGTACATTGAAAGGGTTCAAAGGGGGGGTTTTGAAGTGCACGAATTTTAGGAAATTTTATATATATTCCTGTCTACTGATGAATTTCTTATAGACTGTCTCTGAGTAAAAAAGCAATAAACATGTTTTAGGTGCACACTTTTTAAGATACTGAAAAAAAAATTGATTGTCACGAAATTCTTAGTCAGTTACCTTTTGTTTTAACCAGAATGACTCTCGCCATTTAAAAGTGTTCTCCCATTTATAAACCTTGTCAATCTTTTATTATGTACGCTTCCCATATTGATATTGATTCAACTAGTTTGAATTAGTTCAAGACAATACTAATTAATAAACTGAAACAGAACTGAACTGACCAGTAATCTGTTAAGGTATTAATTAATGTCTATTTTCTTTTGTATTTTTTTTTTATTATTTATCTCGTAAGTACATTTTATGGTATCTGTAATTGGCTTCATAGCTGTTGATATATATATAACAAATAAGTAAAATTAAACCCTTTTCCACAGGAACACCGCTTACTTTGGCTTTTTGGAACTATGCGACCCAAAACCGGGCGAAACCGTCGTGGTAAGTGGAGCAGCGGGTGCTGTAGGAAGCCACGTGGGCCAAATAGCCAAGATCAAAGGTCTGTCTGATGATGGTCCATATTAGGAACGAAACGGGTGGTTATACTAAGCGTTTTTGCAGGTTGTAAAGTGATAGGGATCGCCGGCACGGACAAGAAGGGCAAGTGGCTCACCAAGGGCCTGGGTTTTGACAGTTTTATCAACTATAAAACGCAGAATGTCAAAGAGGAACTATTGAGACAGGCCCCTGATGGGGTCGATTGTTACTTTGATAACGTTGGGGGTGATATTACTAGCATTGTGCTTAATCAGATGAATAGGTATGGCAGAATATCCGTGTGCGGTGCCATTTCTGGATATAATGACGAAGGTGTACCTAAAGGTAAGGAAAAACTGCTGCAAGAAATAGATTTAGGGAGTATTATACCAGGGTTATCGAGAATGGAGTAAAAACCTCACTTTGTTTTTGCACTTTTAAATTATTGGAACAAACAATGTAAAAAAAAGCCTTCGTATTAAACCATTCCCAAAAATTCAACATTCACTTTTCCAGTATACATATGCTTGGACTATAAGACTCCACCCAATTCCGCTCCTCAAGCCAATAGTGTTTGACCCCTTCTCTTTCTCTCTTACGCATTACGATGCACTGTTGCTTATTAGCCCGGTCGTCTATGATATAAATACCGTAAATTAAATTTGTTGTTTTAGCTCCAGCTATCCAGAACGCGATAATTGTCAACCAACTGAAAATGGAAGGTTTTATGGTTCAACGTTGGAGCCACCGTTGGATGGAAGGGATAACGCAGAACCTGGAATGGATCAGGCAAGGGAAACTGAAATACCAAGAGACGGTCACCAATGGGTTTAACAATATGTTTAACGGGTTCACCGATATGTTAAAGGGGGTGAACACTGGCAAGGCTGTCGTGAAGGTTTAATATATGTTTTTTTTTTGTGTTTATGTATCTGATTCCTGGAAATTGCCCCCTTAGATATTTTTTGTGGTTATTTTTTTTTCAGATGTACTTATATATTTATTTTATTTTTTAGTCCTTAGAATTACATTTTATTTATTTAAGAGTCTTGGACTTATTCAAAAGAGGAAGTATTTTTTTGATTTCGTCTTGAATTTTGGATTTTTTTGGAGCTTGATAATCGAAATGTCGACTTTTTATCCAGTATTGGGTGTTTTTTTCTTAATTTTGACCTTAAGCTTTTAATTTTGAATTTTAATCATACATTTTCTTTTTTTCAGTTTTTCTGATTTTTTTTTCAAGTATAAATTATGAAATTGACCTTGGATTGCGGCTTTTTCGATTTTTTTTATTATCTTAAAAATTTAAAAAAATAGTTTTAGTCGAAGATTTTGAAGCTTAGTCTTGAATTTTTGAATTCTTGACTTATTCGTCATGAAAATTTTTAGGAAAGTTCAAGTTTTGATCTTCATCAACTTTCTAAAAATTGAGACTTGATATTTAAATTTTTTAAGTTTCTTTATCTACTTATCCTGGAAATCTGCAAAAAATTAAATTTTCACCTTTAGCCCAAAATTCTGGAAATTGATCCTTGAATTTCCAATTTTTTTTCTAATTATTTGTTCTGAAAATTAAAAAAATAAACATATTTGCACATTAGCACAATTTCAATTCAATTTATTGAATCGTTTAGTTAAACAGCAATTTGAAAATTACTCTTGAATTTCTGCTTTTTTTTGGATCCTCCCTAAAATACACAAATTCCGACCAATATCGCCCAATTTTGATTAAATCTTGAATTTTTAATATTTTTTGGATTCCTCATTTATTTGCCTGAATATTTTCAATTTTCAATTTTTAAAAAAAAATTATATTTATTTATCAGAAAATGTTCAAAAAATACAAATGTTGATTTTTAATTAAAAATTTTGGAAATTAGGCCTTTAATTTTATTTCAGTTATTTGCCCTGAAATTAAAAAAAAAAACTATATACATATATTTTGACTTTAAGATCAAAATTTTGTTTTTTTGCACCAGGATTTTGTAATTAAAACTTGAATTTTCGGTTATTTATCTTGAAAATTTAAAAGATCATTACTTTTTGCTCAAAATTTTTGAAATTGTGCTAATTTTCACATTTACCTTAAATTTTGGCTCTTAGTACAAGACTTGACGTTTAGGCTTTAATTTTTTTTAGATCCTTTCCTTATTTGTTCTTAAAATGTTCAAAAAAATACAAATTTCGATTTTTCAAGATTTGTGAAATCGAGACCTGAACTTTGTATTTTTTTTTATATATTTGTCCTGCAAATTAAAAAAAATAATTAATTAGGACTATTATCTGAAAATTTTGAAATTAGGTCTTGATTTTTTGACTCTTGGAATCATTGGCTAATAATTTGTCCTGAAAGTATTGAAAAATCCAAATTTCGACTTTTCGTTCAAGATTTTGAAAATCGAGCCTGAAATTTTAGATACTTTTATTAGAAATTCACTTTCACTTTCAGCTGAAATTTTTGGAAATTGCGCCATAAATAATTTAAAAAAATTATTTGTTTTGAACTTTCACTTTTTTTTTATTCATTTATTTGCCTTGGCAATAAAAAAAGGTAAATGTTGATTTATATCTCATGATTCTCAAATTTCGGTTTGATTTTTAAGATCCTTTTCCTGAAACTTTTAAAAAATACACAATTTCGACTTTTTGTTCAAAAATGAGGGAACTGTGCCTTAAATTTGTTATTTTTTTTTTTAATAATTATTTTAGTATTTTTCTCTTGAAAAATTAAAATGTTAACTTTTATTTCAAGATTTTTATAATGGATCTTAAATTTTGGATCGCATTCTGATAAAATGGTGAATGAGCCATGTATAGCCATGTATAACCATGTTGTACCTGTAATATTGATATCCCATATCGTCATATCCCTGCGAAAAGTCACTAACACGCATTTATTAAGTTTTAAGATAAATCAATTTAAAGTTTTATTCCTATTTATTACATCAGTCTTAATTTATTTTAAGGCAAGCTGTGTTTCAACGTTTTCCTATTTAAATGTACATTTGAATTTAACTCTCAAAATGCTACTTTTTTTCCAGAAAGTATAATAAAAACCAAAGAAAAACCCAATTAGTGACTTTTAGCAATAAAAAAACTAAAGTGAACCAGTAATTAGTTACTTTATTGGACCAGTAAAAAAGATACAAAATCACATAAATAAATGAAAATCACATGCAATCAATGCAAGTGTAATGCCTAATTGTAAATCAGGCTTATCGAGGCTTAGTCGACAATTTAGCCACTTTTTCCTACTTCTAACCTTCTTCTTCACTTTCATCCTCATTTTGCTCAGGTTCCACAGTGTGGTCTTTTACGTTGGTCGCAGATGGTAGTTGGTAGTGACTGATACCACGGGTGAAATTCTTCTGGTATAATATTTTTCTGACACAGTTTTAATAGATCTTGCTTTTTAGGAACACTAATGGGAAGAATTTCTTTATAAGCTTTTTTAATATCTGCAATTTTATTTTGACGACCTCGCTTAAAAACATTTAAAGTCCTACTGTAGGATCCATTATGGCTATAACGAAACTTTATTATCCCTGGGCTTTGTTTTTCGTAGCGTAGACATTTGATTTGAAGACATTTGACTATGTTGCCATCATCATCTTTAAGGCGATTTTTAATCATGCGCTTACTAAGGTCTTTGAGGTCAAGAATATCAGAAAATTTTAATTGACTTACATGATAGGGATTGGCTGTTTTTCTATTCCTATTCGATCTGGCCTTTTGCATTATGATCATCCACTCCAATACAGAATTCACACTAACCTTTTACCTTTCGATCGCACTATGCATACTGTCCACTTCCATAAAAGAGTGTCCGGACTCCAAAAATTTTTGATCAATGACATCTATGTGAGTGGTCTGTGTAAGGAAGAGTAGTAATGCAGTATGTGCTGATTCCTATTTTGGCCTCCGCACGTATCCGAAAATAATGAGATTTCTTTAATATTCTCAGAAAGTTTTAAAATCCACTGCATCAGGGCAGTCCCGATTTCATTACTTCCTCTCTTTCCATTTACTTCAGACCAGACAATGCAGTACGCCTCATTAGGTAGTCTGGATTCGTAAATACACAAGTTGTAGATACAGAGTTTCCTTCAGTAGTATAACAGCGATTCCTCACCCGACGGTATTTGAAGAACACTCTGTAAGTCGAATGTAGCAGAAAGGAATGTAGCATCTTCAATTGACAGCACCTTGTCTTGTTCTTTAGCTAAATTAGCTTCATTTTTTTGAACAATATGATTATTGTAATCAGACTCAAGTTGCTCAGTAAGTGTTGTTGTCTTTTTGGCCTCTGAAAATTTATTACACAAGGAACACTGGTCTTTTTTCGGGACAAAAAATGACAGATTAAATCACGTGCAAAAGATTTTTCTGTACACTGAGTGAGTCACGGGTGTTCAATTATTTTCCACGCAAAACTGTTTGTATAAAAAAAACATTTTGCTGATGGATAACTTTGAGTCCAAATAAAGTCTTTTTGTAGTTTTTCTGCAATAGTGTGACTCCATTACAGGAAACATATTAATGTGCTGTTTTACAAAGGCAACATCTTCGTCTTTTGTTTTATTATAAGGCGGTTTCTTGCCCCGCCTATCATCCGGTGCAAAAACCCCATCGTTACAACCTTCAAAGGCTTTATTTATTGGGCCATTACTTATGCTTAATGTTTTTTGGAAAAATGTTTGACATACCCTGTGCTCTGTTTCATTTTTCATAAAATAGCATGCTCTACTACATTTGCGTTTTTTGGCTAGTGGCACATTTGTTCCAGGTCTCTCTGGTTTTTTCCGTTTTATAAATTTTAAAATAAAATCCTTTTGCCTCGTATAACTGGAGAGACTCCAAAAGTATTTGCAAATGTTAAGCCTGTCTTCTTCACTAAAAATAGTGCTGCACTTATATTTACAAGTGTCGCAGTTAACTGGCTTGGGTAACTTGGCTAACTTGGTACCCAATTCTTGTCTGCTACAGAGTCATCGTCTGATTCATCCTGCAATAGAAGGATGTTTTAATCATAAAATGTTGCAGTTTTATTTAAACAGACTTCAAAATCGTCAAATACAGCAATTGGCAGTGGGCTTCTACGTTCTCTATTTGAATCCCCTAAAGGCCTAATTGTGCTGCTGCAGGAAGCTATTTCCTCAACAATGAATGGATTCTGCAATTATTGAAAAATATTCCTAATCTTAATCTCAATATTATTATTATTATTATTATTATCATTATTTTGCTTACAGAACACTTTACTTCAACGTTACTGGGGGCGGGGGCTGAACATACACTTTCACTATTCTCATTATCTGCCGTGACATGTATAGGGATTTGATCGTTTTTTTCCTAAAATTTAAACGAAACTATATGTATAATGTAGTCCTAAATTAATTTATTTAAGTGCACACTACTAAAATTTCTATCATTTTAATTTTATTACAAGCAAATAAAAAATACCTAATTTTACAAAAATCAAATTTAACATTATGCGAAAAATAATTAACTGCCAATTTTATTTAAAAGAAGCCATTTAAAATATAAATGAAAAAGCTAAAAACATTAAACCGTAAGTACGTTTTTTTAGTCTTAAACATCTCAAATGTTATAATATTTTTAGGTTTTAAGCAAACGTGAAGCTAAATGTTTTCATTTTTAAGGTTAAGTTTTTTTACTTACCTTATTCAAAGCTAGTTTTAGAAGCTTTAAGCTTCGAGAACTCATCGTTGTCAATGTGGTTCACTTAATACTAAGTCGTACTCTTATATTAAGATTTTAAGTCTTTACATCAAGCAAATATATCTATCTTACGGCAAAAAATAATCAGGTGCGTATCGATTGAAGTACACGTAAACACTGGCGCCAGTTAGGCCAGAGATCACTAACTGCTGTTGATGATATTTTGAAATGCCGCGATATTTGAACGCGCATAAATCTTTTATACGAAAAGTCATTAAGTTACCTAATGGTTTTTCGCATAAGGGATTTTTACTTTTATTCTTTTGGTGATTTTTAACACATAAAAAAATAACTTATTAGTAAATTTATACAGTTAGTGACTTTATAAAATTAAAGATATAATAAAAATATAATATGGGACGCAGTTAGTTAATTTTTCTGTAAAATGTTACTTAGTGACTTTTCGCAGGGATACGACCTTATAAAGATTCCCATTTCACGTTCATACCAACGTCTCGATCACTTATCGGGTCATCCTCACTTATGATGAAACCATAGGAAGAATAAAAACACTCGGTATGTATTTCAATGTTTTATTAGTGATTACGTTAATAAAAAAAAGCACTTATCTAAAAAAAATGATCGGTGATTGATACAGTGCCAGACTAGCAAATAATGTTCTAACAATAAACAACTAAAACCCTAAGGCAATCAGCGCTACTTGAAATATGAAAAAACACATACAAATTAAAATAAGTTAAATAAATAACGACTAAATGGAATGTTTGGTAACAATAAATTAAATTTGGCATATAAGTAAAAAAACTCTCACTCACTCACTCCTTATAAGGAAATACGCTGGTTTTACAAATTATTTATGACAAAATAGGGATAATAACATATGACCTTTTAATAACTCTTATTTAAATAGTGATACATTTTATTCCTTATTTTCACCATATATATATATAGGATGTTCCCTAACAAATTAAAGTCATTATTAAGTACAAACAAAACTCAATTTTTTTTTAAATATTTAATAAACATTGATAAAACTATATTGGTACTGAACACAAACTACTCAGCCTTTTGGTACAAACACAAAATATAAATCGAGACCGTCTTTGGGCCTTTTGAGGTTAATTTTCTTTCCTATACTTACCGCAGCTTAAATATTAGTACTAATTAAAGTGAAAATATAAAAAGTGGGGTTAGTTTCGCTCACGGAATGGGGAGCCTCTATTAGGGCTCTCTACAACAGAACGGTTCGGACTGCCGATGTTTTCCTTGTCTTTCGCCGCCAGTTTGTAGTGTTTCTTCAGTTTTTGTTCTTCCAACTGAAAAAATTAATTTAATAAGGGTCTTGTTACAATCCTAGATTACACTATTTAACAAAGGAAGTTTTTCAAGGTATATACTACTGATTGAATTGTAATTTAGCAACGTTGCAGAGGAGCAGTGTTGCAACGTTTCGGCTATTTTCATTCTAAAAAAGTTCTATTATTTGATTCATTTGTGTAGCCATTATAAAGAAATCAGTCTCGGAAGTTGAAGATATTTTCTGAAAAAAAAAAATTTATTCCCAGGGACAAAATGATCATATCTCTGGATCTAAGTGACCTGGAGACTTGAAAATTGGCACACAGATTCTTCAATTAAATTGATTAGATTCCAATATTGTAAGTTCTACTGCAATGATTCCTTCGATCATAGTTGAAGCATACATCAAATGGATCTCAAGATTTAAGAATATATAACCTGATTTTGGTCTTCAGGTATCAAGATATTGACAGATTTGCCAGACATGTTTGATTGTGTTGAGTATAAGTAAGAAATGTTCAAATCACAAGAGTACCTGTACCGAATTTCCCTTGTAAATCAATATATAGGTACCTGATAATCAAAATGGTGTCATCCTTTTCAAGATTCTTCAATTATAATTGAAGAAATCGTTGAAATTCTTGCATTAGATGAGGATATTGGGAGGTTTATCATAAGAGTGCTTGCACTCAATAAAATCATAGATCTTTTGTAAAGCAGCCAATATCGAAGCATCTGATGATCAAAGTGGTACGATTTTTGTATCGTAGGATTCCTTGAATGTTTCCTTAACTATAATTGAAGAAATCATTGATATTCTTGCAGTATATCATGAGATATTGGAAGATTTATCACGGGAGTACTTGTACTTGATAAAATCATTCATCTCTTGTAAATCAGCCTTTATCTAAGCACTTGATGATCAAAATGGTGTGATTCTTGATCAAGAAGATCCAGCTCAACTGCCTGGAAATAAATCTTTATTTATTCCAAGTACTTGAGTATATTTGAAGAGGTTTTATAGGATAAACAGAGTATCAGCACTAACTCAACTGCCTGGACGAAAGTTCCTATAGTTCTTCCAGGCAGTTGAGTTTCCTTAAGCAAATTTGCCAAAGATGATTGATTGTGTTAAGTACAGGAGCTCCTATAATAAAACTTCCAAGATTGTAAATTCTACTGCAATAATTCCTTCGATCATAGTTGAAGCATACATCAAATGGACCTCAAGATTTAAGAATATATAACCTGATTTTGGTCTTCAGGTATCAAGATATTGACGGATTTGCCAGACACGTTTGATTGTGTTGAGTATATATAAGAAATGTCCAAATCGCAAGAGTGCCTGTACTGAATATAAAATGATTTATCTCTTGTAAATTAATATACCTGATCATCAAAATTGTGTCATCCTTTTCAAGATTCTTCAATTAGAATTGAAGAAATCGTTGAAATTCTTGAATTAGATGAAGAAATATTGGAAGGTTTATCATAAGAGTGCTTGCACTCAATAAAATCATTGATCTATTGTGAAGCATCTGATGATCAAAGAGGTATGATTTTTGAATCATGGGATTCCTTGAATGTTTCCCTAACTATAACTGAAGAAATCATTGATATTCTTGCAGTATATCATGAGATATTGAAAGATTTATCACAGGAGTGCTTGTACTCCATAAAATCATTCATCTGTTGTAAATCAGCCTTTATCCAAGCACTTGATGATCAAAATGGGGTGATTCTTGATCAAGAAGATCCAGCTCAACTGCCTGGAAGTAAATCTTTATTTATTCCTAGTTGTTGAGTATATTTGAAGAAGTTTTACAGAGTATCAGATTTAACTCAACTGCCTGGACGAAAGTTCCTATAGTTCTTCCAGGCAGTTGAGTTTACTTAAGCAAATTTGCCAAAGATGATTGATTGTGTTAAGTACAGGAGCTCCTATAATAAAACTTCCAATATTGTAAGTTCTACTGCAATGATTCTTTCGATCTAGTTGAAGCATACATCAAATGGATCTCAAGATTTAAGAATATATAACCTGATTTTGGTCTTCAGGTATCAAGATATTGACGGATTTGCCAGACACGTTTGATTGTGTTGAGTATATATAAGAAATGTCCAAATCACAAGAGTGCCTGTACTGAATATAAAATGATTTATCTTTTGTAAATCAATATACCTGATCATCAAAATTGTGTCATCCTTTTCAAGATTCCTTAATTATAATTGAAGAAATCGTTGAAATTTTTGCATGAGATGAAGAAATATTGGGAGGTTTATCATAAGAGTGCTTGCACTCAATAAAATCATTGATCTATTGTGCCAAGCACCTATAGCAGCCAATATCTAAGCATCTGATGATCAAAGTGGTACGATTTTTAAATCGTGGGATTCCTTGAATGTTTCCTTAACTATAATTGAAGAAATCATTGATATTCTTGCAGTATATCATGAGATATTGGAAGATTTATCTATTTTTACTACCTATTTCAGCGTTTTTTCCAAAAATTAAAAATAACTGAGAAATCAGCATTGAAAGTTGCAAGATATTTTCTGAGGAAGAAATTTATGCCCAGGGACAAACGCTCTGAACCTGAGTAACCTGGAGACTTGAAAACTGGCACACAGATTCTTCAAATAAATTCATTGAACACCTATTTCAGCATCCCGAATTTCAATATTCATTTAGAAAAGTATAAAACATCGAAAAAGTCCTTTATTTAACATAATTAAGTGACAAAAAGTATAGTGACGTTAGGGTGCTCACTTAATCTTAGTGTGGTTCAGCCTTAAGGTGCTAACCTGCTTGGCGGGAACTAAAGTGCGATTTGTCCCTTTGGGCGGGAAATTCGAAATTAATTGCTTATAATTATATCGTCTAAATATAAACTATTGAAATTTGTCAATATAAGGCACTAGCTAAATGGCAATTTATACCTTTGCTAATTATTCCCCTCGCATTTATTTCAATATACAACAAAAGGAGACGTTCCGTTTACACTGACCCTACTTATATTTTTAGTTATAGATATTAATCTCAAAATGTAAGGTTTATGATGTAAACGTAGCTTAACGTAGTGGCTGTAGCAAACAACTGTGTTTAACAACGATACTAATAGGCGCAACGAGATTTAAACATTTCGTTAGCAGCAATAATTACAGGCTGTATGAAAAACGGAAATGCGTAGTAGTGGCGGGAGATTTAAATGTCTCAAATGGCGCCAAATTTGAATTTTATTCTACTATAATAAGAATTTTTCGTAAGTACATTGAAAAATAGAAAAACGCCGGCTTCTCATAAGATTCTCAATCGTTTACAACATGTACCCATCCTTATGCTACTTATTGTTAAGGCCCTACAGTGGCGAGTCGCCGAGTCTCCTTGCTTGCTTGCTAGGTTATTGGCTCTGCTACTAGGCAATCTGCCAGCACGAAAACCGTCGGGTATGTACCATGTTTCCCGAATCGATAACTTTCACAAAAAATTTAATACTTAAATGCACGTTATAGAAACCGGCAAGGGGTGGGTAGGAAAGGGTTTAGGAAAGGAATCTGAAGGATAGGAAAGGAAAATGAACGGCCACGTGTTGACTGGGTGAAGGATGACGCGAAAGTGGCGAGTCTTCTTGTTTGCATTTTTGCATCAAGCGTAAAACAGCGTGTGAACGTACCTTTATTTTGTCGTTTACCGTAACTGTCGATTGCGCGAATTGGCGGGCAATTTGAATTTCAGTTTGATGATTTTGCGGTAAATTTAAATTAAGTTAATAGAAAAAGTGTCTAATGAAATAAGGAAGCGCTTAGTTGAAAATAAAAATAATTTTAACAAACAATCAACTCAAAATGTCAATTTCAACGTGGGAAATTTGAATTTTATTCTACTAAATTAAGCATTATTGGAAATTAATTAACAAATTGAGTTACCACGTATAATAACAATTTTCTCTGGCATAGTTTTTCAATAAATTCGCCCTTTAATCATTACCTCTATCTTTTTACCACTCAATCAATATAAAAGGAGTTTCTTTTAAAGGTAAAAAACGTGCTGTGTGAACGTGGCACTATATTGATTTTTATGGGAATAGTGCCGGCAATGTCAAGTGATCGATTTCGCGGAAAATTTGAATTTTGAAAAAAATGACGCTTAACGGCATTGAGTAGTGATGGCGGGAGATTTAAATCAGACAAAAGCAGCGAAATTTGAATTTTATCCTGTGGTGTAGTTTTTCGAAAAATCCCTCCTATAATTATCTCAATACCCGTCCTTGCCCCCCTCACTGCAAAAGCCCCAAACTGATGAATCGCCTTTGAAAGTTTGAAAAGGTGGCGTTGCTTGATCGCGATTCGGCGGGAAGTTTAAATTTATGTCTCGAAATTTTGGCGGAGAATTCAAATTATTTGAAGCATGATTCGGATCAACTGCCTGGAATAAAAACAATATTTGTCTAGGGAACATTGTGGAGCCCGAGTGCCTGGAATATGAACTAAATTTTTCGAGTTATAGTTGAACCATAATCATTATTGTGAACATCAAGTAGTCAACAAATGTCCCTTTTTTCTAATGCAATCAAAGAAATGCAGATTTAATGCAAAACCTAAATGCATATAGGTACGAGTTCTTTTACAGTACTTTGGTATCTCTGCTTTGATGTACAAACGCTATTCTTACTAATAACTTTCAGGAACTTAAGAAAATTGTGGATTCAGCACCCACAAAGATGCCAACCATAGAGGGTAAACTTCAATCATGAAAAAACATATACAGAAACTTACAACAGCAGAGAGAACTAAGAATGTGAATTACAAAGAGTTAATAAATGAATTAAAAGATACCATTACAAGCGAGCTATAATATAATTATAGCTAGCTATATATATAATTAAAACACGGCTAGAAGTACTAGAAAGCAATAAGTAAAAAGCGAAACAACATCTAAAAACACCTCATAAAATGAAAAGCTATATTGACCTGCGTTAATATTTACCTTCGTTTTATAAAATAAATTCTCACTCTCCAAAATATCTTTGTCCTTCTTAACCTTCTCGAATTGGTCCTGGACAGTCAGCAGATGCTCCAGCTTCTTCGTCAGGCTCTCCATCTCGCTCTTGTACCGTCTATTTTCCATTTCCACCGTTTCGAAATCCTGCAGCAAAGAGTCATACTTGCCACTGATTTCTATGTACTTCTTCCGGGTTTGTGAACTTTCCGAAGCTTCTTGTTCGTACTCCTCCAAAACGTCTTTGTAAAACAGAAATTTATCGTTTAATTCCTTGTTGACTTCCTCCCTTTCCGTTATCGTTTGTTTTAGTTCCCCGATGATTTTTTCTTTGGCCTCCACTTCTTCTTTTAACAAGTCGTTCTCCTCGCTCAAGATATCCAGGGTTTCTTCCGCTTTCTGCAGTTCACTGTTGATTTTCTTCATCGTTTCTATATTGTCGTTCAGTTGCTGCATTATGTCGTTCTTTAGGCACGCCTCGGCGTCAATCTGTAATTTGTTTTTATCATAATGAAATTAACTAAAAAAAAAAATCAATAAAGACCTTTTTAGAATAGTCTCTCACTTGCTCCTTAAGATGATCCACTTGGTCAGTGAATTTTTCTTTAATTTTGTTGATAGAGCCCTGGTTTAGGACACAACTGGAATTATATTGGAGTTCCAGGTCTTCGATGCATTGTTGGGACTCTTTTAGCTGCTCGGTTAAGTGGAAGTGTTTACTCTCGTAGTCTAAAAGTTTAGTTTCACACCTAGAAGGGAAAAAATGCATTTTTATTCCAGGCACTACTTGATTTTGTCCGGGCATTTATTTGAAGCCATTTTAACCTTCTACCACGAATTTATAGTTATTTTTAATATGTTCCAAGTTTCTGGAGTAAAATTGAATTTCATTACAGGCATCCAGAGCATTTCAAGCTTCTACCAGACATTTTATGGCATTTCCAAATACTCAAAGAAATTAAATTAACCTTCCAGGATTTTGGGGTCAAAATGTCTTCAAAAGTCTTAAACTTGGAGTCAATTTGCCTTCAAATTAATAAATGAATAATTAAAGTCTCTTCAAGGGAATTAAAGTTTTTAGGCCTTTGGATTAATCTTCCAGGCACTTTTATGCCTTTCTAAGTCATTCCTTGTTTTTCTGGCAGATTGCCACAGATGCAATACACTAAATTAAATATACATTATAAAGATACTCTTCACACTTACTTAGAAAGTTCCAGTTTCAATTGCTCCACATCCCTATCAGAATCAATCAACCTCCTTTTCAGCACTTCAATAGTGACTTGCGAACTACTGATGGTCACTTGATAGGCTTTCACTTCCACCTGCAGTTTTGCCAATACTTCGTCCTTTTCCTTAATGATACCGGTCAGTTTGTCAATTTTACTGTTCAGCTCTTGTTCCTTGGTCTCCCAACTGGCCTCCAGCTCCTGTTTACTCTCCAATAATTTATCATATTTTATTTTTAAGGCCTCACCGGACATTTTTTCTTTGTCTAATAACTTTTGAATTTCTTTTTTTTCCAGTTCACATTGGATTATGCTGTATTCGCTGATCTCTTGGCATTCTTTTAGGATGGCCGCTGATTCTGCTTCCTTATTCTCCAGCTGCAACAATAATAAATTAATATGTTTAATAAATATTGCAAAAATACTAACTTTTTCTTTCCAATGTTGTTCGAGTTTTTCCAATTTCTCTTTTACGTCCCCCTCATTGGCTTCTTTCAAGTCCTTCAGCTTAATTTCATAGTCCAACACCACCTGGCCAACTTTATACTCGTGAGACTTCTTTAGACCTTCCACTTCCTTCCGCAATATCTCCTCAGCTTCTTTTTCCTTTATTATAGACTCTTCGGAGAGTTTTTGCAATTTGGACATTAACTCTAGCATTTCACACTCTAAGTTTTGCATCTCGTTTTGATGCTCCCTGGCCAGTGTCTCCTTGTCCTTTTTTAAACTGTCAATTTCAAGTTTCAACTGGTCCAGCTCCTCGGACAGTTTATGAATGTATACAGTCTTGTTTTCACATTCCGCAGTTTTTTCTTTTAAAGCTTTGAGATCGTTATTGAATAAGTCTTTTGGGGTTATAGTTTTTGTGGCTGATGTGGCCGTTTTGGTTTTCTTTGGTAAAGTTGGCTAAAATGGGGTGGAAAGCATTATTGGCATATCGTTTTCTGGTATGTGATATTTGGGAAATTGCTACCAGTATTACCGTTTGAAAAAACATAACCTCATAAACTGCGCTAAGTACATTAAACAACAATATTAAACTTGTAAAGTTTATAAGGAAATATAGAATAAACAAAGGAAAAGTTAAACATAAAGGTTGTTGTTAGAAATGAGGTTATGTTTCATCGACAAGGGGTAGTACTATAACACTCTGTTAGGACTAGAAAATAAGGTTTTTAAAGGAGATTTAAGGAGAGAACCGTATAAATTAACTTATTTATATAGCTAAGTATAAATTAAGCCATACTACTTATCAAATTATTCTGAAACCCACTTACAGTCTTAAAGTTGCTTGAGACACTTTTCACTGAGCCATTTTATACCAAAATTTAGCAATTATCACTTGTAACAACTTGAATATAATCAAGAATATGAATTCAAATTCAAATTTATTTATTAGTATAGAATACATCTTGTTTACAAATTGAAGGTTAAATCTTATGTATAAAATATAGAATAAACTAAGAAAAAAAAAAACAATCATAAAAGGTTTTGCTACAAATGAGGTTATGTTTCTTCGACAAGTGGTAGTACTATAACACTCTGTTAGGACTAGAAAATAGGGTTTTTAAAGGAGATTTAAGGAGAGAACCGTATAAATTAACTTATTTATATAGCTAAGTATAAATTAAGCCATACTACTTATCAAATTATTCTGAAACCCACTTACAGTCTTAAAGTTGCTTGGGACACTTTTAACTGAGCCATTCTCAGAGTTTGTGGGGCTGCAGCTACGATTTTCAGGTTTCCTGACCTTTTCCAACGGTTTGCTTTTAGTAAGACCGCTGTTGGCTGCATAATTAGAAAAATTAATAAAAATTCAGATCCTAGAAGTAGACAACAAAGGAACCCTGACGGGTAATACTTACGTGTGTCGTTAAATCTTATAATCTTCGCTTTGCTAAAGGACATATTTTATAAAACAGTAAACAATTAAAATAACACAATTAACAAAGTTTTTTTTTGTTTAAATTAATAAAACTTAAAAAGTAACAACTAACTAAAAAATTGGTGCAAAAACCGCGTATTTTTCAACCGACCGTTAAAAAATTTGTGACGTCCATGGTCCGTTGTTGCGCAACAAACATCTGTCTGGTTGACAGTCATGGGGAGCGTTCGACTATGCAACCGGTCACTCAACGTTTTGACACTTGCTGTCATCCGTCAACTCTGACAGTAAAAAAACTAACCTAAAAAAACAAACTTGAAAAAAGAAACAAAAACAATAAAATGTCCATTTCATCATCTAATTAAACTACTAAGAACTATAATTAATAGCGTATTTCTTCTTTATAAACGTTTAAAATGGTCGTGTGTCCTCCGGAGCATTGCCTGCAAGCCGACGTGGTCTTCCTTATCGAAGCCACCGCAGTAAATGGGGCCTACATTTCCGACATAAAAACAAACTATATTATTCCTTCCTTAGAGTAAGAACCATTATAAGTACCATTATATCTTAAAAACTGTTTAATGTCCTAGGTATTTTAACCAAGGTAGCATAGATGACACAGTTCTAGCCTCAGAGAACTCGAGCTCTTTTTATGGCATTGTTACTTATCAAGCCGCTGACTGTTTACCCAATTTGGCTACAGACACTTTTGGACCATTTACTAGCCCATCTAAAGTTTTAGCATCGATTGACAGATTAGAGTAAATCTAATGTGTATATCTTTTCAAGGGTGTTGTAAATAGGTTTTTTAGGCTTATTGGTGGCAAAGGTGAGTCTCATGGTAACATAGCGGAAGGATTAGCGACAGCTTTGTGCTGCTTTGAGGAGCTGCAGCCAAAAAGGGACCCAAATATTGTGGTACAAAAACATTTGATTTTAATTTGCAACTCTCCTCCCTATATGATGCCTGTATTGGAATGCCAGACTTACTCTGGCAAGAATTGTGAGCAGTTGGCTTCGGTTTTATTGGAGGTAAGTGGCATAGCAGGTTATTTCCAGGGTTTAAACATCTATTTTAGAAAGGTATTAATCTGACAGTGATATCACCAAGAAAAATCCCTCCTTTATACAAACTATTTGAGAAAGCCGGTGGGGATTTGTCATCTTCACAAACTAAAAACTATGCGAAAGACCCAAGACATTTAGTATTATTGAAAGGTTACAGGTGAGTGAATAATCAATGTTTACATATCTATATACTCAATTTACACCTAAAAGTCTAAAAGAAAGACCAGTGAGCCCACCTCCGGGAAGTGTTAATAATCAGGCACAGCCGGTGTCCTGTATGCCTGTGGCATCAATGCCCAGTCCACTGCCAGGCAATGACAGTCCCATACATGCTAATACCCAACTAGGAACACCACAGAATCCGAATATGATCGGAAATAACTCTCCTACAGTTTCCAGTGGCATGGGTCAGAGTCCCGCTTACAGGTCACCAAATCATCCACAAGGTAAGAAAAACTTTTGAAAAACTCGGGAAGTTATTGAGATACAAGAATTCTTAATATATGAAATTGTTCATCAAGAAGTGGTTCAGGTTTTAGTGAAAATATCCTGGAAATTCCTCTAGGGGTTTTGGAATTAGATGAAGTTCAATTTTTGTGAAATTAAGTGCTAATCAAAGTAAGTCAATCTTTCACATAAAATGATGTTTTATTTATAAAGTTGGTCTTTAGGGAATCTACTAAAACAATATGCACAAAAATTTCTCGAAAGTATCTAAATTAGTCAAATTTTATCCTAACTTGGGTTCAACCTCATAACCTTAAGTCTAACTTGAGTTAAACTTGATGTATGTTAGTTTGATGTATTAAGTTCTTGACCTACAAGAATCCTTAATACATCAAATAATTCCTTATGAACTGCTTTAATTTTTAACGTAAACTATCATAAAAATGTACTAGTTTTTGAATTATCACATTTTAAATTAGTGGGAAGAATCATGCAGCCAAACCAGATGGGTCCTATGGGCCCCATGGGTCTCCCAATGCCTGCTCCACCCGGTTACCATGCCGCTACAGGTAAGACAAAGAATATATTCTTAAAATTTATAAAAATAAAAAAAAATATGAATAATTTAGCTGGTGTAAGACCCGGTTGGCAAATGCCGCCCCCAACCCAACAGCCGCGACCCTACATGCCTCAAGTGAATCCCAATCAACCCCAAGTGAACACAACAAGCGGGGGTAGTGCCCTTATAGCGCAACTGAATCAGCCACCCTCCATATCTACCGGTGGGGTCAATGTCAATCAATTTGGGCAAAGTAAGAGGAAGCACTGGAAAATTTGCGATATATTTTAAAAGAAATGTTTGTATTTGTTGTTTTAGTAAACGCAAACTCGCCGATCAATAAAATTTTAAATCCGCAACAGAACATTCAGCCCTCGATGGCCCAAAACCCGGGCCAGTTGCCCACCTCGATGCCCCAAGTGTCCCAGAACAATCCGGTGATTACTTCCCAAGCTCAGGTGAGTCAAGTAAAATAAAGTTTATTATCTCTTATTATAAACGGTACAAATCTTGTCTATAAAGGTAAAAAGTGACAAATTTTTTTTAACTACAATGATAAATGAAATGAAAGTAATTTTTGTAAACATGTACACGTTTAAACCTTTTAAAATTATTCAAGATTTCATTAAATATGTTTGACAATAGGTCAAACCAAAAATAGATCAAATCAACATTCTTCATAAGAGCATTCCACTTTGATGTCATCAAATGTGTAAAGTAGAAAAATCAATATTAGAACGTGAGTAAATAATTGTGGTTTGGACGGGAATTACATTTTTGTCCTATAGAAAGCCTGTCATTTGGCGCCTAACTACTTTTTTCGACATCTTTGATGCGGCATATGTGGAACAATGCTAGTTTCCAAGGAAACATTTTTAATATTGACTAATGCCTTGAAACATTAAGGCAAGATATTCCATCAACTCTCAGGGTATTGCTTTTAATACCTTCAGCGACCAGTTTTGGCTAAGAAAATGATGTAACAACCCTGTAATATCAAGTATAGGTATATTGTCAATTAAATGATTATTTATTTTATTGGAAATTGAATGCTATTGAATTTATATTTTTATTAACTATTTTCCCGCAAAAAATGTCGCAAGTATTTACTTTTACTGGGTCCTTTGCAATCATTAATTTGCATAGAAAAATTGTATTTCTTTTCTAATTTAATAGCAAAAGAGACAGTTAGTTTAGTAGGATTCTCTTGGGATTTTGAGAGTCTTAAACCTGTGAAATGCCTTATGTTTTAATGAAGTCATTGTTTTTTATATGTTAACCAAGTATACTCTGGTTCTTTTAAAATAACTAACCGATCATATAAACATATTATATTATCATGAAAAATGTCCATCTTAGAGTTCAACTCTCCACATACATACAAAGAATGCCAGTAAATTAATTAAAGTTGTTTAATAAAACTTCTATTCATGATTGATGGCTTCAGGCAGCTTAGGCGTACCACACTTAATTGTGCAAGAAATTGCTTCATGGACAATATCAATCGGTGTTCACGGAAAAACCGTACTAAAATCTAATAACACTTGTTTACTATTTACCAATATATCATCTATAAGGGTATGATTATTATTAATAGGCTCAAGAAAATGTTACAAAAAAATAAACACTCTAAATAGTTGGGCTTTAAAAAATCAATCGCCTGTACAGATGAGAACAGCAGAATGTTGCAGATCGACCAGGGGTTGATATGTGTGATCTTTAAAGAGCTTTTTAGTTGGTTTTACGTAATTTGACTTTCAGGAATTATTGCCTCGCATCTTGTTGAGGAATTCTAGTAGAATTTCTATTGAGGCCCTAAAATAATTGTTTTTTCTCCATTTGATCTTCTGGAATTCCTAACCTAAATGCTGCTCTGTGAAGCTTCTTAAACTTTGAAGCAATTTTTTAACATTGGTAGATATCCGCATGCTTTAGACCTAATACTCCCACTACGTCTTTAGGTTTAGTGTTAACATACAAATTTGACATGTATATCCAACATAGATTCTCTAATATTTTTGTTGGAAATTTTTAAAGTTGGTTTTTTACGCCTGCTTATATTCCACCAGCAGAGGAAGTACTTTCTTGCGGAGTCATTGTTAAAGTGTTTTTCCATAACAGTACTTTTTTAACCTTTGAGATTTTGACACTAAAAATTGCACTTGAGTGGATAAGTTCCTTATTAGTGTCTTTGATTGCTTTAACCACTGCACCTGAATTTTTGGGTTTTAAATGTTGTTTTTGCTGTAGATCTTTTAGCTCTTTTTTCACGTCAATTATTTTGTCTGCATGATCAGAATTGTTGATGATATTTGATATCTGCGTTTTCAATTAAGCTATGGTGGTCTCCCTTAGTATCTTCATCTCCATAAGAAAAATGGAGTGTTCCTAATGTCAAATATGCATTCTGGGCACACATGCATCATTCTTCTGGTCCAACTAGGATATACTCGACCTAAACAACATTTGACCTGCCTTATCTTTTTTAAAAGTACATTTGTAGCACTTATTAGACATTTTCCAAAAATACAGCTCACGAATTGGTATGTCAGTAATTACTCATGACAGATCGATGTTATAGTGAGAAAAGTTATACCAGTTTATAGGCAATGCAATAGATCAAAACATGTATCACAATATTAGTTAAATCAACATGTACACTTTGATAATAATATTATGTACAATAGATGGTATCAAAGATTATGGAATGGCCTTGTGTCGTGATGTGTCAATGATTCGTCAACTATTGAGAGCACAAAGCATTTAAATTAAGTTAATTCTTTTCCTGGAAAAAAACGATGAACACTGGAAGATGTTACATGAGCTGTTGATCGCTTGGGAGAACAAAATCATGGTTTATTTCTTCTAGGCAGTTGAGATTAGATGTACTAAGGTCAGTTGCTTAAAAAATTACGCAATAAATTTATCACAACTCAATCCTTGCAAATGTTCTTTATGGTATAAACTAGGTTTGATCTTTAAGGTGACCCCTACAGTGACAAGATCCAATATCTCACAAACTAGTTTGAATATTCTCATGAAACAAAAAGCATAATATTTAGAAGAATATTCTTTGCAAATGTTCCTCATGATATAATTAGTCCGAGAAATCGGCACTTTTTGGTGACAGTACCGAAAAAAATGATTCTTCATTATCCAAAACTCCAATATCTCAAAAACTAGTGGTCATATTCTCATTAAACAAAAGGCATGGTATTCAGAAGAACATTCTTTACAAAATGTTTTGTATACTGTAAACTCAAGCACTTGATAAAAACTCTCCAAAAAGCCTGGGAAATTTATATATATATATATATTTTTTTTTTATATGATTTACAGAGTACGCAGCCGCCCTCGCAACAAATGGGAGCGCGAGAGAGACACACCATATGGCACGGAGTGTTGGAATGGATCGAAAAGCCGAAAAACCCCACTGATCAGCAGAAAGTCACCAAACACGTACCCTGTCAGGTTTCTTCTACTTGTAAAGATGGTGAACCTGAGATGTATGTTAAAAATTGTAAGGTTAAAGGCGGGTTTTTATTCTTTGATTTATTAGGAAAGCAGACGGTTGGCCACAGAAACTGATAATGCAACTGATGCCCAAACAGCTGATCGGCAACATTGGCGGTTCTTACTTAAAAAATTCGAAATCGGTGCTGTTTCATCCCTCGCAGTGTGAAGCCTTGGAATCGTTGACGAGGGTCATGAACTCCGGATTTGTAAGTCCTCACTAGACTTATTTAATAAGGACGCATTGCAATTACTAGAACATGATTTTTGCAGTCAAGATTTCATTAGAATCGATTCAAAATTTCCCAATTGCTTTTGATTCATAGGCTGGTTGTGTCCATTTCACTAGTAACCCAAACCCAGCAGCCTGCGACATAAAAGTCTTAATCCTGCTTTACACCAACGACAAAAAAGCGTATTTGGGCTTCATACCGAACGATCAAGGGGCGTTCGTCGATCGTCTACGTAAAGTGATCCAGCAACAAAAATCCACCCAAATGAGACAGGCGAGTAACAAATCACTTTAAGTCATTTTCAAGGTATTTAACTCGAATTTTCAGGGCGGAAATGGTCAACCGATGAACCCCGGTCAACCGGGATCACAACTGCCCATGGGAACGATGGGCACCGCCGGGAATAATCCGGTGACGTCACAGCAAAACGCCCAGCAAGGCATGATGATATCGCAAACCAATACGATGTCAATGGGGGGCGGACAGATCACGCAAAATTTAAATCCCCAAGGTACAAAAGCTCCGTACAAGAGACTATAGTCTTCTTGGTGCAACACCGTAACCTAAAAATGCTTTTCAGGTCAACCGGGTTCCAGTTTAGGCCCTCCGAGTGCCGCCATGGGACAACCGGGACAAACCATCAACCAGTCCGGTCAGTCTCTTAATCAACCGGGTGGCAATATCGGGCAACCAGGTCAACCGGGTAATACGATGGGACAAATCGGGCAGCCGGGGAATCCCATCGGACAACCGGGCGGCATGATGGGGCAAAATGTGGGACAACAAGGTAGTAGTACCAAGAGTAGCAATTTATTTGTTTTCAATCCAATTGATCCAAACTACCCAATAACTCCAATACGGTTGTATTTATAAGGAAGCTTGTAAGGGTGTTTTTGGTAAACAAACTTATCTGTTTTTATATGAAACAAGAATTAATTAAATTGTTATAAGGGTTTTCAAGATATTTAGATTTTTGTAAAGCCTTTGACAATATTAAGAATTTTTTCAATTTATTGAAAAACTACTCAATAACTTGAAAACTGTTGTATTTACAAAGAAACTTGTAAGCAACTTTTTGGTAAAAAAACTCATCGGCTTTCATATGAAACTAAAACCAATAAAATTGTTACAGTGGTTTTCAAGATATTTGGATTTTTGTAAAACCTTTAACAATATCAAGATTTTTTCAATTAATTGAAAAACTACTCAATAACCTGGAAACTGTTGTATTTGCATGGAAATTTTTAAGGACCTTTTTGGTAAAGAAACTCATTGGCTCTCATATAAAACTTCAACAAACAATCAAATCGTTACAGGGGTTTTGCAAAATATAGATAGATTTTTGCAAAGCCTTTGAAAGTGTCGAAATTTGTTAAATCTATTGAAAAATTACTCAATAACTTGGAAACTGTTGTATTTGCAAGGAAACTTCTAAAGACCTTTTTGGTAAAGAAACTCATTGGCTTTTATATCAAACTAAAATCAATCAAATCGTTATAGGGATTATTAGGATATTTAGATTTTTGTTAAGCTTTTGACGGCATCAAGATTTCTTCAATTTTTCAAAAAACTACTTACTAACTTCGAGACTTGCATTTGCAAGAAAACTCGTAAGGACCTTTTTTGTCAACCAACTCATTGGCTTTCATGTAATACCAAAAACAATCAAATCCTTATGGGGTGTTTTCAAGATATTTGGAGTTTTGTAAAGCCTTTGACAATATCTAGATTTCCTTAATCCATTGAAAAACTACTCAATAACTTGGCAACTGTTTTATTTACAAGGTAAGTTAACTCGATAAAAAAACTCATTCGCTTTCATACGAAACTAAAATCAACCAAACCGTTAAATGAGTATTCAAAATATTGCGATTTTTGTAAGAGTTGGAATAATATCAAACAATTATTTTATATACCTTCTATAAGACCTGCACGACAAAAATTCCTCATCTATTTGGTCTCAAGGAATCAGTTTATTCAACTACACGAGTTTCGCTCCAAGCCGGAACGTCATCAGTCCTAAAAAAATTGTAAAAAGGGCTGAAAATCAAAAAATACCTCGAAAAAACTAATACCGAAAAGCTGAAGAAGTAGTCCATTCTTGCAATGGAGTTAATAGATCAATGGGTAACTAAAGATACTTCGGTCATTCTCCACTAAATTTATTTAAAATATTAATCCTACATGTTTCGGACATATAACTATACATCATCAGGGATACTATAAAAGAACCAAGGAAACTTATAAGATATAGATTTAAATTGTTAAATTTCAAAAGGTATTAAAATTACTTACACAAATTAAGGTGTTCCGTCAATACATCTTACAGATCTAGTGTCCCAGACAAGGTTAAAACGACTAAAAATCAGTGGTTTCCACAATATGATAAAAAGCTTAATTTGGTCCTTACTTTCTAAGGAGTATTTTTACCATTTCAAATATTTATTATTTCTGGTTATGGTTACACGACTCACTTTTATTACGTTTTAAACACATAATTTTATTAACCGTTCTGTCTCTGTATATATAGTTTTTTAACTGATGGTTATTGTTGTCTATGTTTGAACTTTTAAATTATATAAGTTTTGCTAATTTTAAATTGTGACGTATCTTTATTTAAATAGTGTGTTTTGTCATGATATATTACGTTTTGGCTCCTTTAGGGAGAGGGTTTTATTTTCTGTAAAATTTTGACCTGTAAGTCGGATAATTTTAGTGAAATTCTTAAGTTTACTTATATCCTTTACACCCTTTAGGTAGGAGGGCTATTTATTAGCCGAAAGCACTTTGCTATTAGTTGATGGAAATTATATACACGTTATACAAATCTTTTCTCGCATTTTATTAGATCTACAAAGTCACCCTTGCAAATTAAGATATTTTTGCCCTTTTTACCATCTTTAGTCCTGATGATGTTCCAGTTTGATCCGGAAATTCGACCAAAAAAAAAAAGGCCTCTGCCCAAATTGTCTGGTTGTTTTAGGTCAAAATCAACCGAACATGCAACCGGGAATGATGGGACAGCCGGTACAGAGGGCTCCGTTCGAAAATCAACTGCAAGTCGAAAGACAGCAAAACCTGGAAAAAATCAACAAGTTAAAGCAGACTTTGGAGGCGGCCCAGCAGCAGGAGCAACAATACAAAACCCAGCTGGAGAGGATCAGTCATATGAAGACCTCACACTTGCAAGAGGCGTTACAGGCCGCTCAGCATACGGAAATGCAGTATGCGAAGATTTTAGAGGTAAGTGTAAGGCCTTTGACACGCTGGATCCAGAACTTATGTGTGCCAAGTTACAGTATTATGGATTTAACGATCAAACCATAAAACTTTTAAGAGGTTATTTAACACAAAGATCTCAGCGAGTGATTATTAACCGGAAGTTTTCGAGTGTGCTGCCTGTTTTAAGTGGTGTGGTGCCGCAAGGTTCATATTGGGCCCGCTGCTCTTTGTAATCTATACGATGGACATGCACCGGTGTATAACCAACAAGTGTAAATTAAAGCAATTTGCTGATGATAGTCTGATTCAGTTTTCTTTAACCAATGCTTAGATCAAATTCATGCTTATTTAAATAAAAATGGTCTAAAATTGAATCCAAAGAAGTCAGTGGTGATGTTTTTTGGTAACAAGAGGGATTATGTATTGTCCAACGTAAACGTAAAAATGATGGGCGAGGGAGTACCGGTGGTTACTGAGTACAAAAACTTGGGCATCATAGCAATTTGAGATTTAAATCGTATGTTGCTAAAATATGCCAGAAAGCGTACTATGCTGAGAAATCTTTATAAAAGCAAAACATTTTATCAATTTTGCACTTAAAAAAATACTTTGTGAATCACTGGTGCTCTCTCATACCAATTATGGCAACTATGTTTACGGACCTTTCATTGATTGTGCGACAAAGTTTAAATTGCAAAAGATACAGAATTATGGTGCACGATTAATTTTCAATTTAAGAATCAGGGATCACATAAGTCACAAAATAAAAGAACTACAGTGGCTTAATATCGAAAAACGACAAAAGTTGCATTTTGCTTTCTTTCTAAATAATCTCATAACAACGCAAACACCTCAGTATTTAATAGACAAACTATCATATAGAACGTCTGTACACAACTTAAATACACGGTACAGAAATCGACTGGAAATACCAAAACACCAAACAGGCCTTTTCAGAGGTTGTTTTAGCTACCGGGCCAGCAAATTTTTAAATAAAATACCATCCAGCTTGATAGGTTTGCAAAGACAAGCTTTTAAAAAAAAGTACAGACACTTTATTAGATTAATAACAAAGCTTTTTTTACATCATTTTTTTTCCATCTTATTGCTTATTTCTTGTGTCTTTTAAATAGATATTACATTGAATTTTTTGCCCATTACTGTTTTGTATGCATGGATTATTGTTATTTGTAATAATTTATGGTTTAGTTCGTTAAATTCATAATTTAATTTTTTATGATTTCATTATTTTGGATTTACCTATATATTTTTTTTCTGTTTTTCTTTATAATTATTAAGATTGTGAATTTAGATACAGTGGTAATCTTTTATATTTTTGTATTCCAAACATTATCTATTATGTATACTGATCATTTATGTACTCGGTTAAAAGTAGCATTGCTGAAATTCGCCTAGTCAAAAATAAAGTCTTTATTATTTATTTATTTAAGTGTGAGCAAAAGTTAAAAAAAACGTTTAAACACAATCTGTGGGACCATATTTAACATTTATAATTACCCACAGCAACGAATGGCGGCCCAAGGTAACCCACAAGTGCCCCAACCAAACAATCCGCAACAACAACGAATGATCAGACCAGTAATGACCAACAATCCCGGACTAAGACATCTTCTACAACAAGTGAGTAATCCTAAAACACCCTCTTCTTACCGGTGGTGCTTCTTAAGGCAATTCTTGATTTGATTGATTGTTTTTAGCAACCGCAGTATAGGCAACAAATACTAAACAGTATGCAACAACAATTGGGGAATAATGGTAGAGGACAAATGGGCCAACAGTCGATGCCGAACTCCCAAGGGGGGCAGCCCAATCAATTCGACGATGTGTCCAATTTCGATTTTAATATGATGTAGTGCTGTTTATTTTATGATATTCCGTGTATAGGGTAAGAGTATTGTTATATATGTCTTAATAAATTAGTAATGAAATGATGAGTTTTTTGAAAATCACTTGAAACAAATATTGGCAAAAAAAACACAAATTAAGGAGCAATCAGTGAAACTCGGATAAATCCACTTTTTAACAAAATTGAGTTTATCATGGATATCAAGAAAATAAGGAATAACCGTGTAGCCGTAATAATAATAATTATTTGGTTTTTATTTTACCTCTTCATGAAGGAATGTAATTTTAAAAAATCCTTTTTTTCACTTATTTCTTTTTTGTAGTAAAAATTAAGCATGTGAACATATATTTTTCTTTCATTATTTTTTTTATAAATAAATCTAAAGCAAAATCAGATAATTCAACAGTTTAATAAGCAATAATTCTTATGTTAATTAACTAATAAGGACCAAAATATTGTATTCCAAGTATATAATATCAAACCTTTTACGTACAATATAATTTATTTTGATAAGTTCATAGATGTTCTATTGGCACGTTTTTTTATAAATATCTCAGACTTTTATATGATGAATTTGTTTGGTTTTACCTCATTGCTTTTCAATTGTAATATTTTTAGGATTTTTTAAGATTTTTTTTATTGATGCAAAAAAGTGAATGTATTGAGTGAACCACGTGTCAGTCTTTGAATCAACTCTCTCCCCTCTATAGTAAAGAAATTATAAAATGTTTTGAATATTCTAATTAAATTCTATTTCACTATTCTAGATTTTTCTCAAAAACTATTGATTCCTTAGATTTTTTTTATTGATGCATAAAAGCTGATTTATTGATTGGGACATGTGCGAGTCTTTAAATCACGTATTTATCTTTTATTTGACAACTGACTACCCAACTGAAAGCTCATTAGTTTTTCAATCTTAGAAAAAATAGAAACTTTGATATTCGACCAAAGTACATTTTCTAAGACAGACAAATTAACCTGATACTGGGTTGGTACTTCCCGGACTTGACCTAGAAGTTTTACTTCTGGAACGTCTATTTCGCTTATTTCTTTTCAATTTAAATAAAAAACTTTCAAATTTAACGGCTTTAGTGCAATTTAAGGTAAGATCTTCATACGTCGTCATTTTTATACAATTTTCCAGATTTACACCTTTATCAAGCTCTTCTTTGGATAAGTAGCTAGCGATTAAAATCAATTTGCGTTTATTCCAGGCCATTTCTTACTTTCTTTCAAGGAGTTGAATCGAAGTCAAATGTAAAGTAACTGTTTATTTCCTTTAGAGAAACACCTAAAGTTAAAATCAATTTGTTTGACTTTAAAGCATCGAAATCATTTTGTATATTAAATGCCACAATAAAATGCCTTTCTGTACATTAAACATTCTCATTAAAAAAGTTAAACAAAAAGTTATTAAAATACGCGATTTAAAAAGTTTTGACTTAGATGAATTTAAAACGGATTTAACTCAAATAAATTGGGACCATATTTTTCATTTAAATGATATAAATGCAAAAGTACACTTTTAAGAACAAAATATTAATATTTTATTTAACATTCATGCACCTTATAAATATGTTAGAATCAGTAAAAAGGCTGCACCTTGGCTAACTGATAATCTCAAGTTAATTATAAAAGAAAAAAACAATGCATTAACTAAGTACAAACAACACAAAAGTCCACAAAATTGGAATCGTTATAAGGAGTGCAGAAATTTTGCACTTGCCTCTATTAGAAAAGAAAAGACTGCATATCTAAATAGCTTACAAAGTGAAAAATCTGGTAAAAAAATTTGGCGTGGTTTGTACAACTTAAACATTAAAACTGCAACAGACAATAATGATCTACCATCTATTTTAAATAACCCCAATTTAATAAATGATTACTTTATAAGCATTTTCAATAAGTCTGATAACTGTCTTGACAGAATTAGCTTTTATACCAATCAAAAATATACAAATAACATTTTTCAGTTTTCTCTGGTAGATCAAGACACTGTTTTTAAAACAATACAAAATATTAAATCCAATGCTGCGGGCTCAGACAATGTCACTAAACAAATGCTACAGCTGTGCTTACCGAATATTTTAAGTCACATTACCAATATTATAAATAGTTGCTTGCTAACAGGCTATTTTCCAAGAGCTTGGCGGGAATCAATTGTTTTGCCTTTTCCTAAAATATTAAATCCTCAGTGCTTGCAAGACTTACGCCCCATAAGCTTATTAAATGTTATATCCAAGGTTCTAGAACGGGTGGTTTATTTACAGCTTATTGATTACTTCATTAATAATAATATCATTCCCTCTCAACAATCCGGATTTAGAGCCAGCCATAGCACAGCAAGCGCCCTTTTAAACATCACCGACAATATAATACGAGCTCTTGACAAGAAACTTTCAGCTGTTATGGTGGCCCTTGATTACTCAAAAGGCTTTGATGTTATAGATCACGATTTATTTGTTGCTAAGCTAAATTTTTCAAAGGTGTAATAACATTGTCTTATCTTTTTTGAAAAGTTATCTCTGGAATCGAACTCAAAAGGTGCGACTGCAGGATAGCTTTTCGGATCCTAAGCATGTGGTATCAGTGCCGCAAGGGTCAATACTTGGTCCACGTTTATTTTTAATTTACACGTCAGACTTGCCTAATATTGTCAGTACACCTGAAATTTACCAATATGCTGACGACACACAGCTGATTCACTACTTTGATTCCAATGAATATGAAGAGATAGGCAACAATATAAGCACTGAACTCGGCCTAATATCGAATTACTCAAAGGAACATAACTTAATCATAAATCCTAATAAAACGAAGATGTTGCTATTTACTAATAAAAAGTCTCGTAGAATTATAACTTCAACTATAAAAATTAAATTAAATAATACATTAATTACTTTTTCTGAGAGTATAAAAGTTTTAGGTCTCACGTTAGATGCCTCTCTTAGATTCAGAGAGCATGTTAGTACTATTCTTCAAAAGAGCTATTTGCGTTTGCGTATGCTTTATGCTAATAAGTCAATATTAAACTTCAAGACTAGGAAAAAACTTGCCGAAACTTTTGTTATGTCAATTATCCAATATTGTCTGATAGTTTTCTTTCCGTGCTTGGACCAGCAGACACAATATCGGTTACAACGTGTGCAAAATACCTGCTGTAGACTTATCTTTGACCTAGGAAAGTTTGATCATGTGTCCCAAGGCATGTATGATTTGGGGTGGTTAAAAATAGCTTATCTATATAAGTTTTTGTACTGCACCTTAGTATATCGCCTTTATAAGTCCAAAGCTCCGATATATTTATTTGAGAAACTTATACCTAGAAATCATGTACATGCTCGAAATATTAGGCATAACACTCTGACTATGCCCCATCACTCAATGGCTCTCTTTGAACGATCATTCACTTACAACGCAGTCAAATTTGTGAACGTCTTTAGGCCTGATTTTATGGCCTGTATGTTTTTAAAAAACATTTCAAGAACCTGTTTCTACAGGAATCATTTAGGTAAATCAAAAGATTTTCTTATTTCTGTTAAATGAATATTGTTTTATTTTCTACTGATTTATGTTTGTTTATTTTGTGTAATTTAAGAAGGTTAAGAGTAGCTTTTAGCTAATCTTCGCCTTCGAAGGCAAAACTATGTATTTGCTAAATAAAAGCGCTTTATTATTATTATTATTATATTATACAAATTATATTTCGTCCAGATGAAACTTCCAAATAGTTGAAATTAATTTGTGTATAAGTCAAATATGTTTCTTCCGGGTAGTTGCAGCCATTTTTTATTTCTTTCAGGGAGTCGAGATTAATTCGTGGTTATTCCACAATATCGTAGTCCAGTGTGATTCTTCCAGATAATTTAAGTTACATTTCTTCCAGGTGGAAGTTTCAAATAGTTGAAATCAATTTGTGTGTATTATAGGCCAAACATGTTTCTTTCAGGTAGTTGAATACGTTTTTTTAATTTCTGCTGGTACTTGGGAATTATGATATACAATTTCCAAGCAATTAAAAGATTTTTTTTTCAATTCCAGGCAGTTGAAATGAAATTTATATTTATTTAAGGGACGGTGACAGTCTTTGAATTTTATGTTAAGAAATTATGAAGTTTTTTGAAAATCACTTGAAACATAACAATTGACAAACAAGATAACACAAATTGTGGTTTTTGCCAGAAACTATCGATTCCTCAAATTTATTTATTGATGCATTAAAGTTAATAATTCATCAACTAACGAGTGTGCCAGTCTTAAATTACGGTTCTATAGGTAGAAAAGTTTATAAAGAACCGGCTGCTCAATATGCGCACAAACCCATTTTTCAACACAAAATCGATAGAAAATCCGGTGGCAGAGAGAAAAGACGACCGCAATATATTTTCTCTCGCTTCTTATTAAAGAAACCGCAAGAACAAAGCAGCCGCCGTACTTCGTTTCTTTGTACCTGCCGGGGATTTAAAGCCTATGACGTAGCCTGAAGGCCTACTCAGTGTCGTCTCGTACGGGAAGTGAGTTAATCGTGTTATAAGGCATTTAAAATCTGTTTTTTTTAAGTATAATAGTGAAATAGACGATAGTTTTTTTCGTTAGACTATCCGATTTTTATTCTAAAAGGTAAGTAAAATTGGTTTAAAATATTCAATTGTCTAATAATTTAAAAAAATAAATGAAAATTAATTACTGTTAAAAATTATATTATTTAAAATATACTTTGATTTTAAGTGACAAAATAATAGGTATTTAACTTGTAGGTATATATGTACAGCCTAGAGTGTGCATGTGTATATTAATTTTTTTACTTTCTAATTTTTTTTTAGATGTCACCTAAGAAAGTAGACAAACAGGGACAAATAATTCACAGCCAAGGGAGAGAGATTATTTCGGTTAATTCCAAATTTACTAAGTATTCCTAATTAATTAGAATTCTTAGTAAATTTACTAAGAATTCTAAGTAAAATTCCGTCCTAGTATTAGACAATGCAGCTTATCACAATGTGCCTGTAGTCAAGAATGTTACATCTGGAAGTAAAAAGCAGGAAATAGTTGACTGACTCAAGGAACGTAATTTTACATTTGATGCAAAACTCCCCAAGACAGAGTTATATGAAATAGTGTCAGAAAATAAAAAAAGTATCCTGTAAAAACCAAGTTGGAAGACCTCATGGAAAAGCATGGACATATTATGTTACGTTTGCCTCCATATACCACCCAGAGCTTAATCCGATAGAAAAAATTTGGGCAACTGTTACGGCAACTGGGTAGCAACCAGAAATTCCACATTTAAATTGGCGGATGTCAAAACTTTGACAAGGCAGAAATTTCGAATGATGAGTGGATAAATATTTGCAACCATATAGACAACATAGAAAAACAATATTTCAAAAGTCATCACCTTTTTGATGAAGCATTGGATTCTTTAAAATTTACAGTAAATAAAGGCTCATCTGATGAAGAGATTGAGTGGTCTTCATCGGATGAATCTGATTTAGGTTGTAATACACCATCTGATAGTGAATAAAAATATATAATATGTAAAATAATGAAATAAAACTTATAAGCTTATACCAATTTGTTTCTTTACACAAGTCGTTTAAAATACCTAATCCTTAAAAAAAAATGCGAATAAAGAATAATTTTCAGCTACCTATTTGAAGTCCTGTTTTAAAAATAATTAGCGAACTGCATCCTCCTGTAAGTAAAACTATTTTTTATTAGATTTTTTATGGGCACATCACAATGCTAAAAAATATAATTTTAATTTATCTACATTTTTTTAAACGAATCTCGGAGCAATTAAATCAAATATATGCATTCTTAGTTGGTATTTCAACTAAATCAAACGCACTTATAATATCGCTAGCTATACCTACTAAAAATCTAGGGCTATTTAAACTCTAGTACAAATAAATATTAATAATTTCAACAAGTGTGCCGCCTCCACTGTCTTCAGACATCGACATAGTCATCTGACCCGATCGATAGTATAACGAGATGCGCGGATTTTGCCGCCTGTTGATGTCACCGGTTCTTTATAAACTTTTCTAACTATATCTCTAATAGTAAAGAAATGATAAGGTTTTTTGGAAATTACTTTGTTTGGCAGAAAGACAAATTATGATTTTCCCCAAAAACTATTGATTTATAGGATTTTTTATTGATGCATAAAAGTTAGTTTATTGATTATGGAACATGTCATCAAACAAAAGTAAAAGTTGATTTTCCTGAAAAAAAAAAGATTTTACACATTTTTTGTCATCACCAGTCGTCCAAAATTTGAAGACGTGTTATGTAACCTAAATAAATTACTGATTTAGCACGGCATCACGGTTATTAAGCGGAAAAAACCAAAAAAAAAAATCTAACTAACATGGAACAATAATGCCTTTATTCTTGTTCAAAATAGAACAATAAATTGCACTACACTTAACTATCTAAAATAAAATAATAGATTTTTACGCATTATACATTTATACAATTTGAAAAATAAAAATGGTAAAACATAAAACCGATGTACAATATACAGTAAGTTGTGTATGTAATTATTATATTTTGGTTGACGAGTAAAAGTGAAACTGATAATACTGGAATAAAAGTTATAAAGCACCGTTTGTACAATAAAATAAAAAGTTTCTTAAACATAAATGGAATGAAGGGAATCGTAAAGATTAATGTATGTAGTAGTTCTACCCTCACCTCTGCTGTATAACTATATATTAACATTATAACATAGAAACCTACTAAGATGGCTACAACAATTATTATTGTACAATAATATCGTGAAATTTTGGTGGTTCAACCATTTTCTCAATAATTAATAAACCAAGACAGTGAGGAGGAGGAGGAGACTTAATTCTAACTTGAACCGTTTTAATCTTCCAAATTCCTGAACGCCTGCTGGATGTCCTCGTACAGTTGATCGTAGTCGGCCTTGATTTTAGCCTCGCCATCTTTGACCGGATCTTTGAACTTCATACTGCTCAGCTGGTACAAGATGTTACTCATCGAATCCCTAATTACGGCCCAAGTGATTTTGTTCTCCGATTGGGCCGTACTTTCGACAGCGTGTCTGGCCATATCGTACAGACCGATCATGTTCTTTAACATGCCTAGAAAAAAAGAATTTTTAATTTGATTTTTCCAGGCAGTCCAGGCCGTTTCTTTTCAGGCATTTAAAGTCCTGAACTACAAACGATTTTCTTACAACAAAAGCCCAAAAATTACTTAGAATGTTTTAATTAGTGACTTACCAACTGTTTTATAAAAGGGACAGAACCTATCGTAAGCAGAATAGGAGTTCTGTTGCAAGAAATCTTCCTTAAGCAATTTGGCAACCTCGAGAGTGATCTTATCGCCTTCGGCCAGGGAGGCCTTACCTACCAGCTGTACAATTTCGGACAAATCTTCCTCTTCCTAAAAGGGCCAAAATGAGTTATACAAAAAAAAACTGATTGAACTCTAGCACTGTCGGCTAACCTGTAAGATTTCCTTAACTTTCGTCCTCAAAGCCACAAACTCCGGGAAGTTCTTGTCGTAGAAATCGTCCAGGGCGCGCATATATTTGGAATAAGAAATCAGCCAGTTGACCGAAGGGAAATGCTTACGTTGGGCCAATTTTTTGTCCAAACCCCAGAACACCTAGAGCGAGAATCATACTTGAAACAATCGTATAATATGTTCAAACGATTCCGTACCTGTACGATACCCAAAGTGGCGGAAGTGACGGGATCTGAGAAGTCACCACCAGGTGGCGATACTGCGCCTACGATGGATACGGAGCCCTCTCTGTCCGGATTACCTAAACACTTAACGCGACCGGCACGTTCGTAGAACGAGGCCAAACGTGCTCCCAAGTAAGCGGGATAACCGGAATCGGCGGGCATTTCAGCCAAACGACCTAAAAAAAGAATTTTCATGTAATAAAAATAATAATAATAATAAAACTTTTAAACTACCAGCTCAATTTTAATTAAATGTTGCATGCAGGTTATTGTAGTGAATTGCCAATTACTGATGAAGCCATTTTTTTTTAAAAATTGCCAGTGCCGTAACATCTGAAGAGACTTGGTTCTTTTTTGTCTCAAATCTGCAAGGCGATAAAATATTTTTTTATAAGAAGTCAACTGTTAGATTCTCCATTTAATTTGGAAAAAAAAGTTACTCTTGCAAAATTTTGATTTAAGGCACTGTTTTTAAAATATGTTAGTTTAATTCTACAGAAATGCCAGTAAAAATGCTGCAAAAACTTTGAAAAGAAAAGAAAATTAGGCTCGAATCTTAAATTAAACCTGTCAAATTAAATAATGGATTAAGGTTTATTACATAAAGAACGAAATTTAAAGAAGAAGATTCTGGTATTCTTCAGCATAATGAAAGTCATTAAAAAAATGTTTATTAATATCCGCAACTAATATGTGGGAATTTCTTTTCTTTTTGCTAATTAAATGTAAGCTCTGATTAAAATCATTTTCATTTACTGTTACTGATAAATAGCTGTAAGACAGATCTTGTTTTTATTATTTATAATTATTTCTGGTCCGTTAATGTTCCCAAGAGGCACAATTGCACATAATGAAAAGACGATAATCCATTGTGGATTGAACGCAAATAATAACGCCGTCATTTCGGTTGCACAGCAAATCATTATTTTCCAGGTTAAAGGGTGTGTTTGTTATGCTTTCTTGAATACGTGTTCCCGTAAGTACGATTATGTCAATTTCGACGTCAATGGCTCTTATAAACATGTAAAAATTATCAATATTTTTTCATATTATGCTAATATTGCCACGAAAACTTTTGTATCCACTTTTTCAACCTAAAAGTTTTGAAGATATGAATCCATACTTTAGCACTAATCTTGCATGAAAATTTATACACTCTTAGCGGGTCGCCTATCCCAATTACGTATAACTTATTATCGAATATTATTCTTAAGTAGTACAATAAAATATACTAGGTTAGGTTAGGTTTGTTCTGAGTGGGGCTTCTTGTATCCCTCCACTGCTACTGTGGCTCACTCCTAGTTGTTTATACTTCCCCAATCAAGTCCGCCCTCTTTAAGACTTCGATAATTTGACTGGGAGAAGCATTCTTAATGTTTTCCGTATTAGGTAAGGCATTGCCGAAGATGACCTGCCTGATTCTCTCTAGTGCTGGACATCTACGGTGACACAGTCTACAGTGGCCGGTATACATTCCCTTTAGGAGTTTTAAGTGCTTCTTGTTGAGTTCCCTTATGGTATCTGTTACCTTACTTATTACGTCTGGTATGAAAGCCTTTGCATGGTTGCATGAACCGTAGGTCTGATGATCTGGGTGTATAACCATTGCATCTGTTTTGAGTTCATTCCCCATGTTTTGCCGCATATCCTGCGACTATGGGGACAGTTTTGCCTTCTTGATTGTTTTCCCAAGATGCGAGTTCCAATTAAGCTTCCTATCTAAGGTTATACCAAGATATTTCACCTCCTTTGCAAATTGGATGGTTTCCCCTCTCAAGAATTTAATTTTTCAAATTTGAGGAATAAATGTAAAGCTCTTCGTGATGAATGTTTTAGGTCATATATTGAAAGATTAAATACTGAAATTTCTCATGATCCTTCTTCATTTTGAAAACACATCAATAGATTACGTAGGTCTGATTCATACCCCAATAGCATGCATATGGAAGCCGAGGTTGCTGGTAATGGTCAAGATATTGTAAACTTATTTGCTAGGTATTTTGAAACTACATACAGGCAACCTGTCCAAGTTTGGCTCCTGACTATAAATTTGATTAACGTCTGGATTTAAATCGCATCTCTTTTTCTTTATTGGACATATTTGATGAAATCTTACGCCTTCCAAACAAACAATATTTTGGCCCTGATGGTATCCCATCTGTTTTTCTTAAAAACTGTGTGTGCACTCTGAGTAAGCCTCTGCATCACCTTTTCAATCTTTGCTTGACATCAGGCAAATTTCCTGATTATTGGAAGGTAAGCTTTTTAACGCCAATTCATAAAAATGGGGATAGAACTGATATTTGTAACTATAGAGGTGTGTGTATTTAGTCTGTAGTTCCTAAACTGTTTGACAGGTTGTTTTCTGTGCGATTTTCGTGGCATTGTAGGCGACTGCTTAGTGATCATCAGCATGGTTGTTGTCAGGGTAGATCTACTGTGACTTACCAGTATGATTTGATTGGTGCTTTTGAGAGGTCTGTACAGGTCGATAGTGTGTACACAGACTTCTCGAAGGCCTTTGATAGGGTTGGTCATGAACATCTGGTTCAGAAGTTTGGGGCTATGGGTCTTGGTAGGACTTTGATCCAGTTTTGTCACAGTTTTTTGACTGGTCGCACACAGGATAAGTAATTATATTTCTAATGGTATTGAAGTATCTTCAGGCGTGCCTCAAGGTTCGCATATTAAACCGGTCTTTTTTAACTTGTTCATAAAAGATTTGAGTGATGTAATTGTTCATTCAAAACATCTTGCTTTTGCTGATGATTTTAAACTGTATAAAGCCATTGAGTCATATCTTGATGCTGAGCTACTTCAATTGGATTTAAATAGTGTTGCTGAGTGGTGTAATAGCAATAGTCTGGAACTGAATGTAAAGAAGTGTGTATGTATTTCGTTTGGTCGTTCTAATAAAATTATTAATTATCAATACACAATCAACAATAACGAACTCAAGTCAGTTGATACAGTTAAAGGTTTAGGTGTTCTTTTTGATACCAAGCTAACTTTTTTGCCACTAATTTTGGATATTATTAACAGGAGTATGCGTAGTCTTGGTTTTATTACTAGAAATAGTGATATGCGTCTGTAATTTGGTCCCCTTATTATGATTCTCATATTGAACACCTTGAGGCTGTACAAAGAAGATTCTTAAGATCCCTTGCTTATAGAGCTGAAGTTAATATTTTTCGTAATTATTACATCGGCTATAATGCTATCAGTGTCCAATTTAATATCCCTAATCTTGAAGTCAGACGGCATTATTCTAATCCCGGCGGCTTACGGTCATTCAAATCAAAAATAAATAATCTTACACTTTAACCTACATTCCTTGGATAGTGCTAAGTTTTTAGCCCTGTTGATGACTGTTTTTTCAGAGGTTTTATCTTGGTATATATATTTTTTTTTTGTAATTCTAGTATTGTATTTATATTGCTATATTGTCTAGTATTTTGTATTATCTATTTTGTTTTTGTAAACTGGCTCTGCCGTATATTGAAATAAATGAAATGAAAGAATGGCGATTTAAGTTCGCCCATACATATTCCTTTTTCTGGTGAATGGCACTATTATTATTTTATTCGGATTAATGGACATTTCCTCCCTCTTGATACTAAGGCACAATTTGTAATTATTTAAACCCAAAGCCTACATTCATTAATTAAAAATTTTAAGCTTTATACTTTTAAAATTAAAAAAATTAACGCAATTTCCAAGACTTTTTTTTTGAGTTTATTTTTATTTTCTGTTTCTACAGCTAATTTAATCTTTCATCGGTATCATAATATGATCAAGATCGCACATATTGCTCGAAATATCCAAGTATAATTATTGAACTCATTGAATTCTTACCTGAAATTTCTCTTAAGGCTTCGGCCCAACGTGAGGTGGAGTCGGCCATCATCGAAACGTTGTAACCCATATCACGGAAATACTCGGACAGAGTGATTCCGGTGTAAATGGAGGCCTCACGGGCGGCCACGGGCATGTTGGAGGTGTTGGCCACCAAAGCGGTACGTTTCATGATAGATTCGGTGGCACCGTCGATTTCGACCGTTAGTTCCGGAAAGTCACGTAGTACCTCAGACATTTCGTTACCTGAAAATCGTTTAACATTAACCTAACTTTCCGTGATGTAGTTCTGCTTCTGCTTACCTCTTTCACCGCAACCGACATAAATGATGACATCGGAGTTGGAATATTTGGACAAGGCCTGTGAAATTACGGTTTTACCGCAACCGAAAGCGCCGGGGATGGCGGTGGTACCTCCTTGCACACAGCTACAATGAAAATCGATCGTTTTAACCCCTTATTATTTATTTATATATTAACAGTAAAAAAAATATATATTCCTTAAGTAATTAAACAAAATTTGCCCAATTTGTAAACAACATACTTATAAGAAATTAATAAGTGTCGTGATTCTAAAGACAATGTAACCAATAAATTGAGAATAAATGTGATCCAATTAAAAAACATTTAAAACTATGTACATATACAGTTACCGATTTTCAACAAAGTCAGTCAAACATCGCTTAAACCCAGAAAAACCTTTACTAATTACATACACTAACGCTCAAATATAGAGCAACTTTTTAAAAAATCTAGTTTCTTTCTTTTTTTATCTCCTTTTTGAAAATAGGTCTGCTTACTTTTTATGTAATAGAAAAACAACTTTATTTATATCACAATTTTTATTTTCAATATACAGGGTGTATATATAAAAACTAAAAAAAATCTAAGTTGTATGGGTCAAAAGTAGCAGCAAAAATTTAAATTATTTCTTTTAAATTAATTTATTCAGTATCTGATAGCATCCTTTATTTCTAATAACTGCTTCACACCTTTTTTTTTAATTAATTTTAATAGTCCATCAATATAGTCCTGAAAAATTGCTTTCCAGATATTTTGAATTTCCTGATGTAATTCGTTCATATTTTATAGATTTTTTTTATGAATTCTCCTATCAATTTGATTCCACCATTCTCAATGGGGTTGAGATCTGGGCTTTAGGCTGGAAAAGGCATATTTTATTTATAACTAATTTTGATGCTCTCGTCACAAAATTTTTTCAGTTGCTGTAGATCTTTGTATTTTTCTCTTGAAATAGGAATTTTACCTAAAAAAATATTTTATTAACAAAAACACTATTATTTACAGGAATTACAAAACAAACTTACCATTATAAGCTTGTGGTGGATAGTGAAACTCCTTTTCAGATAAAGGTGGGCCTCGTATGAGTTTGGATACTGGTTTAGTTACGATGGAAGTAGTCCAAGATCCATTATAGGCTTCACGATAAAGAATCATTCTTGGATGATTCACAGTGAGTTCCAACTCTCTTATTGGTCGACTCAAAAACGGACACTTCTTTACATACAAAGGAGACAAAAATGCACTCCAGTCTCTTATAAGGCTGTCGTTAACTTCTTCTATTTTATAAGGTGTTGGTTTAACTCTAGCTTCCTTGAAAACCCGAACCCAGTCTGAAGGTAGTTCGGTCTTGGATTTGCAGTTAATTATACCCATATTTTTGTCACACTCCATAAATGAGTGGCCCCTAATCCGAAATACAACTTTGATAGTTTGAAACCTCTTTTTTTGGTGGCCCAGGTAGTGCAAATAGCGAAACACTGTAAAGTTCTTATTTTGTCCTCCACAAGAGTCGCAAAAAATTATTAAAATCTTAACGCTACTAGGAAGATGATGAGTAACATAATCTTCTAAAAAAGAACATACCTCATTAGAACCCTTCTTAGCTACTTCTTCTGAATAGGTATAAAATACTGAAGCAGCATCCGAAAGTCTATGGATGTTAAAAGAATAAAAAGATAATTGACGCTTATAATAGACGTCATTAGTCGTTATGTTCGGGACTGGTAAGTTTTTTTGGTAGTCCATGGCCACCGCTTCTATCTCTATTGATTTTCTACTTTGAAGTCGAGCTTGTCTCTTCCTAGCATAAAAGGCTTCTGTTTTTTTCTTATGAAGTTCTTTCTCTAATGTAAGCTTTCTTATTTTGCGATTTAGGAACTCTTTTATTTCCAAAGTGATGTTTTGGGTAAGCCTTAAATTTAGCGACTTTAATCTAGCATTGAATTCATCGCACTTGGAACAGGTGTCAGAGCGGGGATATCCAAAACTGATATTAAAATCAGTCGAAAAAATAGTTCTGTAAGTTTCGTAAGACACAGAATTATCTGGATGTTTTAATTTATACATTGAGTGCATTTTGCGAATGTTCAAATCTTCAGGTAAGTAAATTTTCTTTGACTTTTTATTGCTATAATGACTAGACCTACCCTTAAACGAACGAATATGAGAAATAACACAGTTTTTTATATCTTCTTTAAGTGCACGATGTTTATAGGATTGTTTCCCCCTGTTGTCCTTAGGAGCAACTCCTTTGACTAGAAGTGAAGTGTGAATAGTCTAAACTCTTCTTCGTGTAATTCCATGAAGTGAACAAAATGCTTTAAGGCATACTGGAATGTCGACTGTCTGACCTTCATTACGTAGCACTCTTACCTTATAAAAGTAACTAGCCTGCCGGAAGTGACTTTCTTCTTCTGGGCGACGATTTCTTTGTTGGAAAACAGGACTTAGAAGAATAAGGCCACACAGATAAACACTTTGTTCGTCCCAAGAACCTAACTCATTAAAATGTTTAATAATTTTAGCCCGTTCATTAGGTAAAACTTTTTCAAAGCACTGAAATCGCTTATGACATCGCAATGACAGTCTGGCTCTACTTCATGACTCTGTAAGCGTATTTTTTTTGAAACATCAGACATACGACCAGTTATTTTACGTTTTTTAGATAGTCCACATATTTTTTTATCTAATTCGTCACCACTAGTGTCACTCGCCATGTTCACTCAGTTAAAATAATCGGCAGACTGACCTACGAGCTTAAAAAAACAATATAATTTTCTCAACCCAACATGTTTTTATCTAGTATCGCGATGACATTGCACGTTCTTTCCCTGCATAGTTATTTAAAAACTGCAAATATCCAGTGACACAGTGCGTTTCTTGACGGTATTAATTGCTTATATGAAAATATTCTTTGAAAGGAAACACATAAACGTATTATCTTAGTTTTTATAAAATACTGACTTTGCACGTTTTTTCCCTGTTCTCTTCACATGTTGTCTTCTGCCCATGGTTGCATATGACTTTCCAATATGTTTTGGTATACAAAGCGATCCATAACACACATTCAATTTTCACCAATGGACCTATACCAAACCCACCAATGCCACCACCACCGTGTTTTACGGTGGGTCGCGCATACTTAGGGTTAAATCAGCAAATACCATCGGATCTAAATAGTTGAAATCGACTTTCGTCTGAAAATACTACTGTTCCATTTTTGGTAAGTCCGGTTAAGATGCTCTCTTGCGAATCGAAGTCTAGACTCTCTGTTTTTCTTTGAGATAAACGACCGCTTTGCGGAATTTCTGTCCGCCATGTAACCAGCTTCCTTAAGTCTTCGTTTTATAGTGCTTACCGATATTGAAACAACTGTCCTAACTGCTGATTAACTCGAGAAGCCCTAATAAAGGGATCTTGCACTACTTATTTTTTCCATAATCTTTTCCTTTATATGCAGTGACAAATGTACACCCCTTGGCATTTTAAGTCTTTATATTATTACATTCACCACAGATTATCTGAAGAGTACAAACGGGACTGAACAGAATTTCAAATAAAATTTAGTTGCTCTATATATGGACTGCTTAAAAATCAACAAAAAGAAGTTTAAGAAGATTATAGAAAAAAAATGAAGCACACCTGGTCCTATAACTCTCAAGTGAAATTAAATATAGCGTCGACCTAACGTCCGTTATAGGTAAATTTGGCACATGAATGTGGGTTAAATAATAGGTGGACCATACCACAAAAGAGTAGGACAAAATACTACGAACAAGAGTAATATACAGAACTTTAAATGTAGAAACCGAAAAATCACGAGATTTGTAATGAAACCAAGAACGCGAGAGGCTTTATTTAACAGGTTATTAATGTGGGGAATAAATGCCAAATCCCAAACTTCTGTCAACCCTCAAAAAAACTGTTGAATGAATATGATAGTCAAGAGCTATAACAGTTTTAAATTTAGTAAAGAAGATTACAATACATTTATTTTTATTGAGATGCAAGCCATTAGATAGAGACCACTTGTACAGTGAATTAAGATACTTTTGAATTCTATGGCAATCAGATAAATTTGATATTTGTAAGTATAGTTAGTTTCATATCGTCGGCAAATAATAAAAATAGGCAATATTTTAAATTCCATGAATATCATTAATAAATAAGTTATGATGTTACCAAAATTTGAATTAAGGAGTGAATGACAGAGTCAAAGGCCTAGATAGAATCCACCTGATATCCATCCCCAAAGGCCTCAACAATTTAGTTATGATATAATGTTAGATTTGTAGAGGTAGATTTACCCTGTCTAAACCCAGGTATTTATTGAGTATGAACTCAAAATGTTTAGGAATGGCAGATAACATAACAACAAGTCTATAATTTTTTATATTATCTCTGTCACCATTCTTGTAAACAGGAGTTATAAAGCTATCACGCCATTTATCAGGAAAAGGTTGTAATCTAAGTGACAAATTAAAAAAGGTATGCAAAGGTTTTGTTAAGCTATAAACACATCTTTTGAGGAAATATTATTGGGTCCACAACTGAGGCCATTTACAGAATCAAATACCTCAGCAACTTTAAACTGATTAAATAAGATGTCAAGAGAATTATTTATTGTAAAATTAAAGTGATACACATCTCATTAAAGTGATAGTCGCTAGAGACGTCGTTAGCAAATATGTTTGATTGAGGGAATGCCATGACTTTTGTTTAATGAGTTAATATGATTCCAAAACTGTTTGGAGTCACATTGAATGAGCTGATTTATGCTTGAAATAAATGATCTATAACATTAATGTGTAATATTATATGTGTTATGATGTTAAGTACTTACGGGAAAAGTGAATCGAGTACACGCTGTCCAGTGAGCAGTGGGTGGTTGGCCGGCAATTTTTCGCTCACAGGTCTCGGCTGACGTACGGGCCACACTTGCAACATGGTGTATTTGGTGCGTTCTCCGTCGAATTCGGTCTCAAGTACCACATCCTAAGATCATCAAATTTAACTATGTACTATTTCACAGTTTGATGCAATATATATAAACATTTTTTTGTATAGTAATGCTAAAATAAAGCATTAACTATTTTATACTATGCTATATCAATCAAATCCTTTATTAAATCCATAAAACATGTAGTTACAACAATAGACTTTTTTTATTACTCATGTGAGGTGTGGATTTTGTCAGTAAAAAAAAAATTCTAACTTAATTAAGTATACAATTATAATATTTATAAAATTTAAAGCATTCAGTCACTTATCCATTCATACATCCATTCATACATCCATTCATGTCATGATTTATCAAAATATTAAATTTAAATATAAATAAGAAGGCAAAACGCGAGTACACAAAAATTAAATAACAAGAAAATATAACATTCATTCACAAATTAACTCATGCACTAATACACAATACTAGATGAGAGTTTCATTTAAATTTTCAGCCATATACTCATGAAGAGAATAAAAGGCCTTTTCTTGCAGATATATTTTTAGATCTTTCTTTATTTCTTTATCTGATTTTTCTCTGAAGTTTATTGGGAGTTTATTCCAGACATCTAAGATACTACGTACCACATTTTTCTTAACAAATGTAAAATTTGGTTTACAAGTCTTGAAATTGTTTTTGAACCTAGTATTATGCGGATGTTGCCCTTTCAGATTCTCAAAAAAGATTTTATTGTCAAGGATAAATGAAACACATTCATAGATATAAATACAATAAAATGTTAGGATGTTATGATTAATAAAATATGGTTTACAGGATTCCTGATAGGGTAAATTAAATATAGTTCTCAAGCACCTTTTTTGCAAGATAAGAACTCTTTCAGAGTCCCCTGAATTCCCCCAAAGAATTATACCATATCTGACTCTGGACTGTATATAGGCATGATATGCTGAAAAAGAAGCCACTGTACCTCAGGGGGACCAACATGATTTTTTTAATAAAAATTGCAAAAACTGTAACTTAAAAACTACTGAACTTAGACATTTGAAAATTCGTATACAGATTCTCCAATCAAATTAATTGGACACTTATTTCAGCATTCTTCAAAAAAAAATCAAAATTTTGAAAAAAAAATTATTTTATTTTAGAACTATTTTGTTTCATGAATATTGCCCATAACTCAAAAACTACTCAACTTACACATTTAAAAATTTGTAAACACATTCTCGATTTAAATTGACCAGACTTCAATTCACCATTTTTCAAAAAAAAAAATCCAAAATAACTTTTTGGCACTTACATCCACCGTATAGTTGCCTGCCTCAGCGATATATGTCACAGTACCCTTTGCCTTTGGGGGCAAAATCATTTTGTGTTTCACCAAAGTGTTTTCATGAACCATACCATAGATGTCGCCTCCAGTCAAATGAGAACCCATCTGCAAAAAACATTCGGCAATCAAGAAACTATATCGGACGATCGAATGTTCACTTGTATTACCTTGATGTGGACGGGGTTGAACTCCCACTGGGCCGTCCTGGATAGACATGGCACGTTTACACCCTTGGGGATGTAAATGGATTGGGTCAAGTCGTTAATGTCTTTTAAGGGACGTTGGATACCATCAAAAATGGAACCCATAATACCGGGTCCCAGCTCTACTGACAGAGGTTTGCCGGTTCTTAGAACAGGGTCACCTACTGTTACACCTGAGGTTTCTTCATATACCTGAAGAAAATATTGTTCTTACAGAAAATTACTGTGAATATTCCAGGAACCTCAATTAGTTATTTGCTAGTAATGTCCTATCGAAACATTAGTACAACTTCAGTGCTATATTCCCTGAACGAACTGCATCAGTGATAATATGAATTGTTAAATCAAATGTAATCTGCATCAACTCTTGCATTTATATTAAAAGTTTACATAATTTGTATTAAGTCTAATTGTTACCAAACAATCATGTGACCTGACATTATTATGATGTCTCATTTAAAGTCCTGTGACCAATTTATCAAAATTAATTACACAGTATAGTATTGGGGTGTCCATATGTAGTTCTAATGAAAACTTACTTGAATTGTAGCCATGTCACCCTCCAAACGGATAATTTCTCCGACAAGTTCATTGTAACCAACCCTCACCAACTCGTACATCGCGGATCCGCTCATTTTTTCAGCAGTAACGACTATAATGAAATGTTTATTTAAATTCCTGAAAATTCAAGGAGAAAATCACGATTTACCTGGACCTGAGACCATATGGACATATCCATATTCACCCTCCCTTTCTTCATCTCCAATTTTAGGTAGTTTCGACATTTTGAGGTCCGGTTTCTAAAAATTAAAAGAAAAACTCCAAAATACCAATTTTACCCTGCAGTATAATATCCAATGTTAAAGTCACGTGAATCAAATACGAATGTCGCGCCCACAAGTTTAAGCGAGCGGCAAAGTCACTTGACGTGCCCCGCCGATAAGCCAGCTATAGAAAATCGTTTGCCGCACTGGTGTAATTGTGACCCGCACTATAAGATTGACTACGCCTACATGGAAAACATGAACTAATATGAATTGACCAATTATTTAATTAAAGGGTTGCTCTTAGGGGGATAAAGGTAGTAATAATACGACAGTCGTTACCTCACAGTTAAGAATTGGATTTTTTTTTCTTTTAAATCGATGGCAGTCAACCCAAGCAGAGCGTAGATCAATAGCGAGCTCAAGTGGGGTTTTAAAGTGAAAATTTTAACCCGTTGAATGCTTATAATGAAAATGGATTCACTTATTAATCGACTTACTTGTTACCTTTATCACCTCACCCACAAAACTCACAAGACGATGTTAAAATTTATGGAAAAGATGAAAATCTATCACAAGACAGTCAGCTGACTATCTTTGACAATTGGGAATTTGCATGAGGTGACGTTTATCTGTCAACCGATGACGACATAAGCGAAGGCATCTCTGATTGGTCTCTTGGAATAAGTACAGTGTTGCCAAAACTTTTGTTAGTAAGACAGGGGGGCACTATGAAATATTTCATTGGAGAGGTCTTTTAATTATTTTATCATTGTTTATTGTAAAAAACCGATTCCAAGCGGTCTATCGGTAATTACCGTTCCTAAATGGTATTAACCAAACACGTCCAAGCGGTTATAGTGATACGTGACGTCACCAATTAGTCCTTTATAAGTCATCAATTTGGAACAGTAATTACTCACGTCCGGAGCTGTTTTCTAAACGTCAAATGTCAAACATATTGAAATAAGTGCGGGAAAAAATTAAAAAAACAACAAATTATTTCCTTTTTGAAAATGACACAAAATTTATTATAGCTAATAAGTTTTCTTTTTTGATATTTATGTTTAAGAACTAATTACACTATTACTGGCGTCTGGGGTATTATTTAAAAACAAACAAAATTATGATAGTGACAGCTGACAAATTACGAAGTTACTTCAACCAAACACGTCCAAGCGGACATCAAGCGTGAACCAAGGGCTTAACTGCGGTTAAAACCGATAGATCGCTTGGAATCGGTTAATATGTATTAAAATTTTAAAATATTACCAGTTAGTTTGAATGTTCATAGATATATCCATAAATTTGTGTGATGGTATTGGCAACTCTGTTGGTGCCCTATTGGTCGAATGCAGTGACAGCCATCACACGTCACTGTCATGTCAGTTTTGACATTAACATTTCATAAAAATATAAACATTTTGTCAAGAGAAAAATAATAAAAATATGAGTCATATTTAGTAATAAATTTTACTGCTCAGCTAATAACAATAAGAATATTAAAACTGCAACTTCGTAGTAAAATAGAGCACTTACAAAATAATCTCGGCACTTCTAGTGTGTTGCCCCTAGATAAATAAATAAATTATAAAAATGGAGTGGCTATTTGGAAAAAAGTTAACACCCGAAGAAATGCTTCGCAAAAACCAAAGGGCCTTGAACAAGGCCATGAGAGACTTGGACAGAGAAAAGCAAAAAATGGAACAGCAAGAGAAAAAAGTCATTAATGATATAAAGAAGCTGGCTAAAGAGGGTCAAATGGTAAGCATCCAAATTAAGATTCCTAGTTCTCCACTTGAAAATTACAGGTTCTCGTTTGACTATATCTGTGCCCTAAACTGTATACAAAACCAGAAATGTATTAAACTATATTAATATCAACATTCAGGTTCTAAAATCAACTATTAATATAAAGGTGGCAATACTGCATGACATTATGGCATTTTCTTATCTGTTCTTTAATAATATTCATAATGTATAAGCCTTGCAAGCATTCAGTTTTGAAATTGAGCAAACTCACGATTTTCATTACTCAACCGCATTCACAAACCTTTCAGTTTTAGCTACTATTCTACTGTTACATTCCAGGTATCTCCCTGGAAAAGAGCTGCATCATATGATATATTTAGCAAAGTTTTAGTTGTTTAAGCATTTAATGTTCTATATACTATTAGTTTTATATGGTACCAATTAGGGAGTTTGATCTTGTTATTTGTTACATTTCTGAATTTCTTGTGTTATCTATCAGTATGTCAATAATTGGCTTATTATTAGGATGTGTTACCTGTTGTTTATTTCAGGATGCTGTTAAAATTATGGCAAGAGACTTGGTAAGAACCAGACGCTACGTCAAGAAATTCATGCTCATGAAAGCCAACATTCAGGCTGTTTCTTTGAAAATTCAAACTTTACGCTCTCAAAATGCCATGGCGCAAGCAATGAAAGGTATTGTTGTAACTTGTTAGTGAGATCAAGTTTATTTTATCTAACTTCTTGATTAAGTCTTTAAAATTATACTCTCGTTGACTTGTAGGAGTCACTAGAGCTATGGCAAGCATGAACAGGCAATTAAACCTTCCACAAATCCAAAGGATATTGCAAGAGTTTGAGAAACAATCAGAAATCATGGACATGAAAGAGGAAATTATGAATGATGCAATTGATGATGCTATGGAAGGGGATGACGATGAAGAAGAAAGGTTTGACACACATAAGACAATAAATTTTAATTATAATGTAATTGTTTTGTAGTGATGCAGTCGTAAATCAAGTGCTGGATGAACTAGGCCTTCAATTAACCGATACATTATCCGGTTTGCCTCAGACAGCTGGAGCACTACCGGCAGGCAGTAAGCAACCCGCTGCAGCAGCAGCAGTTGCAGGTAAGTGTTACTTTTTTATTATTTATATAATGATAATAAATGAGCAGAAAAATGTCTTAGTGGTCTTAAGTTAATGTTTGTTTCAGGTGGTAACGGTGGGGTCTCAGATGCGGATGCTGATCTTCAAGCGAGACTAGATAATTTAAGGAGAGAGTGATGTTATTAAAAAAGATATACTGTTATTTAATGCTTGCTTGTATTCTAAATATATTGTTATATAAAATTAAACAAAAAAGTCAAATACACAATTTCTTACTACATGTTACAATGTATTACAGATTATTGTTCTAAACAAAAATATATATATTTAGGGGCTTCAGTTTATTTTTTATAATTTTTTTTTCTGTAGAGTATAGATTTTTACACTTGATGCCTAAAAATATACAAACTAAGGAATTAATGTGGCTTTTGATTTCTCGAATCCATCATTATTGTAACATAATGGTGATACGCAGATTCCCCTTATAGTTTCCAAGATTCCCATACAGATGGCCCTGTGGTTAAGGTCGCCATCTAGAAGGCTGGGGAACCGTAGCGACATCTCTCAGAGGATACTTGAACAACATCCTTTTATTCTAATAACCAAGATGGCGCCAAAGACACTCCAATTTAAAACCAAGGGAAACGTTTACATCAGAGATTTTCGTGAACTGATTGAACAAAAAAAAAGAGTCTTTCTGTAATAAGATTAAGAGCTCATCTGACTTATTTGTTATCGCCGCCCCATCTGACACCCTTAACGCGTGTAATGACACCCTACACACAATTGAATTTCACACGTGTCACTATTGTATTCCGACCCCCGTGAAATTGGGATCGGATGTTCGATGGACCATTTAAACAACTACGTCGGTCTAGTGCCTGTTTTTTAGTAATTTGACTTAGGTCTCTACTGGGGGGGTGTAGGCAATGGTTATTGTATTGTTTCCGACTTTTATATGATAAAACATGCATGGTTCAAACAGAACCAGTAACTGTCGCATGCGCAGATTCGTTATAACTATGCAACTGTGAAGGTCAAGTCAAGGCTATTATAAATATTTAGGTTTTTATGATTATAAATGTAAATATACATAATGCTTCATTTATGTAATTGTGACTAAAGGTCGAACTAATATATTGTATTAACATCACTAAATAATAAAATGAAATGAAAACGCAGTTACCCCTCGTAAGTAATTCAGAGCACTTATTTATTAATTTAACAATAAAAACAAAGAAAAATAATTTAAATATCGTAACCGGTGCATAAAGAAAAATAAAAACAACAATACATAACCTAAAAAGTTACAATGACATTGACGTTCGTCGAATGGGTTATGGGTGTACCACGGTGATGCCATATTTCCGCTTTTTTTTTTCAAAAAAATAATATTTCAGTTTTGAGAATATCAAAACGATTATTTTCTTTTGAGGCGATTCATAATTTAAAGCGAAATTTTAAGATGATATAAACAATATGAGTAATAGCGGAAAAGTTGCTCCGAATAAATGGCAACGTCGGAAAAATCTGGTGTCAATAACACTGTTAAAATCGAATTCCTTACAGTGAGTGAATTAAATTTTAAACTTTCAGAATGTTTTTTATACTTATAGATAATAATTTTTCGATCAAAAAATATACATAAAATAAACAAAACAATAATTAACCTAAATATTTGACATTGGCAGTTGACGTTTGCACGAATAGGTAATAATCGCGGTGTTGTCATACTTCTCAAATCATTTAATTTTTTACTAGAAAAGGCAACGTGGGAACACTTTGCTATTCTCATATTGGCAATAGCACTGTCAAAGTCCATGACGTTTGAATTAAATTTCAACAGTTCAGAAAGATTTTTAAATTTACAATAATATATATAAGATAAACAACACAATAATTAACCTAAAAATCTTACATTCACAATTCTAATCGGTTATTAAAGTTATTAAGTCCTAATAGGTTATTACCGCGGTGATATCATATTTCCATATCATTGAATTTTTCTCGAAAAGGCAACGTCGGAACACTTAGCTCTTATCGTATCGGCAATAGCACTGTCAAATGTCAAACTGGATAACGTTAGAATTAAATTTCAATATTTCAGAAAGTAGTACTAAAGTACGTAAAAGTAAGTAAGTAAACTATAAACTTTAGACAAGTGGACCTTTTTTGTTTCGGAAATACGAGAAAATAAAATTATTCGGTCAGTTGTTGTTAACAGGGTAGCACAAGTTATTTACCGAAATAGTGCATTAAATGGCGCCCTCTAGAGGTTTGGCCATTAAAAGTAACAGAGCCTTATTGTTTCTCATACCTTACAAATTACCATACAAAAAACCTTCCTATATCCAAACCAAAACCTGAAATAAGGAAAAATAGAAAATAAAATTGTAACTTTGACACCCTGTATCTTGTAAACTATCAACTTTTGAACTAAGGTATGTTTGGGTCAATTCACATTTTTTTTTGGTCCGCAGTTTGGATATTCTTTAATCTTTTGCAGACACCTTGTATATAAAAGAAGACAATAATTAACCTAAAAATTTGACAGTTGACGTTTGTCCGATTAGGCTACCACCGCCGTGATACCATATTTTCCTAATCAATGCAATATTTTTCTCAAAAAACCTGTTGTTTTTTTAATTTCTGATTTTTATTCCAGAATATTCTTAATTCAAAGCGGAATTGTAAGAATTTAAAGACATACCTGGCGAAATACGAACATCGGTAATCAACGAACGGCAACGTCGGAACACTTTGTTATTATCGTCGGCAATATCACTGTCAAAATTGTCAAGCTTCATGACGTTTCAATTAAATTCCTATATTAGGAGCTTGGCGGTTACCAAAATCAAATTCCATATAGTTTGTGAATTAAATTATAAAGTTTTTTAGACTTACAGACCATAAAAATCACATTAATAATTAATTATTTAATATAAAGTAAACAAAACAATAAATTAACCTAAAAATTTGACATTGACGTTTGTCTGATTAGGCTACCACCGCCGTGATACCATATTTCCCAAATCATTTAATTTTCCCTTAAAATTTGTTGTTTAAAAATCGAAAATTGCAATTTGTTCATATAAAATTCGCAACTTTTATTCCATTATTTACTCCTAATTTAAAACGGCAATGTAAGAAATTAAATATAAACATAACTGGCGAAACACGAAAATCGGTTATAAAGAAGGGCAAGGTCAGAACTGTCAAATGTCAAATGCCATGACGTTTGAATTAAATTTCAGTTATTTTTCAAATTTTTAGGGCCTAACGATACAATTTATTTAATTAAAAGCTATTTATGACTTAAAAAAGCCCTACTCATGAAATACCTAAGTCTGCTAGGAATTTAATCAATTAATAGTTTGATGAGTAAGTACATACATATATAATTGTCGACAAACTTTAGAAATTCGCCGTATATAAGACCCCTAACACACATCAGACCTACACTGCTAAAAACAATATTATATAAAAAATAATTAGGGAAGTAATCCGTATTATTTTGAGTGGTGTTCTCACTCCCCCATTTAAACACCTGTTTTATCCCTCTCTCTCGTAGCCCCCGGGAATCTGGGCGATAACAAATCATGCCCGGATAATCCCTTAAACGACCCAGTGTCACCCTGACAAAGGGGGATGTGCCGCGACCAATTATAAAACCACCCCTTTTATACTATATCAGATCTTAAGGAGTTTTTAAATCAGTTCTATAGTACAATTTTTCCATGTTTCATTTTCTTTCTGAGTTTTCGTATATACATACATATTATATTTATATACAATTTAGGTATGTCCTTTTCAGCATATGTTCAAGATTAGTTCATGGGGAGGGGTGGCAAACGAGGGTGGAGTGTTTGCCTAAAATATTATTTTTTAAGTTTTAGGTGTCATTTATCTTTTTATATTTTGACACCTTAAGCCCTTGTAAATGACTGGCCAACAATTCAGGGAGGAACATGGCATGTTGTATTGTTGCCTGGGATTATACTGGATATATAGAAGAACCTTTGATTTATTTGGATGCATATGTTACTGCATAAGTTGCAGATGCTTATATGTTTTTATTTTAATACATAATGAATCAAAAAAATGTACGGAATGTATTGGCAAACACTTGAAAATGTATAAAAACAAGTAAACATTACAACATAATATAACGTAAATTAAAAAATGTATATCAAAAATACCAAAAAGAAAAGTTCCAATTTAATCTCCACTTTATCTTTCTTCCAATTAAAGCAAACATCATTTTATAGGTGCTTGGCAAATAAACCGAAAGTCATATTATACGTTTTAAGATTACATAAATGTTTGTGTATTTTTACAACAATAATGCATGAGGTTTTTAGTTTGAAACTTTTACGTGAAAATAGCAAAAACAGTCGCACGATAATTGGCAAATAACGTAGATATTTGCAGACCCATGTGGCGTCGAACCTGTAAGCGTTCAAATTAAATAAGCGGCCTCCGGGAACATCTGGGGCCCTTTCGCAGTAAATCTGCATCCCCCGGGAATATCGCTCCAGAAGCGAAAATATTTTTCTTATTCGTTTTCGTCTATTTGCTATATATTAGCTTATATAAAGGGGTTATAAAAGAACAGGGGTTATATGAAGAAAACCTATAATGATCAAACTTTATACTACTTTTGGCTTCATATGGCAACAATTAAAAATTCACTCACGCTGTTGTCAAGGCTAGTATAACGTGACAGGTGGACAGTCAGTTAATTAAAGTTTGCGGCTGATTACTGGGGAAATTATTTCCCGGATCACTTTATAATATAAACAATATTTATAGCATAGCTTTTCCTGAATATAATGCAATTTATTTTATGTTTCTATGTTTATTATTTATTGAGTTATTTAGGTTTTAGTGAGAGTAAGTTCCCCAAGGTGTTCGAGAGATCGTCAACTAGACTAGGAGCCGGATAACTTGGACATTTTAAGCTGGACCATTTTACTGTCTATATAAAATTTCTAGAATAATATTGTCTTAATACAACGCAATTTATTTCATGTTTTTATGTTTATTAGTTATTGAGTTATTTTAGATTTAGTGGGAGTAAGTTGACTAAGGATATCGAGAGACCGTCAACTGGAGCCGAATAACTTAAAAACCTTAAGCTGGATTATTTTACTGTCTGTATAAAATTTGTAAAATAATATTGTTTTAATACAACGCAATTTATTTCATGTTTCTATGTTTATTAGTTATTGAGTTATTTAGGTTTTAGTGAGAGTAAATTCCCTAAGGTGTTCGAGAGACCGTCAACTGGACTTAGAGCCGCATAACTTGGAAATTTCAAGCTGGATCATTTTGCTGTCTATATAAAATTTCTAGAATAATATTGTCTAAATACAACATAATTTATGTCATGTTTTTATGTTTATTATTTATTGAGTTATTTTAGATTTAGTGGGAGTAAGTTAGTTAAAGAGTTCAAGAGACCGTCAATTGGACTTGGAGCCGAATAACTTAAAAACTTTAAGCTGGATCATTTTATATTCTTTATGAAATATGTAGAATAATATTGTCTTAATACAACGCAAATTATTTCATGTTTCTATGTTTATTACTTATTGAGTTATTTAGATTTTAGTGAGAGTAAGTTACCTAAGGTGTTCGAGAGAACCACAACTGGATTTGGAGCCGGATAACTTGGAAATTTTAAGCTGGATCATTTTACTGTCTATATAAAATTTGTAGAATAATATTGTCTTAATACAAGGCAATTTATTTTAAGTTTCTATCTTTATTAGTAATTGAGTTATTTTAGTTTTAATTGGAGTAAGTTGGCTAAGGATTTCGAGAGACCGTCAACTGGACTTGGAGCCGAATAACTTAAAACCCTTAAGCTGGATTATTTTACTGTCTATATAAAATTTGTAGAATAATATTGTTTTAATACAACGCAATTTATTTTATGTTTTTATGTTTATTAGTTATTGAGTTATTCAGATTTTAGTGAGAGTAAGTTACCTAAGGTGTTCAAGAGACCCGCAACTGGACTTAGGGCGGAATAACTTGGAAAAACCATAACTGGATCGTTTAAATTTTTAACAAAATTTATAACACAATCTTCCTTTAATAAAAAGCAATTTGTTTCATGTCTCTGTTTTTAATAGTCTTTCCGTTATTTTAGTTTTAGTGAGAGTAAGTTGTCTAAGGTGCGAGACATCCCCAATTGTACTTGGAGCTGTATAACTTGGAAAATCTTCCTGGATCATTTTACACTCTTAATAGAATTTGTAGCACAATGTTCCCTTAATAAAATGCAATTTGTTTCATGTCTCTATTTTCAATAGTTTTTGAGTTATTTAAATTTTAGTAAGAATAAGTCGGCTAAAAAACATCGTCAGTTACCTCCTGCTACAAAAACCTGGATAACTCATAAACCACTGGATAAATTAGTTTGGAACTGAAACAAAATTTCTTAAGAAAGCTTTGATGAATCAAATGCTTTTTGTTTCATTTAAGTATCTTCAATGGGTCCGGCGAAATTTCGCTTTATGTGAGGTTAGGTTGAATTAACATCACCTCTTCCTATAAAAACCTCTGGATAACTGAAAAACTCTTGGATAAATTAATTTGGGACCAAAACAACATTTCTTAAAAAAACCTTTGATCAATCAAATGCTTTTTATTTAATTTGAGGATCTTTACTTATTATAGAGGTATCTTGCTTTTTATGAGGTTAGGTTGGATTAACATCAGTCACCTCCTCTTACAAAAACCTGGATAACTCAAAAACTTATGGATGAATTAATTTAGAACCAAAACAACATTTTTAGAAAAATATTGTCTTAATACCATGCAATTTATTTCATGTTTCTATTTTTAATAGTTTTTCAGTTATTTAAGTTTTAGCTAGAGTAAGTCGGCTAAGAAACATCGTCGGTCACCTCCTGCTACAAAAACCTGGATAACTCATAAACTACTGGATAAATTAATTTGGGGCTGAAACAACATTTCTTAAGAAGGCTTTGATGAATCAAATGCTTTTTGTTTCATTTAAGTATCTTGAATGGGTCTGGCGAAATTTCGCTTTATGTAAGGTTAGGTTGAATTAACATCACTTCCTCCTACAAAAACCTGAATAACTCAAAAACTACTAAATGAATTAATTTGGGACCAAGACGACATTTTTAGAACAATAATCTCTTAATACCATGCAATTCATTTCATGTTTGTATTTCTAACGGTCTTTGAGTTATTTTAGTGGGATTGAGTTGGCTATAAGGAATTCGCTAGACCGTCAACTCGATTTGGATTCAGCTCCAAACTTAAAAACTTTTTTATGGATCATTTTTCACTTTTATTAAAATTTTTGACAAAATATTCCTTTAATAAAATGCAATTTGTTTCATGTCTCTATCTTTAATAGTTTATGAGTTATTTGAGTTTTAGTAAGAGTAAGTCGGCTAAGAAACATCGTTCGAGAGACCGTCAACTTGACTCGGAACTTTATAATTTTTAGCTTGAACATTTACACTCTTAAATAGGATTAATAAATAGTCCAATGTTTCCCTAATGCGATGCAATGCAATTGGTGTCACCGTTTTACCCATTTAAGATATATTTTATATAAGTTTTATTAGAATTATGTAATTAATTGCTGAGGCCAATCGTTTGATAACACATCAACTGGACTTGAAGCCTGAATAATTTGGATATTATTAATTGACACATTTTACGCTACATTTGTAGTACAATATTTCCCTAATATAGGGCTACTATAGTTTCACCTTTTTATCTTCAATAGTTTTAGAGATATTTGGCGTTTACTGGGAGAGTCAGTAAGACAAACTTGCTTAAAAACAAAAATTTATTTACAAAGGTTACAATACTATACAAAAAAGCCGTGACTAGACTATATGACTAGATATAGATAGAAGCATATAGAGGAACATTTTTTTAAGACTTCAATACGTGATTCAAATAAGCAATGTAACAAATGGCGAGCCGTAAAATCTCGATTTTGGAAAGTTTCTTATCGGGTGGTAGGGTGGGCAGGAGTTTTCTGAGTTCGGCGAACGCCACATTGAAAGCCTCCACGCGGATCCTTTCTCTTGTAGCGTGCGCAGTTCGGTACTTCTGAGTCGCCCTTCTGCGCCTCCTGCGCTCTTCTCTGCTCAGCATCGACATGTCGCTGGTTTTCTCTCTGGAATTAATTGATTTTCGGTTCACAGATGGCGTGCCGGCGGAAGTTCTACTTACTTTTTTTTAGTAACGACGTTATTACAAGACGTGATCGTCTGCAAAACTTCCCGGTTTTCGTTCATCATGTCATTATCGCTCGAGTTGGAGTTGGAGTGCTGCCAAAACTGTAGGACCTTAATTTTGGCAAATCTAGAAAAATTAATGTTGTTTTATTCAGAAGGTGCATAATTAATAGACCTATAGGTTTAGACGTTTCACTTTTGAAATGGCGGATGGGCGCCATCTTGTGGAGAAAAAAATTGAGTAGGTATTACTTTAAAGGTACTTCAATTCAATATCGGTTTCATTCAATAATCAACTTGTAACAACGTTATTTTCCCACAGATAAGCGTTCACCCCCCCCCCCAAGACCGCGCTTATCAAATTATAATTTTCCCCATGATTGATCGCGTAGTAATTCGGGGGTGTTAACTTGACGCACGTGCCCTTCACCCCTCGGGACTACGTTCGATTCTACATATACGTAAGTGGCCCCATATTTTTCGCATTTTCCTGAATTATTTAGCTGGTGTATCGGTTTCGGGTGTCAACGGTTATGAAATTATGGCTTATTGGGTTATCCATAAAACATAAGACGCAGATTTTTATGGTGAATTCAAGGTGAAATTTTCGATTTTTCATATATCCTCCTGGGACCTAGCGTCCATTTAAATGGACATGCCAGTTTTATGTTTCCAGTTTCCAGTTAGACAAGCTTACCCCTATAATTCAGTTAGAGCCTATTTGTTCAACAATCAGAATTTGTTTAATCGTTTTTTAAAGTTCAACAGCGAAGTGTTTGAAAATGACGGTGAAAATAGGTTTATAGTTTTAGCCGCACAATATGAAAATGATCTTTTAAATATTTCTTTTCGATGTCTAGGTATGGACACTTTATCATTAAAACGCAAAGGTCGATTACAAACATCAACTCTAAATTCATGTTTCTCAAAAAGATATCCTGGTTTTTTTGTTTTAAGAATTTTAAAGCAAAATGTATTCATGTGTAGTTTTCTACGATTGTACATGTTAAGCCATTTTGATTTACGTAAAAACGGTGAAATGTGTTCGTGTCTACGGACGCCATAAATTAAACGTAAACATGCATTTTATAATTTTTGAATCCTTCTAGATTCAAAACTATCAAGACAAGGCCCATAAATAACATCACAGTGATTGAAATGGCTTAGCACTAACGAAACACATAGCAATAATTTAATATCTTTTTGTAAAAAATGACGACTAGAATAAATAAGACGGAGAGTTGAATAAGCTTTTTTCAATTTTGAAGTTATATGTTCCCAATACCGCAAATCACTATCTATTTCCAATCTCAAACTCTTGGCATGTTTTACACAAGGTATATTCACATTGTCAATTTTAAGACTTAGGCGCTCCTGGGCAACTTTTTTTGACACTTCATTACCAAAAATAATAAAATTTGATTTGGCAGGATTAATTTTTAAATTATGATCAGCGGAGGTTTGACAAACTCTCTGAAGGTCAAGGTTTATATTCTCGTTAGTAATGTCGACTTCACGTATATTAAAAGAATAGTAGAGCTGAGTATCATCAGCGTAAAGATGGTAATTGCAAAACTGAAGACTGTCAACAAAATTACAAGTATAAATTGTATAAAGGAGAGGACCCAATATGCTTCCTTGTGGTACCCCAGTAATAACTTGAAGACAGTCAGAAAGCCTGTCCCGATACATAACCTGCTGTGATCTATTTGCAAGGTATGATCTAATAAGCCGTGCAGATGACATACTAAAACCAATGTAATGCAAAATTGCTATGAGAATATGATGATTTATCATATCAAAAGCCTTACTATAGTCCAATAGGATTAAAGCTTGCTTTCCCGTCATCAACCGACTTAATCAGATCATCTGTAACAGCTGCCATTGCGGAGGAGCAGCCAAATCCTGGGCGAAAACCAGATTGCTTTGAAGGAATGATATCAAACTCACCAATAAATGTTCTCACTTGACCTTCAAGTACCTTTTCGAAGATCTTCGACAGGGCGGAAGAATGCTTATAGAACGCAAATGATTAAATTCAGTTGGTTCATTAACTTTAGGTAAGGGAATTACATATGCATGCTTCCAACGCTGTGGAAAATAGCCAATTTCAATGCAGACATTAATAATATGCGTGATGTAAGGAATAATACGAGGGCAACAAAGTTGAATTAGGTGAGCATTTATTTGATCAGACCCAAAAGCTTTGCTTTTAATGTCATATATAATTTTAGTGACTTCTGCCTCTACTACCGGTTCAAAAGTTAATATATTTGTTATACCTTCCTTAATGTGAGTACTATAAAAGTGAATTAGATCATTATTTAACGGATGAGTAACCTGTGTTGGATTAGCGAAAAACGAATTTATATTGTTTAGGTTTTCAGTTAAATGTTTAGGAATTCTATTATTATTCTTTGATCCTGTTAAATTAAGTTTCTGCAGCTCTGCCCATTTTTCCTTCACAATTGAAATCAAAAATTTATCCCTCAAATAAGCCCTCTTCTCAGCTCTTATAGCCCAAGTTGTATAATTTCTCAATTCTTTGTAATAAGAAAAATGTGCTGGTAATTTTGATTTTTTATAACGTCTTAAGGCAGTGTTACGTAGGTTCTATAGGAGTTTAATATTTTCAGTTATCCATGGCGCATAATTTTGTTTATTGCTAGTTTTAAAGGTTTTTATGGGAGCATGAATATCAAAAAGGTTTAAAATAAGAGAATTCAGATATTCTAACTTATCATCCACGTTTGGCATATATAAAATTTCATCCCAAGGACATATAGACAAATCACGACTAAAATCATTTAAATTAATATTCTTTAAAGGTCTATACTTAATAGTTCTCGACTCACATGCTTCTTTTGGAGTATTTATTTCTAAATAGGTGGCAAAATGATCAGCAATCTGAACTGTACTAACGCCAGAAGATTTAACAATTTTTGAATTACAAAATATAAGATCAATTAGAGATGCAGAGCGGTTAGTAATTCTAGTAGATTCGTTTATAACTTGCGTTAATTCAAACACTTATGCAATATTTCATAAAATTTTCAATAAAATCATTAAAATCGTAAATTTTGGATCTTCGTTTCATAGACAGCTCCACTTGGTGGTGGAAGCTGTCTGCAGACATAAATGTATCTCCCGGCTCAAGATAATTAAAAGTTATGCTTTTAGCTGAAATTTCGTTTGAGTTTACCATTCTGATTAAAAAGGTAAACAGCGACCAATTTTTGTTTTGGCTAGCGCAATTGTCTAACCAAATAATAATATTTTCAGTGTTTCTATGAAACTTAAAAAATGAATAAAACGTACGTATTAAATCTTCTTTAGATCGCTTACTTACGGCTTTATGCGATACAACAGCAAATGGTTTATTGGTTTTAGTTATTTTTCCTAAGGGAACAAATGTTTCATTGTAGGCTATTAGACGTTTTAAGAAAATCGCAGTCTTGAACATATCCATTTTTGGTAGCATAACAATTTTTTGTAAATCTACAGAGACACATGTTGTATTACTATATGTTCTCTGTATAATTTTCGTGATTCACTAGCGCGATTTATATGCTTTTTCCAAAGTTGACAAGATTCGCACGAGTCTTCCAAGTTATCTTTATCATGCCCATGTAGCTTAAAATGGTCACATAAATCTCATTCTTCGTGCCCTAGTTTGTTGAAAGAAATGTGTTTTGTTTTTATTTTTTTTCGGTATGTTTCATATGAAATTTTTCTTTAAAATCCTTGTACATTAGTGTCACTATTAAGTCGCTGCTTAAGTATTGAACCTTTGGAGCGTGCTCTCTACGATAATGTGATACCTCTGGATGAAAAGACTCAATATGTTCGTTAATACCACTCTCGTCAATTTTTCTTTGGGAAGCCTTGCCTGAATTTCCATGTGGCAAGCAAAAGTGTCATTCGACATTTTGGTGTTTTTGATCATTGCCTTTCTTGTAACCAAGTGTAGTCAAAAAAAATATTTTGCATACAGGCACCAAATTGCCTATTTCATTTTTTAAGAAATACATAAACGTATTTTGCTTGATAAATGTATCACTTGTAACAGTTCTTCGTTTTACTCCTAATCTTGAACATGTGTTGAGTATAAATGCCTTTTGTTCATTTTTAGACAATTGCCAAAATTGACTATTTATTGATTTTCTTACTTCATTTGAAATAAGCGACGAACATTTTTTTCTTGCAGTTTTTGCAGCCAGGTAAGACTACATGATTTTCAGCACGTTTTTATGCTGCTTTTTCGAGTTTTGAGATCGGTATCAAATATCCTTCTTTTACAAAAAGTAGCCGTTTCTTAAAATAAATATTAACAGTTTTAAAATGTACTTAAAAATAACATGTTTAACTAGGTACCTTTTTGATTTGAATCTTTAACCTAAACCCTAGAAGATAGATGATTTAGAGGAATATCTTCACTATTCGTATCATGGTCATGTTCACTTTCAAGATTTTTATTGACAAATTGAACAATCACCTGAAAATATTTTAACTGCAACTGCGTACTTAATGTCAGCACTTGCCGCCTAATTATTAAGCATGTTGCAGATACGGCTAAACAATTTTAGAGATTAATACAGATTTTATTTTAGATACGGCCTTATAACTTTGTAAGGAGATGAATTAAGTAACAAGAAAAATGTTGATACCAAAAACTCGATTTTTGAATTTTCTGTAGATACCCGCCTTTTTATTGTGCACGGCAGTATACCTACTATCTGTTTTTCTCTTTCCCTAATTAATCGATCTATTATAAATATTTATTAAATTAGTCAAAAATTTTTAATTTTAATTATTCATGATGAATTTTCTACGTGAGAAACGCAGAAAGTGGTCTAACTCCCTTAAAGTAGAAATTTAGAAAATTGATATTTTGCATCTGGATGAATTAAAAAATCACAGTAACATATTCTTTACTTTTTTGTACATATTTATAATAACCCTGTACTAAAATTTCATATGGTAAACATTTTTACTGATTGCGCCCATTAATTACATTTTTGCCGCCCAATGTCATTCTTCCAGTAAGTTTTTTTCAAAAACATAGCGGAAAAGTGGTATAACTTGGAGAGTTCTATCACTTTTCCTCGTAAAAGTTAACCAAATTTCACAAAACTGATGAACCAAAGAAAAATAATAGCTCTAGTATGTTTACTATGATATCTATTACTGATAAAAGTGTTCAAAAAATATAGAGCTTGAAGAGCAAAACATTACTACCACTTATCTTACATAACGAGAGTAAGAACAAGTTATTAAACAAATTAATCTTCATCAGAATCGAATAATGGACCACTGTCAACAGCATCTTCTTTTGTCAGTAAGTCCAGGAAGAACTGATGCTGAATCGGGGAAATCCACTGAAGAAGTTCTATCATATCTTTTTTCTTAGCTACAGTAATTGATCTACACACTACGTACCATAACACTAAAAAAAACCTAACTAAACAAGAAAAAGCGAGTTTAATATAGGACCTGGCGCGACATCGGAACAGCGTGGTGCCTGGACTTATACCACTATTCCAGCGAACGAATCCATTATGTTGAGAGGAATAACGTTAGGAAGCTCTTATCTTAGCTAAGTTAAAATTTTGTCTTATACCAGTTTTCGACTGAATATATTAGACCAGTAGAAACATAATTAATGGTATAAGTCAAAAATATATAGTCTCAAAAGGACAGATTCGAAAGAACGGGAAATCTAATGTATAAAAAAAAATATATAAAATGAGGTAAAAGTCCTGAAGGTCCATTTCCTAATCAAGAATCTTGTGAGAAAAATGCTATTTTCTGTAGCTAAATGATAGCTACCGCCATAAGATAAACAACATCTTACAGGTCATTTAATAGACTTTAAGTCGATATAAAAACCTTTAAAAAATATTATAGTTGCCTTAAATAAAAGCAGGTAAAAGTCCTGAACGTCCAATTTCATTGGAAAGGAATGTAATTCATTAGGAACTCTTGTAAGAAATATATTATTTTCTATACTCTCACGAGATGTGTTGTTATGAAATAAATAGCATCTTACAGGTCATTCAATAGACTTTAACTTGATATAAGAAACTAGAAAAAATATTAAAAGGGCTTAAAGTAAAATGAAGTAGAAGTCCTGAAGGTTCATTTTCTTAATCAAGAACTCTTGTAAGAAAAATGTTATTTTCATCCATTCAGGGCCTTATCTAGGGAGAAAATCTTATAACGTAAAATAAAATTGAAACGACTGGTAACTATAACTCTTTTTTTTTTTTAATTTACTTTTTAAAGTTTTAAAGGTGTCCAGGCTATAATTAGAGAAAAATATCCAGCAGCAATATATGTGCACTGTAGTGCTCATTCTTTAAATTTAGCTCTTGCCCATTTCTGTAAGGTTCAGAGTATCAGAAATTGTATTGAAACAATGAAATCTATTGCAAATTTTATAAAAATATCAGCTATGCGCACTGAGATATTAAAAAATTAAATTAAAGAACATGTTCCAAATAGTAAATGGAGTAAGTTAACATCCGTGTGTGAAACTCGGTGGGTGGAAAATCATGATGAACTAATTAGGTTTACTGAAGTTTTTAAACCCATTATTGAAACATTAGAAGAACTAAAACAAGTAAGAGACATCGAAACTTCTTCAAAAGCTTTGCAGTTCCTTCGAGCTATTATGACCAGTGAGTTTATTATCAGTATGTTAACAGCGTCCACTTTATTTGCTTTTACTCTACCGTTATGCAGCTGTGGATTTTGATCTATTTACCGCTGTTGAGCATGTGAATACTGTTTTTAGTCAGGCCAGGAATATGAGACTGAATATAAATCAAGAATTCAAAAATATTTATAAAAAATCTGAAGCTAATATAAAGTCTATAGATGATGAAGAATGCATAAAAATACCTAGAATAGTTTCACGACAGCAGAATCGTTCTAATGCCATGGTAGCTACTGCAGAGGAATATTTTCGAATGCAATTCCTTTTTTTGATCAATTTATAGAAGAACTGATGAAAATCTGCAAGATTTGCAAATCACGAAAAATCACTTTTATTGTTATATTGTCTAGTACCAAATATGTGCGAAGCACACATAGTAAAAATGGAAGACTTGTTACCATATGAGGAATTTTTGGACCTAGATACGTTATCTGCAGAACTACAGTTGTGGAAACAAAAATGGATTAAGCTGCCTCAAGCAGAAAGGCCAAAAAATGCTCTTGATGCATTATCAGCATGTAATCCATCTTTGTTTCCCAATATTCATACTCTGTTGCAAATTCTGGCTACGTTACCTGTATCTACAGCCTCATCAGAACGATCATTTTCATCGCTAAGGCGTTTAAAAGACTATTTGCGCAATTCAACTGGTCAGGAGCGGCTAACAGGACTATTGCCCTTTAAACTCTCACGAGATGTGTTATAATTGATACCGCAGAGGTCTTAAATCGTTTTGCGAGGGAAAAGCAAAGAAATATTCAGTTGTTATTATAATTACTATTTTTAAAATTTTAACGTTGTTAAATGTGTTTTTTAGTTTAAACTGGTATCTTTCCCCCCCCCCCCCAAAATTTTGGTCCAGATACGGCCCTGCATCCATTCATCGTAGCTTTCATATTAGTTGAGATATCGCATTTTTGGGCTCAAAAACGAGGTCAAAAAATGACTTTTTTCCGAATTTTCAAAGTGCTCTCATTCCCTTAGTTTTGCCCGAATCCGTTATCATAAATCCCTATTTTTAGGTTCCCATAAATTTGTGTATCGCCTATATAATTCAAGTTACTTCTCTGCAGTACACATGACAAAAAAACATTAATAATACTAAAAATTGCTTATTTATATCGTTCTAAATCCTGCTAGTTACGGGTACCAACCCGCCACCTTATGTCGACCCTGCATACTTTATTTAGAAATAGCTTAGTTTGTATTGTCATCATTTTTAGAACGTATAAATATAATGTAATAGACAAGAGCAATAACAATTAATATAGTAATCGATGTAGTCATTATCTATCAATCAAGTTAGTTGTAAGTTAGTTAGTCCCTGTTCTCAATAAATTTGTTTTTTAAAAAAGCAAATGCCGGTTGTTGTCCTTTAACTGGCGCAGTCGGTAGTTCGGTCTTTCCAATATTGGACAAAAATCGCCATATTTGGGTCCGTTTCTACGGTTTGAAGACCGCTACAATCCCTGGAAGCTGAAATAAGACCTGCAGAAACCTTCAAAGAACAAGAATCGTCGGAAGTACCTGCAGCGATCCAATTGAAGCAACCACCCGTTCAGCACCGGATTGAGAACAGCTGTAGTTTAGATCCTGGGAATACAAAAATCGATTCCTTTAGGAAATTAGGCTAAGAGACGAATGGAAATTTTGGCAAGAACCTTACTAATCCTCACCTTCGTTGGAAGAGAACTAGCCCTTCCCCAATTTCATAACCTCAACCAGAACCCTGGACTACTACCACTTAAACTCGGCAATGCCCAAAACACAGCAGACTATTGGTCTTTTGTACAAATTTTTGACGTAAGTGACATAATCCAAGAAACCAAATACCTAGAACAGACTTTTATAAAACTAAAAGAATCAATTCATAAATTCTTTGACAATAACTCCTTTTTAAACTCCTATAATCTAGTCAATTCGTTAAGTGCTAAAGTAAACTTACAAATTGAACAACTGAATCCCTTATTTAACAACCGAAACAAACGTGGACTTATTAACGGTTTAGGTTCCATTATAAAAACCATAACTGGTAATCTCGCACAAGAAGATGCTGAAAAATATGACAAAGCTATTTTGGAAATCTCTAATAACCAAAATTCGCAAAAAACGTTTATAAAAGAGCAAATAACCATATCTAAAAAATCTGTCGAACATTTCGAAAGCATAAGCAAAAATTTGTCACATAATTAACGTATTTTAGAAAATCGTGTAAAAAAACTAGAATTGGTGGTTAAACAAATGAATTTGAATAATACAAATACATACTCTTTCTTTTTAAGTGAAATACTTGTCTCTCAAGTGATAAATGCGTATCAAAATATATACGATATCCTGGATAACATCGAAATAGCGATTACATTCTCGAAATTAAATATATTTCACAACTCTATAATCGACACAAAAGAACTTCTAAATGAAATAAAATTAATTGGCCCTAACTTAAGTAAAACTAAGTTACCATTTGCAGCAACTTTAGAGAACATTTTACTATTCGAAAAAATTGTCGAAATTAAGGGTTATACAAAGGAAAACAAAATATTCTTTATAATAGAGGTACCTATAGTTGAACTTGAAAATTATGTACTATATCACCTCTACCCTTTGCCCGTACCCTTAAATTCCATTTACCAAATAATTATCCCTCAAAGTCAATACCTTATTCTAAATGAACACTCATATGTACTGTTCAATGCCAAATGTCAAGAGGTAGCTACAGAAATCTACCTCTGCAAAGAAAACAGCCCTCTGAGCGTATCCGAGGATCCGCCATGTGAAGTACAAATGATGTTGTATTCAAAACATCCCTCAAATTGTCGAGCCATTCAAATCGAGGTCAAGTCTTTAAAAATCCAGAAGCTGGAACAAGAAAAATGGATAATTGTTTCACCCCAAAAAACCGTAGCTGTCCAACAATGTGGCCATAATAAAGAAAATATCCCAATCCAAGGCACCCTTGTCCTTGAGTTAAACCCTAGCTGCACCATACAAGTTCAGGACTTCCAGATTAGAAGTTTCCACGATACAAACACCCATTTTCACAACATTGAATTACCCAAGCTGACCTTAGACTTAAATGTTCACCCTAATGCTATTGATTTACAGCCCTTTGAACTCAATAGCTTAAACTTCGATGAACTTAAGAACATTCAAACCATGATGGACATCCAAGCCAAGAAAATGGAAGGAACCAGCCAAGGACCTGTCCATATAACAAATGTTAGCGTATGGACCATCATCCTGTATGTCCTGATGACCACTGTAGCCGCCTTCCTGTTGCTAAGAAAGACAAGAAAATTAATCCAGACCAAAAGAAAACATCCCAACCAAACCACCACCACGACCAGTGACGACGAAGAAACCCTACAGAATCCGAGCCATATTGTTATATAATTCACCCCTGGGCTCATTTCTTAGGAGGGAGGAGTTACGGGTACCAACCCGCCACCTTATGCCGACCCTGCATACTTTATTTAGAAATAGCTTAGTTTGTATTGTCATCATTTTTAGAAGGTATAAATATAATGTAATAGACAAAAGCAATAACAATTAATATAGTAATCGATGTAGTCATTATTTATCAATCAAGTTAGTTGTAAGTTAGTTAGTCCCTGTTCTCAATAAATTTGTTTTTTAAAAAAGCAAATGCCGGTTGTTGTCCTTTAACTTGCTCCCTCGAACCTGCCACAAGAACATCGCTCAGTACTATTTCAGAATTTTTTTATTCATTTGTAATGAAATTGTCAGGGTCATCCGAAGGGGTGCTGGATAATAAGGAATATCCCCAGAAGTTTTTTTATGAAATTGATACACTATTAAGCGAATACATATACATACTTGCCTATTAAAACACTAAAACAAAAAGTTTAGTCCGGTGCACTCACTGAACCGCCAAACAGTCCGAAACTTCGATAACTGAATCGGATAGAGGCGGCACAGCATCCCTGCAACCCTTAGAGCACACACCCCCTCAGCCACCGCCGGCCAATCCGGGGTGGACTTTACAAAGTTCCACCCCCGGGTCGATGATGCGATTATTTAGATTTATGAGTTTTTTAGTTGGGAAGGTGGGGGTGAATGTTAAAACTAAAAAAAAAAACTGTCGAATTTCGAAAACTACCCCGATAAATGTTGAAGTTTTTTTAGTGAGCATGCAAGTGTAGACTCTCCTTAATTGAGGGCTGCACGCGTGTCAGTTGTCAAAAAATGACAGTCGATGATCATCAATAATTAGGATCCTGTCATACCGATAGCCACGGCTTTAATAGGTTTTTTTTTTAATTATATCAAATAATTAGTGGAATGAAATAATTATTAAGAAACGCCGGTTCCGAAATGGCGCGTTACGTAATAAAACCAAATTTTTTAAGTGCCGATAAGAGCACCTAGTTTCGAAAAATCTAAAAATAATATTAGCTTTTATCAGGAAAAACAAACATAGGAATGGTTTCTTAATCAATATTACGGTACCGAGAAAATTGATTGCTTGATTAGTACGAACATATCAAGGTTAACCTAATTTTTATTGATTTTGGTACCTATAATATAATATAGGGTGATTTAAATATACCTTACATCCAGAACTGCTCCATATATAATAATTGGACCACCCCGTTTGTGGACAACACAATGCAACCCTTTTTGTCAAGTCAAAAGAAATAATTTGTAAACGGCCCCTTTGTGGTCGGGCGGCACGCGACTCGCGGTCGCTTTTGACTTTAAAATTACAATTTTACCGTTTGATTGATTAAAAATGCGGCGGTCTTTTGATTTGTTTGGGTAATGTTCAATAAAGACATTAAAAAATCTGACAGCTGTCAAATTAGCACGTCATCTGTCATTTGTCACCGCACCTATTAACGCTCTCTGTTAAAGGTCGCCGCTGTCAAATCTTTATATGATGCATATGTTAATTTTCTGAGATGTTAAGGTGTATTAGATTAAAAATTCTCGTAGATCTGATGACCGTCAACCCCTTTTTTTATAGTGACAAATCTGGAAATCTATTACAAGTTAATATTTTTGATAGGGAATTTTTTTACATGCAGTTAAAGATAATGGTGAAAATTTCCTCAATTTTTGGACACCCAGTACAAAAACGTTCATAATTCCCTCAAAAATTGTCCAATTTTGTTTAAAGTCATCTCAATTTGTTTGGAAGACTTAAGTTTCTATTTTAAAAGATATTCTAAGTCAATATTCTTAATAGGGATTTTATTACAGACTCTCAAACATATTGATATAAATATTCCCGATTTCTTGAGATCTTCTACAAAAATCTTCATAATTTCCTCAAAAATGGTCCAAATTTGTTCAAAATTACCTCAATTCTCTTTTAAGACTTAAATTCTCATTTTAAAAAACATAGAAGTCAATATTCTTAATAGGAACTTTTTTACAGGCTCTCAAACCTAATAGTGAAAATTTCCTCAATTTTTTGGACACCCAGTACAAAAACCTTCATAATTCCCTCAAACATTGTCCAAATTTGTTCAAAATTACCTCAATTTTCTTATAGGACTTAAATTCTCATTTTAAAAAACATTAGAAGTCAATATTCTTAATAGGAACTTTTTTACAGGCTCTCAAACCTAATAGTGAAAATTTCCTCAATTTTTTGGACACCCAGTACAAAAACCTTCACAATTCCCTCAAACATTGTCCAAATTTGTTCAAAATTACCTCAATTTTCTTATAGGACTTAAATTCTCATTTTAAAAAACATTAGAAGTCAATATTCTTAATAGGAACTTTTTTACAGGCTCTCAAACCTAATAGTGAAAATTTCCTCAATTTTTTGGACACCCAGTACAAAAACCTTCATAATTCCCTCAAACATTGTCCAAATTTGTTCAAAATTACCTCAATTTTGTTGGAAGACTCAAATTCCCATTTTAAAAAACATTAGAAGTCAATATTCTTAATAGGAACTTTTTTACAGGCTCTCAAACCTAATAGTGAAAATTTCCTTAATTTTTTTGGACACCCAGTACAAAAACCGTCATAATTCCCTCAAACATTGTCCAAATTTGTTCAAAATTACCTCAATTTTCTTATAAGACTTAAATTCTCATTTTAAAAAACATTAGAAGTCAATATTCTTAATAGGAACTTTTTTACGGGCTCTCAAACCTAATAGTGAAAATTTCCTCAATTTTTTGGACACCCAGTACAAAAACCTTCATAATTCCCTCAAACATTGTCCAAATTTGTTCAAAATTACCTCAATTTTGTTGGAAGACTCAAATTCCCATTTTAAAAAAATTAGAAGTCAATATTCTTAATAGGAACTTTTTTACAGGCTCTCAAACCTAATGGTAAAAATTTCCTCAATTTTTTGGACACCCAGTACAAAAACCTTCATAATTCCTTCAAAAATTGTCCAAATTTGTTCAAAATTACCTCAATTTTCTTGTAAGACTTAAATTCTCATTTTAAAAAACATTAGAAGTCAATATTCTTAATAGGAACTTTTTTACAGGCTCTCAAACCTAATAGTGAAAAATTTCCTTAATTTTTTGGACACCCAGTACAAAAACCTTCATAATTCCCTCAAAAATTGTCCAAATTTGTTCAAAATTACCTCAATTTTGTTGGAAGACTCAAATTCCCATTTTAAAAAACATTAGAAGTCAATATTCTTAATAGGAACTTTTTTACAGGCTCTCAAACCTAATAGTGAAAAATTTCCTTAATTTTTTGGACACCCAGTATAAAAACCTTTATAATTCCCTCAAAGATTGTCCAAATTTGTTTAAAGTCACCTCAATTTGTTTGAAAGACTTAAGTTTCTATTTTAAAAGATATTCTAAGTCAATATTCTTAATAGGGATTTTTTTACAGGCTCTCAAACATATTGATGAAAATATTCCCGATTTTTTGAGATCTTGTACAAAAACCTTCATAATTTCCTCAAAAATGAACCAAATGTGTACAAAATTACCTCAATTTTCTCGGAATACTTAAATTCTCATTTTAAAAAACATGGAAGTCAATAATCTTAATAGGAACTTTTTTACAGGCTCTCAAACCTAATGGTGAAAATTTCCTCCATTTTTTGGACACCCAGTACAAAAACCTTCATAATTCCCTCAAAAATTGTCCAAATGTGTTCAAAATTACCTCAATTTTCTCGGAATACTTAAATTCTCATTTTAAAAAACATAGAAGTCAATAATCTTAATAGGAACTTTTTTACAGGCTTTCAAACCTAATGGTGAAAATTTCCTCCATTTTTTGGACACCCAGTACGAAAACCTTCATAATTCCCTCAAAAATTGTCCAAATTTGCTTAAAATTACCTCAATTTTCTTGAAAAACTTAAATTCCAATTTTAAAAAACATTAGAAGTCAATAATCTTAATAGGAACATTTTTACAGGCTCTCAAACCTAATGGTGACAATTTCCTCAATTTTTTGGACACCCAGTACAAAAACGTTCATAATTCCCTCAAAGATTGTCCAAATTTGCTTAAAATTACCTCAATTTATTTGGAAGACTTAAGTTTCTATTTAAAAAATTTCTATTTAAAAAATTGCAGGTCAATATTCTTAATATGGAATCTTTTACAGGCTGTCAAATATTAATGGCAAAAGTTTTCGAGATTTTTTGACATCCAGTACAAAAACCTTCATAATTTTCTCAAAAATTGTCCAAATTTTTTCAACATTACCTCAATTTGTTTGGAAAACTTAAGTTCTTATTTTAGAAAACATTAGAAGTCAATAATATTAGCAGAAATTTTTTTACAGGCTCCCAAACATAATGGTGAAAATTTTCTCGATTTTTTGACACCCAATACAAAAACTTTCATAATATCCTCAAAAATGGACCAAATTTGTTCATTATTACCTCAATTTATTTGAAAAACTTTAATTTCTAATTAATTATACATTTTAAGTTAATATCTCCAATAGGAACTTTTCTATAGGCAGTCAAAGATGATGATGATGATAAATTTGTCCCCTTTCAGGCTAAAAAAACCCCATTGTTTGACATCTGTCATTTGCTACCACACCTATCTACACTGTTCACTGTTAAAGATGACAGCTGTCAAATCTTCATGTTGATTTTCCAAGATAACATCTTAGGTGGCTTAGATTAATAATTAACGTAGATAACGCTGACGTCACGTCCTACATTTTCACATGCGAAAGATATGGAAATCCAGGAATATGTTTGCGTTTCACAAGAATTATCAGCGCACCTGTATTATAATAATACAAATAATGATAATTTTAAGAATGGCGATTATTTTTAGGTAGGTTTACATAAAGCAAATATAATGTGAGTTATTATGAGAAGAAATCAGGATTATTTGTTTGTGGCCATATTACGTTAGCTGTCATCTGTCAAATTATGGCGGTTTTTTCGAATCAGTTATTTATAATCCTATATAAGTATTACGTGTCTCACGGATAACGTAACATAACAGGTACAGTGACTTACAAAATTCGAAAAGTGATAAGGAACCTCTTAAACTGTGCAAACAGCACCGAACAAGATAAACAATTTGTCACATATACAATTATTGGTTTATTTCAACCTTTTTTTATATTACGATTCAGGTGGAAATGAGGAATTATACAATATACCTTAATAAAATATTTATTAACTTTTATCTGTCACCTGTCAATGTCAGCTGTCACAAGTCGACTACCGATACGGCCTACTTGTGTTGCATGATTTGTCCATGGCCTCCCAGACTTGACGTCATGTCTAAATGGCAATGTCAATTTTTGACATCTGATCACGTGACTGAATACGAACTTCTGAAGAACGTTACTACAAAAATTCAAAAATACGTTCTTATCAAGTTAGTTTTGCGTACACCTGTATGTCATATCGGATCTCCTATCAATAAATACACGTTTTTAGCATTTCCAGGGTTCGACAAAAAAAAATCTTATCGATACTGATATATCAACATGGGAGAGGTGAGGTATAAAATGTATAAATACTACCGGCATAATCCATTTATTTGTCAATTTTTCGATAGGATGTTACTCCGTTGACGATCTAATTTTTTTTGTGAATTTGTGTGTTCTCATTGGTGGGTCTCTAGACATTTTCGGATGCATTTTAGGGTAAGAATCAATTTTTTTTAAATGTCATTTTTGGCACAATTTATGCAAGCAAATAGACAATTATTAACGTCAGGTGCACTCGGTGGGGACGAACCCTATATTTCATAATGGCGCGAGCTTATCATCTTATTTAAATATTTATTCGCAACGTCAATAATATGTATATTTTCCACAGAAATGAGATATATGTGTAATATTTTAATTATTAAACGTTATTTTGCTAAAGTATAAAAAAATTCATGAACCGAAAATACAGTTCTAAAGAGTTCATTAAAAATTTCACCTCAAAATGAAAAATTATGTAGGGGTATTTTCATAGATCTAAGACCATGATATTCTGCTCAATATTCTGTAAAAAGTTTACTTAAGGTCCAAAGCTGTATCTATAAAAGTTTCTGCAATATTCGCCTTTTTAAATGGCCGATACGAAGAACCATTTTTTAGGTGATCACTCACTTTAAAGCCCAATATCTCCAAGACTAATAGGAATATTCTCATGAAACTAGAAGGGAAATATTCAGTAGAGTGTTCTTTAAAGATGTTATTTAAGAGCCAAAATAGTTCAATCAAAAATTTCTGAAATATCCGCCTTTTTACGTCATGGTCTCGTGAAAGAGGAATCATCTTCAAGGTGAGCTTTCACTTCAAAGTCCCATATCTCCAAGACTAATAGGAATATTTTCATGAAACTAGAAGGAGAATATTCAGTAGAGTGTTCTTTAAAAACGTTATTTAAGATCCAAAATAGTTCAATCAAGAATTTCTGAAATATCCGCCTTTTTACGTCAAGGTCTCGTGAAAGAGGAATCATCTTCAAGGTGAGCTTTCACTTCAAAGTCCCATATCTCCAAGACTAATAGGAATATTCTCATGAAACTAGAAGGAGAATATTTAGTAGAGTGTTCTTTAAAAATGTTATTTAAGATCCAAAATAGTTCAATCAAGAATTTCTGAAATATCCGCCTTTTAACGTCAAGGTCTCGCGAAAGAGGAATCATCTTTAAGGTGAGCTTTCACTTCAAAGTTCCATATCTCCAAGACTAATAGGAATATTTTCATGAAACTAGAAGAAGAATATTCAGTAGAGTGTTCTTTAAAAATGTTGTCTAAGATCCAAAATAGTTCAATCAAGAATTTCTGAAATATCCGCCTTTTTACGTCGTGGTCTCCCGAAAGAGGAATCATCTTCAAGGTGATCTTTCACTTCAAAGTCCCATATCTCCAAGACTAATAGGAATATTTTCACGAAACTAGAAGGAGAATATTCAGTAGAGTGTTCTTTAAAAATGTTATTTAAGATCCAAAATAGTTTAATCAAGAATTTCTGAAATATCCGCCTTTTTACGTCATGGTCTTGTGAAGGAGGAATCATCTTCAAGGTGAGCGTTCACTTCAAAGTCCCATATCTCCAAGACTAATAGGAATATTTTCATGAAAATAGAAGGAGAATATTCAGTAGAGTGTTCTTTAAAAATGTTATTTAAGATCCAAAATAGTTCAATCAAGAATTTCTGAAATATCCGCCTTTTTCCGTCAAGGTCTCGTGAAAGAGGAATCATCTTCAAGGTGAGCTTTCACTTCAAAGTCCCATATCTCCAAGACTAATACGAATATTCTCATGAAACTAGAAGGGAAATATTCAGTAGAGTATTCTTCAAAAATGTTATTTCAAGTCCAAAATAATTCAATCAAAAGTTTCTGAAATATCCGCCTTTTTACGTCATGGATTCGTGAAAGAGAAATCATCTTCAAGGTGAGCTTTCACTTCAAAGTCCCATATCTCCAAGACTAATAGGAATATTTTCATGAAACTGGAAGGAGAATATTCAGTAGAGTATTCTTTAAAAATGTTATTTAGAATCCAAAATAGTTGAATCAAGAATTTCTGAAATATCCGCCTTTTTACGTCATGGTCTCGCGAAAGAGGATTCATCTTCAAGGTGAGCTTTCACTTTAAAGTCCCATATCTCCAAGACTAATAGGAATATTTTCATGAAACTAGAAAGGAAATATTCAGTAGAGTATTCTTTAAAAATGTTATATAAGGTCCAAAATTGTTCAATCAAGACATTCTGAAATATCCGCATTTTTAAGAGGTGTGCTTGAAAATGCATTATCTTGAAGGTGAACACTCATTTCAAATTCAAATATCTCCAAAAATAATATGAATATTTCCATGTAACAGAAAGAAGAATATTCACTAGAGTGTTCTGTACGAATATTATTTAAGATCCAAAATAGTTCAATCAAGAATTTCTGAAATACCCGCCTTTTTACGTCGTGGTCTCGTGAAAGAGAAATCATCTTCAAGGTGAGCTTTCACTTCAAAGTTCCATATCTCCAAGACTAATAGGAATATTTTCATGAAACTAGAATGAGAATATTCAGTAGAGTGTTCTTTAAAAATGTTATTTAAGGTCCAAATTAGGTCAATCAAGAATTTCTGAAATATCCGCCTTTTTACGTCAAGGTCTCGTGAAAGAGGAATCATCTTCAAGGTGAGCTTTCACTTCAAAGTCCCATATCTCCAAGACTAATAGGAATATTTTCATGAAACTAGAAGGAGAATATTCAGTAGAGTGTTCTTTAAAAATGTTATTTAGGATCCAAAATAGTTGAATCAAGAATTTCTGAAATATCCGCCTTTTTACGTCATGGTCTCGCGAAAGAGGAATCATCTTTAAGGTGAGCTTTCACTTCAAAGTCCCATATCTCCAAGACTAATAGGAATATTTTCATGAAACTAGAAGGAGAATATTCAGTAGAGTGTTCTTTAAAAACGTTATTTATGATCCAAAATAGTTGAATCAAGAATTTCTGAAATATCCGCCTTTTTACGTCGTGGTCTCATGAAAGAGGAATCATCTTCAAGGTGAGCTGTCACTTCAAAGTCCCATATCTCCAAGACTAGTAGAAATATTTTCATGAAAATAGAAGGAGAATATTCAGTAGAGTATTCTTTAAAAATGTTATATAAGGTCCAAAATTGTTCAATCAAGACATTCTGAAATATCCGCATTTTTAAGAGGTGTGCTTGAAAATGCACTATCTTGAACGTGAACACTCATTTCAAATTCAAATATCTCCAAGAATAATATGAATATTTCCATGTAACAGAAAGGAGAATATTCTCTAGAGTGTTCTGTACGAATATTGTTTAAGATCCAAAATAATTCAATCAAAAGTTTCTGAAATATCCGCCTTTTTACGTCATGGCTTCGTGAAGAAGAAATCATCTTCAAGGTGAGCTTTCACTTCAAAGTCCCATATCTCCAAGACTAATAGGAATATTTTCATGAAACTGGAAGGAGAATATTCAGTAGAGTATTCTTTAAAAATGTTATTTAGAATCCAAAATAGTTCAATCAAGAATTTCTGAAATATCCGCCTTTTTACGTCATGGTCTCGCGAAAGAGGATTCATCTTCAAGGTGAGCTTTCACTTTAAAGTCCCATATCTCCAAGACTAATAGGAATATTTTCATGAAACTAGAAGGGAAATATTCAGTAGAGTGTTCTTTAAAAATGTTATTTAAGGTCCAAAATAGTTCAATCAAAATATTCTGAAATATCCGCCTTTTTACGTCGTGGTCTCGTGAAAAATGAGTCATCTTCACAAATTCCGAGAAGAAGGAATCATCCTCAAGGTGAGCACTCACTTCAAAGTCTTATATCTCGAAGACTAATAGGAATATTTTCATGAAACAAAATGTTCGTAACAAATGTTATTTTAGGTGCAAAGTAGTTCAATCGAGAATTTCTGAAATATTCGCCTTTTTAAGTCGTAATCCCGAGAAGAATGAATGAGTCATCTTCAAAGTTCAATATCTCCAAGACTAATAAGAATATTCTGGTGAAACAAAAAGCAGCGTGTTCTTTATAAATGGCGTTTCCTCTAAATCTATTAAAAGCATATTAATTAAGTTGAAGTTCAAATTCTTTTTCAAAGCACTTGGGCATGCGCCTCGGATGCATGAATGGTCGAAAGGTAATTAAATTTAATTGCTATACCCTCCAGGTATTATCTTAAGGCCCCAATAATGATAAAACGCTCAATCCGACGATAATTTCTAATTTTATCTAGACCTAGAAAGTCTCCGAGTGGCGATGTTTACTTTAGAAAAAATTTTATAACTTTAAGCCGTAGTAATTAAATACGATGTGTTTTCCGAAAGCCTACTTAAGATAAGATAAATAGTACAGTTTATTTTGCTCTCAAAAATGTTGAAATAACATTATCTCGATCATTCTAAGGTGAGTCTACGTGGCCCGTCATCTAATCAATCTTATGTAGTCAGTCATGTGAGCAGTGAGTTTCTATATGGAGGGTAAGGAATTTTTTTAAGGACATTTTAAGTTTTACTCTTTAGTTTCCACCATTGATAGAACTTCTTTCATCAATGTCATCTCTCATCTCAACTTGTGGGTGTCAAATGTCATTTGTCAATAATAACTATTGACAAGTGACACAGATTATAATTTATTTTCAGATTCTAGTAAGGGAAAGAAGAAACCTTATGTTAATAGAGAACTTTTGCCGTCAGGTGGAAGGTGTAGGTCTAAGCATATGTTAGCAATTGCCAGATCTAACTCTTCCATTAGATGGCGACTGAGTCGATATCCAGGGAGTGTACTTTAAGTAAGTTCTATTGATTAAGTGGAGCAGTGGTCTCTTCACTTTGTTTTAATAAGTGAGATTCAACTCCTCCAACTTAGTTGTTGAGCTTTTATACGTCCAAGGCCAGTGAAGACAGTATTTGAAGAAGAGAAGGATCGTTGTAACCTCAATGAAAAACAATTTCATATTAAATAAATCATATATTTTTACCTATACATGATTACTTACTTATACCTAGAAATGTATCACTTATTCAAGTACAACCCAAATTCATCACAATAAAGCTGGTTCGAGGCAGCCACCATGTTTTTTTTTTTAATTCAATAAAATATTATCACATGATTAATAAAGGATAAACTGGAATAATATGATAATGGATGCCTGGAACGTTATCTAATTTACAGCAATATAGAACATCTCCACGCACATCTCTAGAATATTTAAAACCTAATGAGATCTAATAAGAAATATATAACATAACCTTCAAACTAGGTCCGATATCGATTTTAATAAAAGATCAACCGTCACTTACTGCATGTAAGGCTTAATAAGTTTTTAATAGTTAATTTGATAGGTCACATGATGCACTTTAGCCAAATAGTTTCGGAGATATGGGCCTTTGAAAGTAAAGTTTTTAAATGCTTATATCTTGAAAATTATTGTACTAAATTGTTAAATCATAATAAAAATATATAAGGGGTTACTAAAAAAAAAAATAAAGTTGCCATTATCGGAAGTGCTGCTATTTTTTTTTATATAAACCCTTTGATATGAATACATTTTTGAATTCTACGAATTTTGAGGGGTCATATGCTTTACTTCTATAGAATAGTTTCCAAGATATAAGTAGTTGAAAATTGAACTTATAGTAGATGCCGATATCTCGGAAGCTATGTGGCCAAAGTGTATCATGCGACCCATCAAATTTCTTGGAATTTTACGTAGAATTCAAAAATGTATTCATATATATAAGTTAATTAGAAAGAAACAGAACTTCTGATCAAACCCGAATTCAAATTTATTTTTTTTTAAGGAACTCATCAAATGTTTTAGCAGTTTTAGATTCTACGTGAAATTCTAAGAATTTTGATAGGTCACATGGCCTACTTCGGTTAAATAGTTTTCGAGATATAAGCATTTAAAAATTTAACTTATAAATGCGAATATCTCGGAAACTATTTTGTCAAAGTGTATCATGTGACCCATCAAATTTCTTGGAATTTTACGTAGAATTCAAAAATGTATTCATGTATAGGGGTTTATTTAGAAAAAAAAACAGAACTTCTGATAAAACCCGATGTCAAATTTATTTTTTTTAAGAAACTCTTCAAATGTTTTAGCACTTTTAGATTCTACGTGAAATTCTAAGAATTTTGATAGGTCACATGTCCTACTTCGGTTAAATAGTTTTCGAGATATAAGCATTTAAAAATTTAACTTATAAATGCGAATATCTCGGAAACTATTTTGTCAAAGTGTATCATGTGACCCATCAAATTTCTTGGAATTTTACGTAGAATTCAAAAATGTATTCATGTATAGGGGTTTATTTAGAAAAAAAACAGAACTTCTGATAAAACCCGATGTCAAATTTATTTTTTTTAAGAAACTCTTCAAATGTTTTAGCACTTTTAGATTCTACGTGAAATTCTAAGAATTTTGATAGGTCACATGGCCTACTTCGGTTAAATAGTTTTCGAGATATAAGCATTTAAAAATTTAACTTATAGATGCAAATATCTCGGAAACTATGTGGCCAAAGTGTATCATGTGACCCATCAAATTTATTGGAAATTTATGTAGAATTTCAAAATGAATTCAAATATAGAGGCTTATACAGAAAATATCAGTTCTTCCGGTAAAACCGGATGTCAACTTTGTTTTTTTTGTGAGGAACTGGTTATATTTTTTTACATTTTTAGATTCTACATGAAATTCTAAGAATTTTGATAGGTCACATGTCCTACTTCGGTTAAATAGTTTTCGAGATATAAGCATTTAAAAATTTAACTTATAAATGCGAATATCTCGGAAACTATTTTGTCAAAGTGTATCATGTGACCCATCAAATTTCTTGGAATTTTACGTAGAATTCAAAAATGTATTCATGTATGGGGGTTAATTAGAAAAAAAACAGAACTTCTGATAAAACCCGATGTCAAATTTATTTTTTTTTAAGGAACTCTTCAAATGTTTTAGCACTTTTAGATTCTACGTGAAATTCTAAGAATTTTGATACGTCACATGGCCTAGTTGGTTAAATAGTTTTCGAGATATAAGCATTTAAATATTTAACTTATAAATGCCAATATCTCGGAAACTATTTTGTCAAAGTGTATCATGTGACCCATCAAATTTTTTGGAATTTTACGTAGAATTCAAAAATGTATTCATGTACAGGGGTTTATTTAGCAAAAAACAGCACTTCCGGTAAACCCGGATATCAAGTTTTTTTTTAAGGAACTCCTTATATATTTTTAGATTTTACAAGAAATTTTTAGAATTATGAAGGGAAAAAATATATAGGGAGTTCTTAAAAAAAAAAACAATGTTAACATCTCGTTTTTCCGGAAGTGCTGTTATTTTCTATGTCAACCCCTATAGATGAGTATATTTTTGAATTCTACGTAAAATTCCAAGAAACCTGATGGGTCACATGATACACTTTGGCCAAAGAGTTTTAGAGATATTGACCTCTAAAAGTCAAATTGACCTTCAACGTGACCCTTAGCACGAACTAAAATGACATCACTTTTTAACTCACTAAAATGTCAAAAATTGTCCAGAAATCGTTTTAGAATTTAAGAAAATTCGGCAACGTAGGCCTAACAGTCATCTGTCAATATAGTCAAATAGTCAAAGTACCATCCTATCAATTTGATCCCTCAATTTCGATTAATTTTACTTATTTTTTTCCAACAAAATCTCTATATTGTCTTGTAAGTTAATTATATTTTTAGAATTCAAGGAAATTTGGTAGAATGGCACTTAGCTGTCATCTATCAAAGGTCAAACTGTCATTTGTCAAACATAAATTATTCCTGTACTTATTGCCAATTATCATCATAAAATTTCCAGTATAGTCACTAAATTCATACTCTATGGTTCTTTAATTAAATTTTAGAATTCAAGGAAATTTGGCAATGTAGCCCTCGCATCACCTGTCATTCAGGTCAAACTGTCACTTGTCAACCCGATTTCAATATAAAACGTTGGCACCAAACTGTTACTTTAAAATCTATTTTTTTTACCCACTCGCAATTCGCAGAATCCAAATATCTATGAATAAATAAAAAAAATAACGAAGTTAGCTCCTTTGAGTTTCTTTATAGTATAAAAAATTATTAAGCCTTAAGATGTATGTACAGGACTCACTTTAAGCGACTTGAATTATTCACCCTGTTGAATTTAAAATAGATACATAAAAAAATAGTATTATGTTATCACAATGTGCAGAAAATATATTTTTATCCAATTGTGTAACCTCCGTTATCTCTATTGAAATAAGTTAAACTAGTAAATATGGACCTTGACATATCACAAAAATAGATCATTAGTTCTAAATGTTACTAAAATCAGCAGAAAAAAAAATTGGCAAATCTCTAATTTAATTGGGTTAGCGATAGAAATTTCTTTTGACCTTACCGGTTCAAAGTTGAACTTTTTGTGTGGTTTTTTTAATTGCGAGTTATCAGCGGACAACGTTAAATAATCATACCCAAAACCCCTGATAATATTTAATTAGGCAAGGTTATTAATAACGTTATATAATATTTCCGAAATATTAGAGGGCATTTTTTAAGAATTTGTTTGTTTTGAAAAGTAAGCCATGATACTACTATGATCTAACAAACTCACCCTCACTCAAAAATTACATTTAAACCTTATCACATAACAAAACATAATATATACAAACGAAATAACAAACAAACAAAAATAATTATAAACTCCTAAAACCTAAACTACGAAATAGCAAAAATTTCACAGCATTTAAATTTCTTGAGTTGGTATATGTTGATCACGAATAATTTCTTATAGCCTATAGAGACATTTATGCAGACCCTTCACAAAAGGGCTGTCATTATTAACGTTGATAGTGCCCATCACGAACTTAATTAAATATACCTGGACTGTCAATTCAATGAAAAGTTTTTGAGAGGTTATGTTTACAAAAAGACAAAATAGAAAGTTACATTTAGTTAAGAATTTAAGATAGTTGCGTTAGGTCTGTGATTTTTCTTTAATAATTTCGTTAAAATTTATGAAAGAAAGTAATCCTCGCCTAAAATGAGACAAAGTTTCAATTAATTTGGGATAGATGCATGCGCTTTAAAATATTTGTTTTATTATTCTGATAATCTTATAAATCTAAACTTAAACTACAAAAAAATCAATATATAGATGATTTTATGAGGGTTTGTAATTAGCAAGGGTTTATATTATAGTAAAAATAAACTCTATATCGATATCAATATTCTAATAAGACGTATCCCAGAAATTTCCGATTTTACGTTTTTTACAAAAATTCACTGTGTTCCTTCGAATTCTAATATATCGTAAAAATCATTTAACTAGAAATATTTGTTAGGCGCCTTTTCTAATATATCGTAAATAAAACAGCTGATTTTTTTCTTTCTAATAGGTCGTATACCACAGTCGCTCCATGGTTTTACTAAGTGAGTGTTGATAGTATATACTTTGTCTATACTTTGTTGCATTATTACAATTAAAAAGGGTATATATATTTGCAAAATGTCGAAGGTAAGTTACATTGTAATATCTATTATTTTCTTAACGCATTTAATTTTATTTATACTATAAAATTATAAAAAGTAACAATATTTGCTTTTAAAATAATTGAAGCGTTCGGACGAATAACGGTCTATGGCGTGTATAGATTCCACTAAATATTATAATAGTTTGTTGATATACCAATAGATCAGGCGAGTATGCCAATATGGCGAGTGTTAAAATAATTTTTCAAGTCGGAACAACGGTCTATGTGACATCAACTTTGAGCCGCTGTGGTCGTTGATACTTAACCCAATGATTCTGTTTTATGGTTCAGTGCGAATAGTTACATTCTAGTGTGTGTAATTTATTTAGATTATGGAAAACGGGATAGAAAGATCCAATACTGTTCGGTTTTCACCTACTGATATTCGTAGGCTCAATAAATCAAAAAGAAATACCAGACAGATAAATGCAGAAACTTGGAAGGATGTGTCTAGAAATAATCGCAGAGATGCGGGTCTCGAATACACGACAAGGAAGACAAAAAGTACTAAGTAAAAGATTTTTTTTTTCAAATTAATTATCTACATGTTTAGTATAATATTATTGAAGTCGGTGCCAAGCAAATGTATCAAATCATTAAACTTGTAATAGGTTCCAGATTTCAAAACAGCTTTTTAAAATGGTACTTGCTTGTCACCGACTTTAATAATATACTTACTAGACCTGTAGGTAATTAATTTGTAAAAAATATGTGCTACCTTTTTTTTAAAGTCGGTTAATTAAAAAAAAATTCCATAAATCATCATCACTGATACCATGCGCATTATTATGTCATTTGCTGGTGACCCTGTTATTATGTGCAACAAAAGTTATATGATTTTTCCTATACAGTGAGAATTTTTACCTTAGTTCCATAGGAAAAACATGCAATGAAATAAAGTTGAGTCATTGAGAAATATTCCGAAGGGTTTTTAGTGCATTACGAATAGTAGCCTACAATCCACAACCAAAAAATTCAAACTAATCAAAATTCAAATTCACACATTGAAAAAATACAATAATAAGTAAAGCTGAATTTTCTCGTCTATTAAATATATTTTAAACGTGAAATATTTTTGATTTGTTTTGACATTTATCAAAAACTTTGTGTTTATCACCTGACAATGTTTGTTTGTGTACAGGTGTTATATTGTCGGTATTATAATATTATATTTTTCTATGGAACATTTTGAATGACTCAACTTTTTTTCATTACAGGTTTTTTTCCATGGAACACAAGCAAAGATTCACACTGTATATGTATAGATTTACTATTTATGTTATTTTTTGAAGGTAAACATATGCAGCAAATCTTGTAAGCAAATGTGATCACATTTCACCCTTGATATGAGAAAAGATCTCTTCAAGTTCTTCTATTCACATTCGTATGATGAGCAGTCGGCGTTTTTAGCCAAAAAGAAGAAGAGCTGGAAAAACAGATGCTACATCGTTAAAGTTGTGCACTTTCACGTACTTCATAAATAACAAGAAAGTATGCAAAACTACGTTACTCGATGTGTTCAAAATCACTCATAGACGAATCCAGACTGTACAAGATAAACTCAAACTCGGTGTTCATATTCCTTTAGATCAGAGAGGCAAGCATCATAATAGACCAAAGGCGATTCTACACGAGAGTAGGAACTTGGTTATGGAACATATTAACAAATTTCCAAGGGTTTTATTATAAAATTTGTTTTCATTTTTGTTATTTATTTAGTCTAGTTATACATTTCAACTGGTGATAAGTATGGATTCCAAGGAAAAGGCGCGGTTACTCAAGCTACTAGAGGAGACATCAACCGATGAGGAATCGGAACCATTCGGCTCTGGAAGTAGTGACAACTATGATCCTAAAAATGACGTGGCCGACTCCTCAGATTCTGAACAGCAAGTGAATATTTCTCCTGAGACCAGTAGGTCATCATCTCCTCCTTTTTCTGATCCTGTTTCTCCCACGAACAGAATATCGACACCACAAATTTCGCAATCCGATTCAGATGACCAAATGGATCCATTTACCAGTCGAAAATGATTCGGCCGATTCTGGTTGGAATTGATGACTTCTCCATGAATGGAAATGGAATAGCAGAACAAATTTGTCCTGATCCGGATTCATCAGATACACCATTAGGTGTATTTCTCCAACTATGGGATGAACGGATTATGCGCTTGTTAGTCGATTCGAGTAATATTTATGCAGACCACTTGTCCCGTTCCGCTCGTCCTAAAACTCGCCACTCCCGAAGTATGGATATCAAGCCTATAACGAAAGATGAAATAAGCAAGTTTCTGGGACTGTGTTTACTGCCAAAATAAAATGTCCCAATATAAGAAAACTTTTTAGCTATCATCCTCTATATTACCATCCGATTTTCTCGTCGACTATGAACGGCCGCCGATTTGAACAAATCTTGCGATGTTTCTGCACACACAATAAAAACGCATCTCCAAGCAAGGATAGGTTATACCGAATTAAGGAACTTCTGGATCACAACTTTCAAAGGGCTTATAGGCCTACGAAAGAATTGTCTCTTGATGAATCAATGTTGCTGTTTAGAGGACGGCTTTCCGTCAGAACGTATATGAAAAACAAGAAGACCAAATATGGGATTAAATTCTATGAACTTTGCAATCCCGAAGGCTACGTTTCGAACATAGAAATGTACAAAGGGCAAGGAGCTGAACCGCCGGATGGAAATCTTACGAAAATTGAGGCCTTAGTCACAAGACTCTTGCAGCCATATCTCAGTCGCGGACATCATATCTTCATGGATAATTACTATAACAGTATTTCTTTGGCAAAAAAACTTGTCGGGTTAAAAACTCATGTCACAGGTACCCTTCGAAGCAACAGGAAAAGAAATCCTGTTCTGGTCACAAAAAAAAATTGTCACTTGGAGAACATGTTTGGCTGCGAAAAGGAAAAGTATATGTGACGAAGTGGAAGGATAAGCGCGAAGTGCTTGCTCTTACTACTGCGCATCATCCTGCCCTAGTGAACACCGCTAAAAGAAAAGGTAATCCTAAGATCAAGCCTATTTAAATAGTTGACTATAATAAGTTCATGTCCGGTATTGCCGGTATGATCAAATGGTTTCTTATTATTCTTCGCCAAGAAAAATCTTTTTTTGGTATGAAAGGTCATTTTCCATTTACTGGATGTCACTATAAGGAACTCATACTATTTATTCAAGAAAATGAACGGGTCTAATATTAGCTTCGTGATATTCAGAGTGATAATCATAAAATCTCTGCAACAAATTGATACAGAAATTAAAGATGGGAGATCATTGCTGCAACTGCCACCTAGGTTTAGGCCAACTCAGAATAAATATGTTCCTGTTCCAAGTACAAGCGTTTTTGGGGATCAGAATTATCAGAACCATTTTCCCCAGACAATCCCAGTTCCTGATAACTATTCAAGGAAGCGATATTTCTTACGATGCAGGCAATGTTCAAAATTTTCAAAGAGGAAGGAAACCAATTACAGATGCTCTGGCTGCCCTGAAAGGCCTGCATTGAGTGTGGAGTGCTTTGCACCTTGGCATAGCGCTTAGGGTTTTTATCAAATGTTTTCTGGTATCTTTTACCAATGAATTTTGTGTTTTCGTTTAGCTTTTTTGAGAATGTTAAATAAGGTTTTTGTATTTTGATTTAGATCTGTTTGATTAGGCGAATAAACGTATTTGTATACGAATATATTATTTGTGCTCATATTCATTTTTTCCTTTTTTTTTATCGTGACGATGGTAGCAGGTCTGTTCCACTAGACTAGAAAAAGTAGTGTGGTGGGACAGTCCACACTACTTTTTTCTGTTCTAGTGGGACGGACCTGTCATAACCGTCTTCTATTCATAGAGAAAAATACGCAAAAATATCATGTTTCTTTCAATATTTCGTATATTCCCGCAAAAATCAACTAAATTAAGTAAAAAAAACAGGTGATTATTTTTTTACGACTTTTAAGTTAGCACTGTCCGCGAACGTGTTAAATAAGGATGGTGATACATTATCCACGTATTAAATAAGGAGGAAGCTATATCGCCTGTTGCAGACGATATACTCAAGCATCGTTTACAAATCGCCAAAAACTAGGCAACCCGCTATACTCACACGTCAGCGTCGTCAACTTCATTACCGTTATTCAATATATTTTTTGTTGGCAACACTGAAAATGTTCAGAGTGACCAACATCAAAAGGACACAATTTCTATAAAAATGACGGCCACCAGGCAGTGGTCATAATATGCATTAGCAGTCCAGGTATATTTATTAAGTTCGTGGTGCCCATATAAAATTTGATTAAACCTTACTACGGTTTTAAGCAAAGGACGGTACTCGATAATTTCCATTATTACAAAAATGCATTTGTGATAAGACGAAAAAAACTTGCCTTATCACAAAATATTTGGTTCACAAACAATCAAAGGTTCATCACGGGCGGAATTTGACTTTTAAGATACCGTAAAACCCGTTTATCAATAATTTATAAATGCAGTCAGGTCCAAAGCGACGTAATGCCACGCGGACCCGATTAAAAATCAATATACGAATTATTCTGCAACATTATTATATGTATATAGAGATGCCATTCACTTTGTTTTCCACATTTTATATTATAGATATCGGTTGGTGTAAATAAGAAATTCTTCGAATAAACAGTTGTGTTTATTTCGTTAGGTTAGGAACCTTCCGACTAGAGGTGGGTCGTATTAGAATGATTGAATTTTGCCCTGGCCTGTCGACTCATACAAATCATATTAATCGTATTAACGTATTCGGTGAATCTAATTACATATGTGAAAATTAATTTACAGTTACAGCAAGTTTTTAGTTCGAGAGTCAGTGTGATAATAATTCCTTTTTATCCAAACATATGCGAAGCCATTTTGTAAAATTTGCAGAACAGAATAATGAATAATGACAGAATAATGGCATTTTAAGGCTGAATACAGTATAGAATTTTTATGAAAAATCGTCCTATATGAGTAAATTCTATCATGGTAGTATACAATTATAGTGACGTTTAAGCAAAAATGAAATTACTTTTAATGAAACCATAAATATAGAATAATTAATGCACCTTGTGATATATTCCTGAAATGTATATATTCGCTTGTCAGTATCTTGGGAGAATATTTAATAATTATTTGCTAAAATTTCGGGAAATTTGTATATTCACTGTAAATTGATTGAATTCACTCAACTGCCTGGAAGTAATCAAAATATTCGTCCAGGCAGTTGAGTCAATACCCTTTACTCACTTACTAATCTTGCCCAAGTAATTTTTTTTTAATATATTTTCAACTTCCAAGGGTGATTTCTCAAGTTAAAATTTTTGGAAAAAACGCTAAGATATGTGTCCAATGAATTTATTTGAAGAATCTGTATGCCAATTTTCAAGTCTCTATCTTACTCAGGGTTGGAGATATGAGCATTTTGCCCTTAGGAATAAATAATTTTTTTCCAGAAAATATCTTCAACTTCCAAGGCTGATTTCTGAATTATTTTTAATTTTTAGAAAATATGCTGAAATAGGTGTCTAATGAATTTATTTCAAGAACATGTGTGCCAATTTTCAAGTCTTTACTTCACTCAGGTTTTAAGATATGAGCACTTTGTCCTTAGGAATGAATTTTTTTTTTCAGAAAATATCTTCAACTTCCAAGGCTGATTTCTGAATTATTTTTAATTTTTGGAAAATATGCTGAAATAGGTGTCTAATGAATTTATTTCAAGAATATGTGTGCCAATTTTTAAGTCTCTATCTTACTCAGGGTCGGAGATATGAGTATTTTGTCCTTAGGAATAAATATTTTTTTTTTCAGAAAATATCTTTAACTTCCAAGGCTGATTTCTGAATTATTTTTAATTTTTGGAAAAAATGCTGAAATAGGTGTCCAATGAATTTATTTCAAGAATATGTGTGCTAATTTTCAAGTCTCTATTTCACTCAGGGTCGGAGATATGAGTATTTTGTCCTTAGGAATGATTTTTTTTTTCAGAAAATATCTTCAACTTCCAAGGGTGATTTTTAATTTTTTCTAATTTTTAGAAAAAAACGCTGAAATAGGTTTTCAATGAATTTATTTCAAGAATCTGTGTGTCAATTTTTAAGTCTCTATCTTACTCAGGGTCGGAGATATGAGTATTTTGTTCTTAGGAATAATTTTTTTTTTTCAGAAAATATCTTCAACTTCCAAGGCTGATTTCTGAATTATTTTTAATTTTTGGAAAATATGGTGAAATAGGTGTCTAATGAATTTATTTCAAGAATATGTGTGCCAATTTTCAAGTCTCTACTTCACTCAGGTTCTAAGATATGAGCACTTTGTCCTTAGGAATGATTTTTTTTTTCAGAAAATATCTTCAACTTCCAAGGCTGATTTCGCAATTATTTTTAAAGTTTCAAAAAAATGCTGAAATAGGTGTCTAATGAATTTATTTCAAGAATCTGTGTGCTAATTGTCAAGTCTCTATTTTACTCAGGGTCGGAGATATGAGCATTTTGTCCTTAGGAATAAATAATTTTTTTCCAGAAAATATCTTCAACTTCCAAGGCTGATTTCTCCATTATTTTTAACTTTTGGCAAAAACCCTAAAACACGTGTCCAATGAAGTTTTTTCGAAAAATCTATAGGCCAATTTTTAAGTCTTTAGCTCAATTTGATTTAGAGATATGAGCACTTTGTTGCTGGGATTTTTTTTTTCAGAAAATGTTCTCACCTTCCAAGGCTGATTTCTCATTTTTTTATTTTTCATTTTTGAGAAAAAGAATTTAAATGTGGCGAAAATGTGTGTAAATACAGTTGAGACACCCTGTATATAGTAATTATTTCAATTCATTTCTGAAATTCCTAATCATCCATCAATAGGTTTCCTAAAATATATTTTGTTCTGCTGGAACTTAACAAACCTTTATTAATCATCCGGTCTTTTCGACTGTGAGTCGGACGGAGCACTAAACGGTTTCAAGGTTAACGTGCTCTTCCGCCATTTTGTCCGGAAGATGCGTTTTTTATTCTCTCTATATATAACGTACGTGTGGAAATTTGAAATTACCTCTACACACGTTTTATTTGGACCTAAAGAGATGGGTATAATAATTGGACTATCACACCAATGATCAAAATCGCGTCTAGAAAATACAAAACTATTAAGTATAAATATTAAAAAAAAAACATATTGTACATTTCATGTAAAAAAAAATATATATATATCTTTGACCTAGTGTCCTTAAGTACAATGTTTCGTCGTCATTTATGAATTAGATTTAATAGGAATCACTAAGTTAGTACGATTTGTATGAATCGATTTGCCCAACTCTACTTCTGACATCATCGGGGCCACGCCCACCCTTAGATTTAGTACGTCACATATTATGACAAGCTTCAAATTTATGACAAATATGACAGCAACAGTGACAGTTCGTTTCTCGTCATTAACGACTTAGCGCCCTCTCTTGTTTGTGACTGTTATAACATTAAAAATTACAATTCCCAAATTCCTCCTACAAATTGTATAGCCGCGGCACCATCAACGTTAAATAATTATTCTAAATTACTTCTATCAAAATCTCACTAATTTTTTGCCTTCATCACCACTTACCACCCGTATATTTATAATTTGCAGATCAAAAATGGCCATTATGGTGAACCATTATATGTATATACTTCCCCTTTCCTCGCCCCAATTTTGGGCCTGATCATTTTCACAGCACTTCACATATAAAAATTATCACCGGTGTGATAACAATTATCACGGTAACGATCACGTGTCCCTTCATACGGAGGGCGCAGGCGCTGCGCAATACATCATCAGCTGATCGATCGAGCAGGGTTTCTCGCAGCATTCGTTGTACACCCCCCTGGTGACTCGTCTTCTTCTTCTTCTGCCCAGGTTTTGATAGGGCGCGTCTGATTGTAGGTCGGTGTACAGTTGGGACTTCCAGTAGCTCTTTTTATGGATACGAACTGGAAATAATTAGATTTATTTACTACTGACATCACAAAAGAGTCAAAATATTAGAATTGTTATTCCAGGGGTGCCTGTACGAAGCAGAGATTTTTTCTCTTGTGAATATTTTGGGTAATCGCAGGCAAAATTTAGAAATTACTGATTTATGGACTAATCTGAAGCCTTTTTTAGTCTTTTTTGAAGAAATGACTAAAATCGATGCACTAAGAGTCAAGATATTGAAATTCTTAGTCCAGGAGTGCCTGTAAGGAGCAAAAAACTTTGTCACTTATTGACAAGTGAATATCTCGGATTCTCGTAGTCAAAATTCAAAAGTTATTGATTTATGGACCATTCTGAAGACCTTTTTAGTCATATTTGAAGAAATGACTAAAATCGATGCACTAAAAGTCAAGATATTGAAATTCTTATTCCAGGACTGCCTGTAAGAGACAAAAAACTTTGTCACTTATTGACAAGTGAATATCTCGGATTCTCGCAGTCCAAATTTAAAAGTTATTGATTTATGGACCATTCTGAAGACCTTTTTAGTCATATTTGAAAAAATGACTAAAATCTGTGCACTAAAAGTCAATATATTGAAATTCTTATTCCAGGACTGCCTGTAAGAGAAAAAAAACTTTGTCACTTATTGACAAGTGAATATCTCGGACTCTCGTAGTCAAAATTCAAAAGTTATTGATTTATGGACTGTTCTGAAGACCTTTTTAGTCATATTTGAAGAAATGACTAAAATCGATGCACTAAAAGTCAAGATATTGAAATTCTTATTCCAGGAGTGCCTGTAAGAAGCAAAAAACTTTGTTACTTATTGGCAAGTGAATATCTCGGATTTTCGCAGTCAAAATTCAAAAGTTATTGATTTATGGACCATTCTGAGGACCTTTTTAGTCATATTTGAAGAAATAACTAAAATCGATGCACTAAAAGTCAAGATATTGAAATTCTTAGTCCAGGAGTGCCTGTAAGGAGCAAAAAACTTTGTCACTTATTGACAAGTGAATATCTCGGATTCTCGTAGTCAAAATTCAAAAGTTATTGATTTATGGACTATCCTGAAGACCTTTTTAGTCATATTTGAAGAAATGACTAAGATCGATGTACTAAAAGTCGAGATATTGAAATTTTTATTCCAGGAGTGCCTGTAAAAGAAAAACAACTTTGTCACTTATTGACAAGTGAATATCTCGGATTCTCGTAGTCAAAATTTAAAAGTTATTGACTTATGGACTATCCTGAGGACCTTTTTAGTCATATTTGAAGAAATTACTAAAATCTGTGCACTAAGAGTCAAGATATTGAAATTCTTAGTCCAGGAGTGCCTGTAAGGAGCAAAAAACTTTATCACTTATTGACAAGTGAATATCTCGGATTCTCGTAGTCAAAATTCAAAAGTTATTGACTTATGGACTATCCTGAGGACCTTTTTAGTCATATTTGAAGAAATTACTAAAATCTGTGCACTAAGAGTCAAGATATTGAAATTCTTAGTCCAGGAGTGCCTGTAAGGAGCAAAAAACTTTGTCACTTATTGACAAGTGAATATCTCGGATTCTCGTAGTCAAAATTCAAAAGTTATTGACTTATGGACTATCCTGAGGACCTTTTTAGTCATATTTGAAGAAATTACTAAAATCTGTGCACTAAGAGTCAAGATATTGAAATTCTTAGTCCAGGAGTGCCTGTAAGGAGCAAAAAACTTTGTCACTTATTGACAAGTGAATATCTCGGATTCTCGTAGTCAAAATTTAAAAGTTATTGACTTATGGACTATCCTGAAGACCTTTTTAGTCATATTTGAAGAAATGACTAAAATCGATGCACTAAAAGTCAAGATATTGAAATTCTTATGCCAGGAGTGCCTGTAAGAAGCAAAAAACTTTGTTACATATTGGCAAGTGAATATCTCGGATTCTCGCAGTCAAAATTCAAAAGTTATTGATTTATGGACTGTTCTAAAGACCTTTTTAGTCATATTTGAAGAAATGACTAAAATCGATGCACTAAAAGTCTAAATATTGACATTCTTATTCGAGTAGTGCCTGTAAGAGACAAAAAACTTTGTCACTTATTGGCAAGTGAATATCTCGGACTCTCGTAGGCAAAATTCAAAAGTTATTGATTTATGGACTGTTCTGAAGACCTTTTTAGTCATATTTGAAGAAATGACTAAAATCAATGTACTAAAAGTCGAGATATTGAAATTTTTATTCCAGGAGTGCCTGTAAGAGGCAAAAAACTTTGTCACTTATTGACAAATGAATATCTCGGATTCTCGTAGTCAACATTCAAAAGTTATTAATTTATGGATTGTTGTGAAGACCTTTTTAGTCATATATGAAGAAATGACTAAAATCGACGCTCTAAAAGTCAAGATATTGAAATTCTAATGCCAGGAGTGCCTGTAAGAAGCAAAGACTTTGTCTCCAAAAAATCCAAATATTTTAAAAACTTATACACCGATTTTACTAATTTTATTTTCATATGAAAGCTGATGAGTTTCTTTATCAAAAAGGTCCTAACAAGTTTCTTTGTAACCACAACCATTTTGTAGTACTGCGCGCTATTTCAATGCATTGAAAAATCTCCTTTGAGGTTTGACGAAAATCCAAATATTTTAAAAAGGTATGCACCAATTTTATCAATTTTAGCTTCATTTAAAATCCAATGAGTTTCTTTACCAAAAAGTCCCATACAAGTTTTCATGTAAATATAACCGTTTTGGCGTTATTGAGCGCAATTTCAATGCATTGAATGGTGGTTTTCTTCCATCCCCGTGGATCTAACCTGGTCTTAACGTTTGATAGTTTCCCTCGCACAGTGTTGCCAACGCTTCGGTAAGGTACTTGCCGCAGTAGTACTTGTTGGTGGCCCCATTTTCCTGGCGCAGCCTCGAAATATCATCTAGATGGGCGCAGTCGCACAGCCACGGTTGAATGCACAGCCATAGGACGAATGTGATTCGCAAGTATTTTTGGCACATCTGAAATGTAGAGAGAAAAATTGGCGCCAATATTTTTGAAAAATCCGAGTGTTCTCGAAGAAAGTGCAACCAACTCTTTCTAACACACTAGTTCAGCCATAAGTCCGGCTTTGTTTAACGCATTGTAAACACTTACGTAAGCTAATTACCTTTTTTTTTTTTGTAAATGAATATTGAGTTAATTAAATTAATTTTTTGCCTCAATAAACAATGTACCTAAGACAACGTGTTGAACAAAGAAAATAGTGTATTGAAAAAAGATGGGTAGAAATTGTTTATAATAAATAAACCCATGCATGATCTTCAGGTGCAAAGGTCCATCTTTTTCATACACTAATTCCGATGTTAATTGAGCAACAAATAAACAGTTTAATTAATCTAATTAATTAATATAGACAAATAATTGTTTACATTGAACATTAACTTAATTAAGCATTAGGCAAAACAAATGAATGATTACAACATATCAGCTCGGCTTGGGGTTAATCTAAGTGAAGCGTACATTGGAATTTAAAAAATTGGCGCCGAAACATTCGAAAAATCCCGAAGAAATCCGAGAGAAGCCGATGGTTTGATTTTTAGTTTTTTCCGGCTTATTTGAGGCGAGACTTAAAAATAAACGATTACTTCTTAAGGTCTCTACAAAATGACGTCATCAAATTTAAAATCCGACGTTTCGTTTTCGGGCCTTCATCGTCAACTTTGGTTTTTCAAATACGGACCTGGATTTTTTATTTTTGATTTTGAAAGGACTTTTTTTTCTGAAAATAATGATGTATCACACTTGTTAAAAAAACTCAATTTTTATGAAGAAATTTGACCTTAAAAAAATATTAATCTAGTCATCTCTCTCTAGTACTTCGTTTTAGCCGTAAGTCTGTCTTTGTTTAACACATTGACTTAAACTAGTGTAGTTTACCCTTAGACAATTAGTTGAACAAAGGTAGACTTATGAGCAAGATAATGTACAAGAGAGAGATGGGTAGACAAATAAAATTTAAACTCAAAATTCGTCTATAAAATGAAAGTTTATTGCTAAGTGTGATACGTCGTTATTTCCAGATGAATTGGGGCTTTTAAAATCGAAAATAAAAAGCGCAAGTTCGTATTTGAAAAAACCAAGTTGATGATGCAGGCCCGAAGCCGAAACGTCGAACGTTAAATTTAATAGCGCCATCTTATGGAGGGGGAAAAGTGCCTGTGAGAAAGTGTCATTCATTTTTCAATTTTACTTTAAATAAGCTTAGAAAACCATAAAAAAGAAAATCCGGGTTTACTCGGGAATGTTCGGTATATTTCGAACTTTTTGGCGCCATTGCAAACACGCATTGTTTCTTATTAATATTGTTCCATATAAATGACCTAAATACCTCGCTGCACGAGGGATATCCGCCAAAAATGCCCACATTTTCCTATACACATGCATACTTTCAAAACAATCGACAAAAACAATACAATACTTTTCAAGGCATTCGATTTATTTAGTAAATGACCCCTGCCGACGGAATCAGCTCCGATAGAGATAACCTCCCGATTAAAAATGTCTTCGATCTAAAATTAAACGACGATATTAGAAGCCACGTTATGAACATTACTTCGGGGGGGTATTTATAGATTTGCATTACGTTATCGTCACGTTAAATTAAATAAAAAAAATTACGGAAATAGAACGTTAAAGCCTCTGGGTATACATAAGCAAATACATAATATGTATACATAATATATATAGTATACATAAGCAAACCCATATGTGGTTATCCTTGTTGCGCTCATTATAGAAGATAATGACTGGTAAAATGGATAGTCACCTTAGAACATTGAAAGGCCTTTCAATGTTCTAAGATAGTCACGTATGGAAGGAGCAATGGAGGCGGACAAAATCGAATTAAAACGGCTTGGATTTCCTTAAACAATTGTATTTTTATGGACAAACGAAAATTTTCTATATAAGTTAAAAAGAGACGGTAAATATCCTTATTAGTTATCATTAAACGTCACATAAATACTGTATAATTTGACGTTTATCATCAGACATTGTCCGTCTCACTCGCACCAATATACTGAGGAGACAAACGTGTTTGGCGTCCCCAAAATAAAATCTCAATATATACTTATCCTTCTTACACTCATTGTCAAACGTTGATTAACTGCAAAGTCACCTATGGAAGTTTGACGTATCAAACTGAATTTGGAATAATAGAGGAGGCAAACTTGCCGGGGAATTTCATGGAAAATCGACTTAAAATAGCTTGAACTTCCTTAGCGATGAAAAGAAACCTTGGGGTTTCGAATATGTATCAAGAAAATGGTAAAAAGTCTTTATTGTACCATAAAATGTTAATTAAAAACAGCCGATTTTAACGTATATCGGAATATTGTCCATCTCAGTCGCACTCATTTACATAATTAGCAAACGGGTGTGTTTGACGTGCCGTGAAAAAATGAGTTCCTTGTTTCACTCATCGTAATAGATAAACTACAATAACTTGGAACCACCCCCAAGGAAATTGTTCCTATTGGTAAAAGGAACTTTGGAGTCTCCATATATGTACAAAGAAAATGCCAAAAATCCCTTTTTGTAGCATAAAACATCGTTGAAAAACGTTAAATTATGACGTCTTAATTTTGGGATTATTATTGTCTCTCTCAGTCGCACCCACAGACTTTATTGTCAAATGGCTTTGACGTGCCAGTGATTGAAATTCCTAGTGACAAGTTATGAGTAATAATCGGGAACGGCCGTTTTAGCGGCAAATTTGAAATCTGAAATTCGTACATTATTTTATATATTACGATATTATGAATAATAAAACTGGGTGCTTTTTTGGGGTAACTTTATTAATCGGTTATATCGGTTAAAAATTAGCGGAAGGAAAGATATTTTATTGAAAAGGCAGCAACCTTCACATTCACAATAATGAGATGAATTTAATATCATATATTAAAAAGCAAAACTGGCCTTACCTTCTTTAACGTAGCCAACCCTCGCTTCCAGAAAAAACAAATGAACAATAGAAACTAGCGGAAAACTCTCACTATCAACACTCTCCACCAGAAGTAGCTCACTTTCGTACATCACAGAACTAAGGGTGGCGCCCTTACGATCGATTCAGCACCCTTCCGAGGGCCACGAATGATCTACGGTGAAACTCTACGATCGCGCTTGTAGATCGGCTCTCGACCATCATACGGGTCGGATACTGCAGACTCCTTATCTTGCCCGCAGGAGTTTAAGAACTGATCTGACGACCTCCATTTTATTAGGTGCTGGTCGAGAGAATGTTGATACGCGGATCGATTATCTATTTTAAATGCTGTTGTTGGGATGAGTTATTCATTTTTTTTTTTTTCTAAATTGGTACCTCTTAGTGTGAAAAAAGTATTTATGAATGTTTGCTGTTGTTGAGGGGTGCGAGTGAAGGGGTTTCAAAATTATCAGACGAATTATTTCACATGCATAAGACTTGACGTAACACTGACAGGGCCAAACTTCAAAATGGCCCGCCAGAGACGCCATCTTGAAAACCAAACGTCACTACTTTGACAGATGATTTTAAAAAAATAGCTTGAATAATCAAGGATGTTATTTTAAAATTAAATGAAAAAATACACAATCAGCGAGTGTGCCAACTATTTCACAGGTTGTTCCCTTTAGAATTAGACTTACGTCATGAACTTTATGCGGTATGCGAGGTTTGTTGATCCAGAAATAAAAAAAAAACACAATCATATGAAAGTGCCAAAAAATTTCTGATTTCGGGAGGACCCTTGAAGGCACGGAAAATGTGATTAAATCTTTGAATTGTCTGGGAGAAATTAGCATGGAAAATATTTAAAGGAATTGAACTTCCTGTAAATAAATATCCAAGATGGCGGCCTTAACCAGCCACGCCCACTTTAGAAAAAAAAATGAGATTAATTTCAAAAACAGTAAGGGTGACAAGGAGGGAGTGAAGAATCGGTCACGATAATTATTACAATAATTTAACTTGATACTATTTATAGCGGATATACATGCATGGTAAACACCATGCTGGATCCTTCAACTGCGATAAGGTGGAAAATACTACAGAACTGATAAAACGATGTCTCAGGCCAGTCTGGCGCGTCCATTTTTAAAAAATCTATTTTTAGACCAAGATACCCGACACCGATGGCGATTTCTTCATCGGGTACTATATCGGTACCAACGACCTCTACTGGACCAATTTGTCAATCGGTCCTGATAATAATAATAATACGTCGATCATATACATAATTAGTATATTTAGTCGGCGAGCTTATGTACTTAGGTCGCTTTTACTACGTCATAATGACCAAAGACAATTTTACTTGATATAGAGGTTAAAATTACAACTAAATACCATTATTTACATGTAGGGTTAAGGCACGTGTGTGTGGCTGTTTTTTGTCAAAACATTTAAAAAAATGTGACGTCATTTAATGTAAATATACAGTGAAAAAATTAATTAACTTTAAATTTATTTACATTTTTTTTTCATTGCTCTTAGTCACATAGCTCACCCTGTATATAGCTTAGGACCAAGTATAATACCACACTTTTGTTTAAATATATTTTTCGGTAATAACGAAATTATTGATTTGAAAATAATTTATAAATAAATAAATAAATGTCTTTATTATGCCAAAGTGTACTTGAATCAACTTAACCTATATATTTATTTGCATTTTTTAAAAATTAAGCCTGGACTTGCGTCCATTCTTAGTCACATAATTCGCCCTGTATATTACTTAGTATTAAGTGTGATACCTGATTTTAAAGTTGAAAAATGATGCTTAAAAATGCTGTAAAAAAATTTATCTGAATATTATCTTTTGTAATAAAAAAAAAAATTAATGTGAAATTTATTTAATTTTTTCAATAATTAAAAGCCTGGACTTGCGTCCATTCTTAGTCACATAACTCACCTTGTATATGACTTACAATTAACTGTGATACCTCATTTTAAAATTGAAAGAAGAAACTTCAGCAAGGTGTAAAAAATTTATTACAATGTTTTTTTGTTAATTAAAAAAAAATTACTTGTAATTAATTAATTAATTTTTTTAAATTTAATACTGGTACTTCTATCCACTTTGACCTACATAACTCACCCCATATATCACTTAAAAGTAAATGTGGCACCTCATTTTAAAGCTTAAGGATGATGCTTAACACGTTGAGCCCCGCTTTTACTTCCAGGGACCAAATTTTCATTCTGGATATTTTTTGTTAATAGTGTCGACTTTTGGCTGTTTTTGTAATTTTTTTGCGGTAACCCACGGGTGGGCACGTGGTCCCAGAATGTTATTTTACATTTTGGGACCGAATGCCCACCCGTGATGGACACAAGCTTTAATGTGTTTTTTTGTTTCAGAGTTAAGCAAATATGGCTAAGAAATATCTATCGGATCAGGAGTTGGCAAAGGAGCTGGAAAATCTGTCCGACGACGAGTCAAGAGATATAATAGAAGACGAAATTACCGGATTTTCAGATGATTCGCTCGTAGATAAAGATTTTATTCCTGTTGAAAGTGATTTATCATCCGATAACGATTCATCCGGTAATAATTCAGATAATTCTGCCATATAATTATCCGAAGACGAAGATCTAGACGATAACGTATCTCTAGCGACTTTAACTACTAAGCAAAAATGGGATTCGTTCAAAGAGACCGACTGTCTTTCAGTGAAAGCTCTCAGAATGTTGGTGTTGTTCCAGCTGTTAGTGCATACTTTGCAAAAACTGAATTATTTAACTATTTTATCGACGATGAGATGATTAATCTATTTATGACTGAAACCAATAGGTTTGCTTCACAGCGAATTGCTGCGGCAATAGCAGATCCAAACCGGAAGGCCAACGTGCCGAAATGGGTGCGGATACCAATCCCGTGGAAATGCGAAAGCGAGGCCTTCTTCCAATGCCTCAGTTACGGGATTATTGGTCAACCAAATCGTTGTACCAAAATCGCATACCCACAATTATGAGTAGAAACAGATTTGAAGGTATTTTGGGCATGTTCCATGTAAGTGTTAATGAGAAGGACAGACCCTCTGATGACCGACTTTACAAAATATCCGAATTTCTTTGCAAAAGAAATTTAAGTCCTCCTACATGCCCGAAAAAGACATTTGTATCGACGAAAGTAACGTCCCGTTTCGAGGACTCATTTATTTCAGACAATATATACCCAATAAGCGACACCGCTACGGTATAAAGCTTTTCAAGTTGTGTGTATCTGGAGGATACCCCTGGGATTTCAAAGTATATACCGGCAGAGAAAAATCAAGTGAATTTGCAGTTTCTGAAAAGGTAGTCATGGAATTGATCGAAGGTCTTTTGGACAGTGGCCGCACACTTTACGCTGACAACTGGTACACGAGCGTATCATTAGCCAAAAGACTGATTGACCGAAAAAACGCATTTAGTTGGTATAATTAGAGCAAACCGCAAAGGTAATCCTCAGGAAGTAATCCTCAGGAACCGAGGTGGAATTGTAGCTCGGCAAGATAATGACAAAACTGTAGTCCTGAAGTGGAAGGATAAGAGAGACGTCATCGAAACAGACGAAATGCCCACCGGTGGGTACGCGGAGCTCAATGTGTTAATGATAATAAAACAAAAGTTCTCTCAATATTTTCATTTGTAATAAAACAAAAATGTTTAAGTTGACATTTATTTACGATACTTTTAACACGTCCAGTAGTGCTACCAACGCGGCTCCCGCGTTTAACAAGTATAGTCGCTTCGCTCCTATACTTTTGGTCCGTGGGGACCAGTTTGGAACCTTTAGGTCTTGTCTGTGAATGGCTACAAAGGAATTCTTAAAAAAAAACAAAAATTATCAGGTGTACCAACGTTTATATGCCAAGGAAAGAGATGACCAGTGGTTGGGGTATCATGCTTCAAAGAACCATAATTTGTTATATAGTCGCGTTTTGTGTCAATATACTGTCTTATATTTCAAATATCTGTCGAAGTGTATTAATTGTATTCTAAATAAAGCCTGAATACCAAATTCGGTACAGAATCGGACCAATAGCAAAAAAGTTACGGTAGTCATGTGACCTAGGCTGACACTCAAATATCAGTTATCTGTCATAATTTATTAGTTGTATCCTAAATAAACCATAAATACAAAATTCAGAGAGAAGTTCCCATAAAGGTCTATTTATTGAAATAGAACAAACGGGATTTTACGTCAATTTGTTTTAATTTTTTTTTGAAAAGTAATAGTAATAAATATCAAAAGAATTGACAGGAGGAGAATAAGAAATAAAAGAAACCATCAACGAATTGAATCGAAGCTATAGAAGCCGAGATATTAGTAAAAATGTGGGAAAAACAAAAAAAACTGGTTTTTTCCCACGGTATCATTTTTTTTCTTAAAATAATGACAAAAATTTTCACTAAAAAATCCAAGAAAAAAAAATTTTTTTTTGGACGAAAATCGAAAGGGGTATGTATGTACCCACGAAAAATTTCAAAAAAATGGTTTTTATTTTTTTATAAATAAACTATAAATCTGACAACTTTTTGTATTAAATAAGAGTTCTTCGCTATATTAAGAGGTATTCGCCTGTCAAAACGAATCGGTTCTAGCTATTATACAATCGGAGAAAATTGGAAAAAACTATTAAACATAAATATCGAATTATCAAGAGCCCTATGGGAAAATTTCAATTTTTTATTTTTCTATCCTGTACTACTTCAGAGTATCTTTAAAAAAGATTATTACCAATTTGACTCTAAAATAAACGGAAAACCTATTTCTTTGCATTTTTCGATTTTCGAACAAAATCCGAGGTCAAAATGACAATTTTTTCAAAATATGCTCCGAATTAAAAATTTCTTTTTTCCGGTTAAAGACCATTCAAAAACTAGTAAAAAAGCTTTATGCCAAAATTTTCCACGAGTGCCACAATATAAAGAGAAAGATTAGATCCCGTAAGAATTAATGTTTGGGGATAAGAAAACCGGGTTTTTTCGTGGATTTTTCAGTTTTATTTTTGAGAGCCAATAGTAATAAGATATAAAAAGAATTAACAGGAGAAGAATAAAAAATAATAAAAACCATAAATAAATTGAATCGAAGCTATAGAAGCCGAGATATAAGTAAAAATGTGGGAAAAACAAAAAAACTGTTTTTTTTTCACCGTACAATTTTTTTTTCCTAAACTGATTATCGGCAAATTTTAAAGTAAGCCCTAATCTAACAATTTCCAGTAAAAAAACTCAATAAAAAAATAATTTTTTTTGGTCGAAAATCGAAAGGGATTACCCAAGAAAAATTTCGAAAAAATGATTTTTATTTTTTTCTAAATTAACTGTAAGTCTGATAACTTTTTGTTTTAAACAAAAGTTCTCAGGAATATTACGAGGTATCCGTATGTCAAAACGAATCGGTCCTAGCTATCATAGAATCGGAGAAAATTGAAAAAAACTATAAAACATAAATATCGATCTATCATGAGCCCTATGGAAAAATTTTACCTTTTTATTTTTCTATCCTGTACTACTTCAGAGTACCTTTGAAAAAGGTTATTACCGATTTGACTCTAAAATAAACGGAAAACCTATTTATTTGTATTTATCCATTTTCAAACAAAATCCGGACCAAAATGAAAATTTTTTCAAAATATGCTCCAAATTCAAAATTTCTTTTTTCTGGCTAAAGACCATTCAAAAAGTAATGAAAAGCTTTATGACAACATTTTTCAAATTCTATAATAATGCTACAATATTACGAAAGAAGATAAGTTCCCTTTAAAGCCTATGTATTCAAACCGATGATTTTTTAATTTTTTTTTAAAGGCAAATTTAAGAAATAATTTAACTAATTGAGATAAACGGAATAGGGTAATACAAAATATTATCTATAAATATATACATATCATCTAATAGCAAATTTCAATCAAATAGGAAATTTTGATAGTCACGTGACCCTAGAACTTAATATTTTAAAATTTTGTAAAAAATCAACAAATGCATCCTAAATAAACTTTAAATTCCAAATTTGAACCCAATCGAATCAATAGCAAAAGAGTTATGATAGTCACGTGACTTTAAAATATAATATGTCAAATATCTGTCAAAATTTATTAATTGTATCCTAAATAAAGCATAAATACCAAATTTGAACCAATCGGACTCATAGCAAAAAAGTTACAATAGTCACGTGACCCTGAAGTCAAATGTCAAATATCTGTCAAAAATTAATAACTGCATCCTAAACAAACCCCAAATACCAAATTTCAATCAAATCGGACAAATAGGAAGAAAGTTAAGGTATTCACGTGACCTTAAAACATAGGCATGTCAAATATCTGTAAAAATTTATTAATCTTATCCGAAATAGGTACTAGGTACCAAATTTCAACCAAATCGCACCAATACCAAAAAAGTTATGATACTCGACTAACCTTAAAAATCAATAATTTCAAAAAATTTGTATTTATATCTCAAAAGCAATGTTTAAGAACTGTTAACATTTATTAATAATAAACTAAATAGCATAAAACTCACCAAATATCTAAATTCTTATTTTAAATTAAATAGATCATTACGACTGACCCGTGTATATATTCGAATAATTTTAATAAAATAATAGGGCAAATTTCATTTCGTCTCACCCCGGTATAAAACCACTGACTTGTCAAAAAAACGGCATTTTTCGAGGACGTCAAAATGTTTGTCGAATTTTCTTGGCCGCAATACACAATTTCCCCAATTGATATGCACAGATTCGGAAAGCCCATTCATTTTCTGATTCGGTGCTTCCTTTCCCTGATCGTTTCCGGTTCATTTTCATTCATAATTTTACAAAAAACCCAACCAAGTCCCGGCCACCATGCGTCAAAGTATTGTTCCCACCAGCCATTTCTTTAGAGTAGGTTGACACCTCCAATTACCTGAAAAACGCAAAAAAAATTCATAAAATCGCATTTTTCGGGTACTTGTACAATCGCTGGAACCCTGAAATTTTAGTATGTGTTGTAAAACAAAATTTCGGATCCTTTAGATGTTATTTGATCTTTTCACCATGTACAGGGACGCCGCAAATGAATTAAACGCGAAAATTCGAATTGCTCAGAACCTATTAAAGTTGGAAGATTGTAATTTTACACAAATAATGGAGTTATTAAAGTATTTAATGCCTAAGAATATAAATGGTCCAGATGCCACTACGAAAAAGTTATTAAATAAAATGTGATTTTCGGGTCGGACCTTCATGGGTAAAGTTCATTATTGCTCGCCCTGTATGGCTTACGAAAATTTCGGTTATATGGCATATGAATGATAAAGGATGAAGCTATTTTTTGAAAAAAACTTTTTTTCCGAAATAAGTATCGTTTGGCGCCATGCCATAACTCGTAAAATAAATTTTTTACAAAATAAAGCTCCAAGTATGTTAAATCTCTTATAAAACTAAGTCTTTTCGCCGAAACGCTTTTTTTATAAAATTTTTTTTTTAGCCTCTGGAGAAGTTTGAATTTTTTTTTAGTCACTTTTATTCGCTTATAATAACTCAGCCTGTATACCGATCTGGCCCAAAAGTATACAGTTCTTAAGCCCCCACCGACCCTTATGTCCTAAAAATTTCAAGTCGTTTAAAAGCTTTTTATTTGAGTTCTCGCACCCGAAAGGAATTTGACCCATTTTTTTACGAATTTTTGACTTTGAGACAGTACCGCTCCGTTTGGTGGTACTGGAAAAAAAAAATTGTTTACGGATCCATCATTCTCAATATATTGAGAGACCCTATGCCAAATTTCATTGTTTCGCTAGCCATACAGCCAAAGATATGAATTTTTATTTCCCAAAAAACACGAAAATTAGGGTCGGACGTGGCGGTCATAATATAGTCGCAGACGCTCCTATATAAGTCCAGTGCAATGATATATTAGAATGGTCACCCGTCAAAACACCAGCATTTTACTTCTCAAACAATGTAAATAGAAGGTGGATGACATTGTTTGGCAGGTGGAATGCTGGTGACCATTCTAATATATCGTTGCACTGGACTTTACCTCAGGTAGTCAAATGGGGTTTTATTTTCACTGGCCTGTTGGAACAACAGTTTTCTGTGTGGTGGCATAGTTTTAAACATTGTTGTCTATTAAATATAAATGTTGGTTTGTGAATTTCGTAATTTGGATTTGGTTGAGATAACACAGTGTTAAATTAAAAGCTTGGACTTGTGTCCATTCTTATGTCACCCCGTATATCATCTAGGACTAAAGGTAACCTTTCATTTTAAAGCTGAAAGATGAGGTTTAAAATTGTTATAAAAAAATTTGTCTGATTTTTTTTTTGTAATTAAAAAAATATATATTAATTTGAAATTTATTTACAAATTTTTTTAATTTAAAAACCGGGACTTGTGCCTATTTTTAGTCACATAACTCACCGTGTATACCACTTAGGATTAGGTGTGATCCCTCATTTTAAAGCCTAAAGATGAGGCTTTAAATTGGTGTAAAAAATCCCTTTGATAAATTTCTTTTGCACATAAAAATCAACTTCAACAACTGATTTTTTTTTAAATTGCCTTATTAATGAAAAGTTGATGTGAGTAAAAAAACGCATATATCACAAAAGTTGCTTTTATGGCTAAATCATGACTTGACCTGTGACTCCCCCCCCCCACTCCTTTTTTTCTATATAATCCATCCTTATCGACATGATCTTTTATCTTTTGCCTGACAAAACAAACGTATCTTATCAAACCACTATAGTCGCAATGGTATGTAATTGACAATAGTAGTACGCATGATTTCTTTAGTGGAATTTTAAAAAAGCAAGACAATATTTCATTATAAAAGTAGAAACCTAATAAATGCCACTCGGAGTTTCACTTTTAAAACCTTTTAATTTAATTATTAGACATTATTATTAATTAAATAAGCGTAGGAGGGTTTTTATTCATTACGACTGCATGTAATACGTGATAAGTGAATAACAATTCGGTATAAAAATTGTGTTTATATGTTCGACTGTGATTACCTCAGAAAATATTGACGCTAGGATACAGTATGTAATTAATTATTCAATAAAAATGAACCAGGTTCAAATGCTAAAAAGTGGGTTAAAAATGTTGCTATATCCAGAGAGGAGATCCAAGATTTTCTTTGTAGGCTTAACCCACTCGGTAAGCCAACTTAAAATTTGTACTTTATTTAATTTATTCCTTTTGTTTTAAGGTGCTTACGTGCTATGGACTACTTATGACAATTTTTGATATAATAAACGAACAAAACCCCTTTAGTGTATACGAACTAGCAATCGTCTTAGTCCACTATTTAGGACACTCGCTGCTTATTTATTTATTATTTTTAGGGTTCAAATACGTAAGTAGTAAAATAAAATTATGTCTAAAAAAATTATTATATTTTTTTTAGAATTTGCCTTTACTGTACTTACCATGGCTGAGTATATTCTTAGGGGTGTTTGCTACAGTAAGCTTCCTTTGGTTAGAATCTCTGGCTAAGGCTGCTAGCCTTAAGGTCTTACCTTTTTTTGGTAATTTAGTGGTTTTGGGTAAGTTGTTTTTTGAACCTCGCCCTACTTAAACTTAACCGTTTGATTGGTATAAGTTTAGGGCGGGGGTATCGATAGTCCATTAGTGCAGCTAGTTTTCAAGATAATAAATAAATTATTTAAATAATTTTTTTAAGCCTCATTTTTTAGCTTTAAAATGAGGTATCACACTTGATCCTATTTGATATAGAGAGTGAGTTATGTGACGAAGAATGAACGGAAGTCCCGCATTTTTAATGAAAAAAAAATTATAAGTAAAGTTCAAATCAATATTTTTTTAAATTGCAAAAGTTGATATTCAAATATATTTTTTTACGCCAATTTTAAACCTGATCTTTTAGCTTGAAAATGAGATATCTTACTTTATTCTAATTAATATATAAAGTGAGTTATTTGACTTAAAACGAAGGTAAGTCAAAAAAAATCCCAATATATTGTTTTATCTTAGGTTTATGCTGGCTCAGTTGGACGACAGTTCTTAAAGACTTCCTGCTGATCGCCTTTAGTCCGAAAATAAAAATCGTCTCAAAAATTTACAATTTTTGACCCAATATATGTTTTATTTACCATTTTGTATCACATAACCTAAAAATAAATTTTATATGAAATGCTTATAAGAAAGTTTTAAATATATTCCCTATAAAACCGTTAAATTATCCTAAAAAGGGCTGTCAAAAGTTTGACGTTTTTGACAATTGAAATTTATGTTATCAGGAAACCATGTCAACTTTGAAAATGCTTTATTCGTTCTAAACAGGGTGTTCGAAAATTAGACGGAGATATTTCAATGGGTGATTCCTAGTAAAAAAAAGTTTCTACAAACATGGGTCCGGAAATGCACAGTTTTCAAGATACAGGGTGATACAATATTGATATTAGGATATTAATAGGATAACTGACACTTGTCAATGTCAAACCTCTATGCAGAAATGATTTTTTTGTTTTCCAAGGCACCGGTCATTTTTTTACCAAAAATTAATAAACCAATTATGTCCAGTGGCATGCAATAAAACGGTATTTATTTTTTTTTGTCGAAAACGAAGTGAGATACGAAAAAAATACAAGAGGCCAAAAAGTTGCAAATATTAAAGTTGCAGTGGTGTACATTTTTTTGCCAATAATATTTGCTAAGATGTCCCCCGAGACGCCACTGGACCTTATAATTTCAATCTAATTAGGGCTAAATTAGCCTCTTAATACAACAAGTAATACTGCCAAATTTGAAAAGAATCGAGTAAATATTTTTTTAAATTTAATATTAAAAAAAAAAAATTATCACCCTGTATCTTGAAAACTGTGCATTTCCGGACCCATGTTTATAGAAACTTTATCTCATATTTTTTTTTACAAGGAATCACCCATTGAAGTATTTCCGTCTATTTTTCGAACACCCTGTATAGGCACATTAGTTGAAAATATATTGGCAACGTTGCATTTTATTCGCTAAACACTTAATAATTTAAACATGCGCATAAGCCTTAACGTAGTTAATACCATACTACATAGACTCTCGTCTTCTTCTTCTTCTTCTATACTGTCGTGGTGTCCAAAGATTTTTCAGGGAATGACTCCATAGGGTTAGGGTGAGTATTACAAGCGATTTCTTCCACACCAGCTTGGACGGAACTGTTATTATATTTTTGTAATTCCAAGTAAAAAAGGTAAACGTTGTAATATCCGATCCAAAGAGATACTAAAAACGAAAACAAGTGTCAATTTCGGTGTTCGCCAGCACTGGCAACGTTAGATAATGGCGAATTTTTGACAGTTGACGTTTAACATTCACGCAGGCAGCATATTAAACCGTGATGTTGCTAAGTGTATATTAAGTGGAATAATGCTTATAACTATGGGACGAATGAACCCTTACGAGTTGTACTGTTGCCCTATGACAACAATTTATATTAAGCTTTCAAAAACGGTATCTATTGAGAAAACATTTGTCAATACGGTAAAAAAAATGGCCGACGAAAATTGTCAAATTATTTAGACAATTGACGTTTTTCACTTGACAGGTCAGGGTTGCCAAGTTGAATAAAACATTTTTCCAATTGATTTGATGTTGAAAATGAGTTGCATAGTAGGAAGCATGTTACTTAACCTGAAAAAATGCCTGGCAACTTTAAATTTTGTTCGGCGCGGTTCATTAAGCTGGCTACACGTCTTTCTCAGGGGTGCCAAGGCGAAAACTTTTGGTGAATAATTGTGTATTGTATAGGCAGCATATTGAACTGCGACGTTGCCAAATATTGTCATTTAATATACTTACTACAAAGGAAGAAAGCTACCAGAAACGTCGGCGAAAAATTCTCAAAATCCAAATTGTTCATGGCCGTGAATATCGTTAGAGTGAATAAGATGACGAACTCTATAAGGAGATATAGTAGAACGACGTTTTCTTTACCCTAAAAATGATTAATAAATCAATTTTTTCGAAGAAAAGTTTGGCAACGTGGCAAATCTATTACGACGTTGTCAATATGCCTAGAATTTCTCCAGTTTCAATGAGAATTTAGGGTGCAGATTCGAGTCCTCTTTAAATGCACACTTTTTAAATTAATTTATTATTAGTTCCTACCTGTATCAGGGCGGTAATCAGGATAATTCCAGCGACAATGTTGATAATTCCAATAAAAACCCCGCAAGCGAAGTACGTTTTGAAAGTATCTAGAACCTGGTTACTCGACAGCCAGATACTTCCGCCTATTATTATGCATATGCCCAAGGCCTACAGAAAAATGAAAGTTCAAAAAAGGTGTAAATAGGAAATACATAATGCAAATCAGTTCATAAAAGAACTCCATATATTCTGTTTTCTCTTCCATAAAATGTGGTAAACTTACCAGATTCTTGAGGGCCATAATCATAGCCCAAGTCTTCGAGTTAATCCAGAAAGTGGGTGAAATTTTCCTCATTTTTTCACTAAAAAAATCCGACACCTTTTCCACGTTATTCTTACGCTGGAGCGAGACAAAACACACAATCTGGAAGCGAACGGAGTCAGAGGAAGTCGAGCGGTCCAGACGCCAGACGTCTGGACGCCACAGAGAAGCCGACGCTGTTACGCTTTTTATCGGAAAATCTTCTAAAATAATCAAATTGTTTTTCTCTTAACCGGTTGCTTTTAATCGTGGAATTACTAAAACTGACCCGATGACAAGTAGAAGTAATAAAAGTTAAAAGCATATTAATAGGGCACGAGTTGACAACGTTGCATCACGTTTGAAAGTACATTTTAGTCATGGAACGGTTGGTTGATTAGTGCTCGAGTGAATGGGTATTTCGGTCAGTCTATCAGCGACGTTGCCAACTTTAAAACTTCTTTTCGAGAGGAAGAACTTTCTAAATGTGTAAGAGTTTTCGTGTCTTTTAAGCGTTAAGAACTATCGAAAAAAATCATTAGATAATGAATAGTTACAGTCTACTCTCAAAATGTTAGTCTCAAGAGCCTAAAAGCATAAATTCAATCGTCTTATTTATTTCCGGTAGTACTATAATTCGGTTAGAAAGTTAGTACCGTTTTAGCTCCATTATGAGCAGATTTATTGAGTTTACACGACAACTTATTACGGGCTTTCTTCTTATAAGTCCCTCCTTTTCTTTTTTTTTTTTGTATGCAACATTCACTAATAGGACGTTTAACAATAGTGACAGCTATGACGTTAAAAAAGAAAGAACTGTCACTTGTCATTAAACATCGTCATTTATATCCGTCAATTTTTTAGACAAAAGAAGAGAGGGAATTCGTTAAATCTGAAGTCCCATCAAACGTCATTAATATCTGTCAGTTTCTTTGACGAGATAAAAGCCATATTTTAGCGAGTAAGCGTCTTACTCGGTTGCCTTACAATGTCTTAAGCGTTACGTCATCATATGGTTGCTCTCGAATGACGTCATGTCTAACAGCTGTCAGAGTCTAAATATTAGTAAATATTAGCTATATTTTTGCAACTATATTTTACCTTTCATCGGTATTGCATTCGCTTTGGAGACTGACCGAAACCATGAAATCTATCGAAAAAACCATAGCTTCCCTTTGACTTTGACATATCGAGTTTATTAGCGGTCTCAGGAGACCGCTAACAAACGCTTATACGGCGACGTCATGACTTGATCGCTCGAATGAGATGTCTTAAAGACGCTTAAAGCCGCTTAAAACCGCTTACTCGCTAAAATATGGCTAAAATGAGGATGTACTGGAACTGTCACGATCTGTCACTTGTCATAATTCACGATCTGTCACATGTCATGTCCCTTAGTTTCTTAGAGGAGGTTAAATTAGGGAGCGCTGGAGTGGCAGTTCTGCAAATAGAATGTAGCAGAGCGATATGCTCTCTTGCCTTGTCCAAGATAATGATGTTTCATAATTCACATAGTACAGCTCTGGTTGTTTAAAGAGCATCCTTTAACACAGCTAACACTAGAAAAATCAGATCTAAGAAACCTTGGTTCTAAAACAACCTGTTGTTGATTTCTACCATATATCCTCTACCAATATCCTCCCTTTCCTTTTTAAAACATTGACAGATAAGTCGTTTGACCAGTGACGACCATGACGTTGACAATTGTATTGAAGTTAAGGGGATACTAAGTCACCCTAGTCAACAGAACTGTCAAGGTCACGACTGTCACTTGTCATTAAACGTCAAAATTCATGTATGTCAATCTTTTAGACAAGGAAAGAGAATATACACCCATTTCTAGCTAATGACGTTTATTGACAAGTAACAAGTGAATAATGACGTTGACAGCTCTGCATGCGTTTACATGAAATCTTAATGCTTTACTGGATGTATAAACGCGTGGTCATATTGACAATAAATTATTTTTTTTGTACGATAGGGCGCATTATTACAAATTGATTTTCCGGTTTGGTTTAATAGCTACTACAAATGTAGTCGATTTAGTGCCAAAGGTGAACATTAGACATTCCCAATTTGAAATAAATGACAGTTGGGGTGGTCAAGTTGGGTTACGTAACCGATGGCGTTTTCCCTTTGACATAATGAATTTCTAACCTCAACTGCCTGGACGAATAAATTCACTATATTTGGTTATTCCTTAACTTTCGTTAATTTAAAAGAAAAAACAACATATATGAACAAAAAAGTTTATTAAATATTAACAATTAATAAGAAAAGTCTGCACTTTATACCGCTTAAGTGGCATAAATAAGTTCCTATACTACCGACTAGATTAGACCAAATTAAAATACACATAACAAATATTTACAAAAAAAAAATAAAAGAAAAAACAATTACCATAAGCCCATAGGGCTAAAGAAATATTATTAGCACCAGTTGACCCTGTACAAAATTGTCTTTATCCTACAATCACACTTAAAAAAAAAACGTCACAATAGCCATCTTTGGTTAAAAATTGTTAAAAAAAAATCAACATTTACACGTCATGTTGCCTGCTCATGCCCTAACTCGGTACATCTTCAGTTTTCATGGAAATATCCAGAACGTCCGTGGGTAACTCCACTGGCCCCCCGTCACCCCCTTGCAGCTCCCTCTGCTCGTTCTCGCTCAACTCCCGCACGTTTCCCGGCAAATAATCCTTCCAGGAACGGAACAGGTACCTGGTGAACTTCCTCAGCTGCCTGAACTTACAATAAGTCGCCCCCTCGGCCGATTCCAGCTGCTGCGTCTGGATCAGAAAACCCTTTTCCTTAAACGTCTGCTCCAGCTTCTCCCTTTGCATCGACTTTCTCGATTTTCGCTTCTTGTTGCTACGTAGAAGTGGTTGCTGTTGACTGCCGGTACTGCCGCAGTCCGATTGGGGTGAGGCGAGACTCGATCCCGGCAAATCGGGGGTGAGGAGGAAATCGGAGGTCGAGGTACCGCCGGTGATTTCCAGGGGCGGTGCGGGGTAGATTTTCTCCCCGCTGGCTTGCAAAAAAGCCCCGGTGCTGGAGCCTTGAGTGTTGGTCACTTGCTGCTGTAAGGTTTCCCTGGGGAAGAACTCGTAGCCGCGCATGCTTTTGTCGCCTGTGCCGCTGTAGTACCTGATAATTAAAAAAATAATAATAAATTGCTAGGAACTTTTTAATGAAACAGTTTGGTTTGGCAACGTTGCTTGGAGAGTAGCAAATTTGAATGATAAATTTGGCTACGCTTGGCAATAGTTGCCTCGTCTACTAAGACTCCTAGATCTACTAGTTCCGCCCGCTTGGCTTTTACCTTGTTGTCAGATTTCGATATTTTCACATAACTCTTGTAACCTTATAATAAATAAATTGGGAGCTTGCAAAATAGGGAAATTTTCAATAAAAATCAAGACATTCCATAAATTAAATTTGGCAACGTTTTAATCGACCCGATTACGGAGGATCATGGCCAACAAGATCCAACCAATTGACATTACGTTGTTGCCAGATCAACTTATCTTTCAGTATACGCACATATCTTGAACCTGTGACTCTATTTAAAGTAGCAATATAATTAAAGAGTAAATTTCATTAATATTACGCGTAAAATAAATAGCGTTGCCATGTCAAGCCTCGCTGCTTAGGCAACTCGTTGGCATTGTCTTCCCCATTTTAATCTGTCACGAGAGTGACAGATTAAAAAACGATCTGTCAAATTTAATATCAGTGCCACCAACTGTCGTTAAGTGACATTTGACACTTAGCAAATTATTTGCAATACAGGTACATAACTCCATTTCTAGTACTTGGATTGGTTCAATTATTGCGTTAAAAGATGCATTGGACTGTTCTCTAGCTTCCATTGGAAAAATGATGAAAATCTATGAAATAGAAGCTTTTTTATATGAGTTTTTGCAGATCATATCCAAGAAAAAGACTCTTCCAGATAACTTGGACCATAACTCGACTTCTAGACTTTGGAATAAAATTCCGCTTCTAGTACTTGGCTTAATTTTTGTGTTAAAAAGTACCTTGGTCTGCTGTCTAACGTCCATTGAATACATCATAAAAATCCATGCATTAAAAGCGTTTTTACCCAAGTTTTTGGAGACCCTATTCAAGAAAAAAGACACTTTCGGATAACTTATACATCACTAGTGCTCGGATTAGCTTGATTTTTGTTTCAAGAGGCACCTTAGAATGTTCTTCATTTTTTACTGAAAAAATCATGGAAATGCTTTTTTTAAATCATGTCCAAGGAAGGCAACAGTTTTGAGGTTATAAGTTCGACGTGCTATCGCTTGGAATCAATAAAGCGCCATTTTTAAGTCACTAAATGTCAGTTGGCAGCACTGGTTTTACCTAGTTTTTGGGTTACTAACACGATTTGACTTTCTACTAGGCTTATGTGTGAATATGATATTACTGCAATTTACCTGAAATTCCCACCAGAATCCACCGAGAGCATCTTCTTCTCCTGCAAACTGGGCTTCGCACCGCCGGTGAACTTGAACTTGCAAATGCTCACCTCGGTGGCCGGATTCGTGGTATTCTCCGTCGGTATCGGGGGTATAAAAATGGCGGATCTTTTCCTTTTTGCGGGATTCTTTTCGCTCAGACTTGCGCTCCTTTTCGACTTGACGTCGGCATGTTGGTGATGGTAGTGGTGGTGTCTCGAAGACTTCGGTACGATTTTCCGTAAGTTTTCGGTGGCTTCTGACTTGGGTTGATTGGTGGAAGCAGGAGGCGGAGGTCTGGGGCTGTGACTTGGCAGCGTATAGTTCATATTGCCTGCCAGACGTTGGTACATCATTAGTTGCTGCTGAAGGGCCATCGGATGGATGAACAGGTTGTTATTGGGCCAATAAACGTATCTAAACCGTTTTAGAATGATTATTTATATATAGGTTTTAATTAAGGTTTGACTTACCCTCCGGGGGGTTGTCCTTCGGGGGTGTTAGGTGTGTCCGAGGGGCTGCTGGTGGACATGCTGTCGGGGGTGACGGACGGAAACCTCAGTTCTCCCTTGACGGTCAGTGAAGGGGACGACGTTTCAGTCACCAGTTCCACCTCATCATCAGAGTGGGGCTCAGACTTCACTTCTGGGGTGGGGGATTTGTTTAGAAGGTCGATTTTTAAGTGGTTTAGGTCCCTTATGCATAAGTTCAGGGGCTCGTGTTGGTTCGTTGAGGCACGAGACTGAATTTTAAAAATGACGGATAACTAATTTTAACACGCGTGTTCTATAAATAAGACTCACCATAACAGACTTCCTTGTTTCTTGGGTCAAGCGTTTCTCTAGCAGACTGCTTATGATCTTGCTCTGGACATCGCTTTTGTTATTGACGACTTCCGTTTCCTTTTCCAGGTTTTTTTTCAGACTCGGACTCTGTTTTTCCAGGTAACTGTTAGGGTTCGGCGTGCCCGGGAATATCGTGCCGTAGTTCTTGTAAATCAGATGACAAATGTCGGCTTTCTTAGGCTTCCTGCCCCGTCTCGGTTTGGAGTTATCCAAAGTGATCTCCCCCATGTACGGTAGGTCTTGATACTTGACCACACGCGCAGGCGCAGAAACGCTCTGAGCGACCTTCGACTTTTTTTGGGCGGCATTGTTTTGGATCTCGTTTATTTTGTTCAGCCAGTTTTTCACTGACTCGTTGGGGTTTTCTTCCGGGATCGAGGAGAAGTCCGGGATCGGGATAAACTCCGGTTTGTCACTTTCGCTGGGGGTGGATGAGGATTGTTGCGAGTCCACCTCCACCTTTTCGATGTCGTCTTCTAGGTTTATGTTCCTTAACCTTTGTGACCTGAAATGTTATTTATTATATAACGTAGTTGGATGCTAATGGACGCAAATCTAGTGAAGAGTCAAATTTTGATCGACTCACTTTAATGGTTCCGTTTTCACTAAATTTTCGGCGGATAAAACATTGGCAGTGGAAAAAGTCATTTTATCAATGGGCGGCGTTTTTAGGCAAGTGGGCGTGTCCTCAGCTACTTCCGATTGCATCATAGACGTTTCTGAAATTTAAACAGGTTTCAAAAACACGCCAACAACAATTTATAAACTTGACGTTCATTTTGCCGTTTAAAGAAATTAATTTGGCCAATGAAAATCGCTCACGGCAAACTTAACGTCACTTCTACATGTATTAGACCGAGAGGCAACCTAAGAGAGTTATCTGGACAACTGTCAAAGTTAAATCTGATACGTCACTTGATTTATATGCCATTGACTAATTTATATGACATTAAACCGATAGATTGTTGCTCTAACCTTCATCTCATATTTGATGCTAAATGTCAACTGTGACAGATGTCAAAGTCCTAAACAATAAGGCTGTTAATTTTTGTGTTTGTAAGGTTATGTCGGGTACATGACAAACTTACAGACTTTTGACAAGTGACAAATAAATTGTCAAATTTCCAAGGCGCTTAATAATGAGAGTATCTATTTTCTAACGTAATATGTCGAGTTTAATGACAAGTGTCGTCACAGCCTACGCTTACTTGTCCTAAAATATTATTGTTCTGACGTCACCTTGATGTCATATTCAAGGCTTTTGTAGATATATTTCAATTATAATTAGAACATAATTTATAGATATTTGACAAGTGACAGACAGAATGTCAAAACCAAGGTTCGAAATAATAGTAGTTTTCATTTTTTGAGTTTTATAAGGTTACTCGTCCTAATATACCTACTAATGCTTTGATATCATATTCAAGGCTTTTGTAAGTATATGTCAATTATAATTTGAACATAACTTATGGGTCATTGACACATAGAATGTCAAATGTCAAAACCAAGATCCTAAATAATAAGAGTGTTCATTTTTTGGTATCTAAGGTTATGTTGGGTTCATGACAAGTGACGTCGCTCTAATATCTAATTTAAGGCTTTTGTAAATATATATCAATTATAATTTGAACATAGCTTATAGGCATTTGACAAGTGACAGACAGAAAGTCAAATGTCAAAACCAAGGTTCTAAACAATAGTAGTGTTCGTTTCTTGGGTTTTTAAGGTCGGTTTCATGACAAGTGACGTCACAGTCTACGCCTATTGGTTCTAATATTCTATAGCTCTGACGTCATCCTAATATCATATTTAAGACTTTTGTAAATTATAATAAAATTTGAACATAACTTATAAGTCACGGACCAGTGGCAAGATAGAATGTCAAAGATCAAAACCAAAGGGGTAAACAGCAAGAGTATCCATTTGTAAATTTCTAAGGTTAGGTTTTGTGTTCATGACAAATGACGTCACAGTCTACGCTTACTGGTCCTAATATACTATTACTCTGACGCTTTCAACGCTTTTGTTGGCATTTGTCAATTATTTTAAATTAATTTTGACAGAAATATTTGTCAAGTGACAAATAAAATATGCCGAAGTTCCTTAACAATAAGAGCGTTCATTTTTCGGGTCGGGTCCATGATAAGTGACGTCACTGCCTACACCTATTAGTCCGAATATTCTCTGGCTCTAACGTCACCCTAATATCACATGTAGGTTTATGACAAGTAACAGATAGAATGTCATATGTCCAGTGACGACACAGCCTACTGTTGATGACTGTTGAGACCATATCGGAGGTCTTTTCTAGGTTAGAAATCGTACGTGACGCGCACGCGCAACCGATTTCCAAAGATCATATTTCATTTTAACACTTATAATTCGGCAATTAATCAAACCGGCGTTGTAATTAATGTTATTACCTTATAATGAAAATTCCGATAACCATAATAAGCTGCTTAACATTTATTCGTATGCAAATTAAGAAAACGTCTGCTAGTATGCATGTTGCTAAAATATAAATCAGTCAAAATGAAAGTCGAATGTATTAATAATTTGTTTCCCAAGGATTTAGGAGAAAATGTTCATTTATTCCTTCAAACAAATATTCTCTAAGAGCATCATCTATCAATTAGTTATTGAACAAGAAAATTACAAAATACACAATAAATCTTGACAGTTGACTCTGTCCAAATTCACAGCCGTCAATGAAGTGTCATAAACGGTTTGTCAATTGTCAAACAATGACAGATGACTATTCAATTTGATTAATGATTGAGTGTAGTAGTAAGCGGGTTTTTTAAAAATTATATTTAGCTTACGTATGTACGTACATGTCTTCCTTCTAGTATGCATTAAACTATTTACAAACTCCGGATAGGCTAAAAATAGGATACTTTTTACGAAATAAAACGAATTGCGAGTGTGATTCATTGGCCTATTTTAGATTCCTATATAGGCTACTGCAGTATTAGGTTTTCTGCTTTTACATAACTCGAAATGAGTAAAAAAAGAATGGCTAATTTTGGCCTAAAAAAAACATATATTTTGACATTGCGATAACGACGCACGATGATTTGGTCGCTTTTTTCTTTTTTTTGATATCTCCGGTTCTAATGATCCCTCAGTGAGGAAACTGGGTTCATCGAACTGCTGAGGATTCGCTCTTCAATTTGTCTTGTATGAAATAAAACTTTCCGATTTAACGGAAAAACAGTTTGGAGTGTTCAAAGCTTATTCTGTTCTACCGTCATTTTCCCCTGCCGCTCAATTTTGATGAGTCGTAAACCGACATAGTGGAATGTTACTTAAAGAATGAAGTACTTAAAAAAATTACAGATGGGTTGATTGTGTGCATGTCACATTACAAGCAAAAGTTATTATTATTACTAAACGAGATATTCGGCATTTGTTGGGCCGCCCTTTATTTAAAACATCAATAACTTCGTTATTTTTGATTTTAGAGGCATATGGTATAGAACAGCTTTTACTTAGAATTTTAATACCTATCCATTGGTGAGATAATTTGCAGGTTATGACCTAAGAAAAAAGTACATTTTTGTATATATTTCCTTAACGAGACGATGAATTAATTTGATTTTTTCGCCATTGTAATCAGCGTAAAAAAATACTAGTTTAACTTTGTATATAGCAACAAATTTATAATTTTTTTTTTGCAACACTCTTTATAAAGATGCACAATCGATAGCGAGAGATCGATTCTCTAGGGGTCGTCGCTTAGCCGCCCTTTATTTAAAACCTCAATAACTACTTTAGTTTTGATTTTAGAGCCATGGAGTATAAAACAACTTTTACTTAGAGTTTAAATACCTATCGATTGGTGTTAGAGTATATAGAGTGTAGCATAAGAAAAAAGTAAATTTTTGCTAATATTTCTCGAACAGGTTGATCAATTAATTTCTTTTTTTCACTAATGTAATCAGCGTAAAAAAAGTACATAATTTTACGAATTTAATCAACTTTGTATCTATGTATATTAGTAAAAAATATAACAAGAAAGCTGGTACCTTTTTTTCTATCTATAATCGGAAAGTTTATAATGAGTGGGGCTGGGTCGATAGCCTGTGGCGTTCCTCAGGGGACTGTTTTGGGACCACTACTGTTTGTTTTGTATATAAATGGCTTACTTAAACTGAACATTAATGGTAAAACTATATCATTTGCTGATGATACTACTATTTTGTTTAAGGGAGAAACATGGGAGGAATTAAAAATTCAAGCAGAAAGGGATTTTTCGCTAGTTAAAAAATGGTTTGATTTTAACTTATTAACTGTAAATCTTGAAAAAACCAAATGCATATTATTCTCTCCCAATGATAAAACAATAAACTGTCAAGGCATAATAGTGGATAATCAAGCAATACCTGCGACAAAGACTATAAAATATTTGGGAATTATTATAGACAACAACCTCCGATGGGACCATCACATCAAATATGTTGTTCAAAAGATTAGATGTGTCATGCCAAAATTAAACTATTTGAAAGACTTCCTGTCAACGAATCAATTAAAAACTCTATATTTTTCATTAGTGCAGTCACATTTGATTTTTGGAATAATTGGTTGGGGAGGAGTGCTAAACTCACATGTTACAGGTTTAGAAATAACTCAAAAATGGGCACTTAAAATTGTATTTAACAAAAGTAGGTTTTTTCCATCGGATACATTATATGACATAAGTGGTGTTAGACATGGATATTAGACAGCTTTTCTGTTATAGAATGCTCTTAAGATCGTTTAAGAAACCTCAAGAAAGTTTAGTTTCTAACGAAACAAACTATAATTTAAGGTCTTAAAATAAAGTTATTATTCCAAAATGCAAAAAAATGTGCGGACAGAGAAGCTGGCTATACCTAACTCCAAGACTATATAATAAAATCCCTGATGATATTAAATGTTGTGAAAGTTTTATTAGTTTTAAAAGAAAAGTGTCAGACTGGTTACTGAGGGTATTATCGCGAGAGGATTTAAACAGTTTTGTGAACCAAAAAGAAAACAAATATTAAATTATATACCCAAAGACTTATATTGAAGTGAAAAAGTGTAAGAAAGTGTCACACAAAAAGCAAAATGCAAAAAGCAATATTACGGTAAATTTATGGTGAAATATGTATTAATATCGAGATTAATATTGAATTAAAATTGTATTTTACATTTGTTTAATAAACGTCCTGTATAATAAAGAGAAAATGAACTTATAAAGCGAAATGCCTGAGCCACTTGTTACAAGGCCATCGCTCAGTCGCCCTTTTTCCTAAATATTCACAATTCAATATATAATCAATTTCTATGACTTACTCTCAATCATTTCCTTAAAGTACTAATATCACAGACAGCAGTGGCGTCACCAAAGTGACATGACAATATTATTTTTTTTTGTTTAAACTAGAAAACTCAAAAAAAATTGATTCTTAGGATAATTAAAAAAAAAAATTGGCCGTTTATTTAATTTTTTTTGTGGATACCGGGCGGATAAACGTAAAATCGTACTGGCCCGTAGAAGGCCGTAGAATTGGCGTCGCGGCGCGGCGTCGTTTATTTCTGGCGTCGGGACGCTCGCGCCCGATCCCGTCGCCGCCTCTCGATCCCGGTTTATTCTCGATTTGGCCGTCGTGAAACCCGAGATTGAACCATATTTGGCACTAGACGCCCGTTTCCGAGTTATTATTAACCCGTACGGGCGTTCTTAGGTTGCCCGATGCCTATTTTACCACTCTACAATATGCCCGCCGGTCGTTTCTTAATAATAATATATACTACCTACATGCGGGCCGGTGTTGGCGCTTACAGGAAAAACTACGTTTTTGTCATATAAGAGCCTTTTTTGACATTCAAATAACAGTTGGACGCCTCGTATTGGGTGAAAATTGACGTGGCTTGCAATGCCGCCCTTTTTGGACACGCAAGACACGAGAGTAAAAAATTGTTCACATTGATAGTTATATTGAACTGTTTTTTTTTTGTATGGTGATATATTGCTTAGTATAAACTTCTGGCTAAAGTATATTGAGTTTCCCTGCTTATGAAGAAATCTTCTATATCTTCTTGACCAGTCCTGGTATAATAATACTGCGTGACCAGTGTGACAGAGGCCATTTTGTTTTTTAATCGTGTCGCCAGGTGGCATCTCGAAAGCCACGGGCCTTATCATTTATTTATCAACAGAAAACTCCAGTTATATATGCTGATGCTGAAAAAAATATGAAAGTATGATCAACTAAGGCAGTTCCTTAAAGACTAAGTGCTAATATTTAAGAGAGTGATTCCTGGATCAATTTTAAGGAAAAAAGTTCCTATAAATATATGTCCTAAACGTCTTAACTTTTGAGATACAGGGTGTTAAAGTTTTCAAAAAAAATCAGTTTTTTAATAATAACTTAAACAATATTCTATACATTTTTATGAAATTTGGTACTTGTATTCTATGTACCAAGAGGCATTTTTTGATGTGCAAAAAATTTTTTTTTCTCTGCCAGTGGCGTCCCTATAGGTCTTCTATTGAATATTTTTAATAAAAAAATACTACGCCACTGCTTTTTCTCAAAATAAAAATTATTTTTAAATTCCTCAATCGCTTCTTAGCAAATTTGATCTTCTGGTTTTTTTTCGTCCGACGCATGGTATTCGCTTAAAAAAATAAAAACAATTTTACTTCCCTAAAAATCTGCATAGAAAATAAACGACAGGAAAATCATAGTGTTGAAATGTTAAATGGACGCCATATTGAAAAACAAATGATGTTTTTTATAGAACTTTATAATAATTGAGGTTAGGTTATAATTTTTTTTCAAAAATCACTTTGAAGTATATAAACTATTATAAGAGTTACTAAGTTGCTTAAATTAAAAAATTGTGTATTTTCTTAGGCTCATTCTAATGGTAAAAAATCTTTTAAATTCGGTGGCACTCTTCTCGAAATATTCACTAAAATGCCCTTTTTTCTTACGGTATACCCTGTATATGATGCTACCAAACGATAGATATTTAAATTCTAAGTAACAGTTGTTTTACATTATATGGCTCTGAAATGAAAAATAACGAAGTTATTGACGATTAAAATTTTTTAGCATATAGTCGATATCTCCGTTATTTTTAACATTAGAGAAAAATTATAAAGACCACATTTGCTTATAATTTAATTTTCTATTCGATAAGCGGGTTTAATATGATGAAAATATTCCAAGTGGTTCCCAAATTGACCAAAAATGTCCGCTAAAGAATAAAAATTTTCTAGTTTAACAAACGTTTCAAAAAACCTCAAATTTGGCGCCTCTTGGTGACACAATTGCCTATAATTCGGCACGTTATTGAGGTGCAACAAAGTTCACATACAGAATTATTTGGAAAGAAATTCTCTAACTTCCAGTAAAACTTTTTTAAGAATATTCGTATTATTTCACAAAGGCCTTTGAAGGAATATCGAAAATTTTATAAGAAATTTAGCCAAAAAAATATAGCGACCAAAAATGCTCTAACAATCCCAATTCTTAGTCTATAATTAAGATTTTAGCTTCAAACTGATCCTCAAGAACCTCACTATACTAATGTGAAAAAATTATGAAAATATTCCAAGTGGTTCCCGAGTTATGGCCAAAAACATCCGCTAAAGAATAAAAATCTTGCTGGTCCAATATACGTTGAAACGTCAAATTTAATGGCTCTTGGACCTTTGGTGGCAAAATTGTCTGGCTATTAAATAACGAGACTGCGTGCCTAGAGGGCGCCCTAGACGGGTGCGGGGAAAAAAACGAGTAGTGCGTTGGGTATGTAGATATCTTGTCTATGCACGTACCAAAACACGTTTTCGTCACTGTTATAGTATTCGTGCAATAGCGGTTTGAAACGAACGTGTTTTTTTCTCGTGCCGAAAACCATGTGTGACAAAAAACAAGAGCAACGCATCAATCTTAAATTTCTCGTTAAATTGAAAAAAACCCCGACGGAGTGCTATAAGAGGCCTATGGGGAAAATTCTCTCTCGTGCGCGTGTTCTTGAGTGGTGTAAGCGCCTTAGTGAGGGCCGAGAGAGCACTGAAGATAACCAGCGGTCAGGTCGCCCTGTCACTGTTTCAACTCCGGAAACTGTGACCAAAATCAACCAAATTGTGCGTGCAGATCGTCGAATGAGCACCCGGATAATTGCCGAAGCTGTAAACGCCGATAAAGAAACGGTTAGAAAAATTTTACACGGGGAATTACACATGACAAAAGTCTGTGCGAAGTTGGTGCCAAAAAACCTGACTCCTGACCAAAAGCTCTTGCGTCAACAGGTCTGCTCGGATTTCCTTGAAAGGTTAGAAGAAGATCCCGGACTGATGAAAAACATGATTACTTGCGACGAAATGTGGATTTTTCAATACGATGTTGAAACCAAGCGGCAATTGATGCATTGGAAGACGCCTGAATCGCCCAGAATAAAGGTTGAATAAAGCTCCTGGACTAATTTTTTATTATTTCCAGGCAATTGAGATAATTTCTTATAGGTTTTAAGCTCCCGGACTAATTTTTCATTATTTCCAGGCAATTGAAATTATTTTTATGAGTTTTAAGCTCCTGGACTAATTTTTTAATATTTCCCGGCAATTGAGATAATTTCTAATAGGTTTTAAGCTCCCGGACTAATTTTTCATTATTTCCAGGCAATTGAGATTATTTTTATGAGTTTTAAGCTCCTGGACTAATTTTTTTAATATTTCCAGGTAATTGAGATTTTCTTATGGGTTTTAAGCTCCTGGACTAATTTTTCATTATTTCAAGGCAATAGAGATTATTTTTATGAGTTTTAAGCTCCTGGACTAATTTTTTAATATTTCCAGGCAATTGAGATTTTCTTATGGGTTTTAAGCTCCTGGACTAATTTTTTAATATTTCCAGGCAATTGAGATTTTCTTATGGGTTTTAGGCTCCTGGACTAATTCTTTAATATTTTCAGGCAGTTGAGATAATTTCTTATAGGTTTTAAGCTTCCGGACTAATTTTTCATTATTTCAAGGCAATAGAGATTATTTTTATGAGTTTTAAGCTCCTGGACTAATTTTTTAATATTTCCAGGCAATTGAGATTTTCTTATGGGTTTTAAGCTCCTGGACTAATTCTTTAATATTTTCAGGCAGTTGAGATAATTTCTTATGGGTTTTAAGCTCCTGGACTAATTTTTTAATATTTCCAGGCAATTGAGATTTTCTTATGGGTTTTAGGCTCCTGGACTAATTCTTTAATATTTTCAGGCAGTTGAGATAATTTCTTATGGGTTTTAAGCTCCTGGACTATTTTTTCATTATTTCCAGGCAATTGAGATTATTTTTATGAGTTTTAAGCTCCTGGACTAATTTTTTAATATTTCCAGGTAATTGAGATAATTTCTTATAGGTTTTAAGCTCCCGGACTAATTTTTCATTATTTCCAGGCAATTGAGATAATTTCTTATAGGTTTTAAGCTCCCGGACTAATTTTTCATTATTTCCAGGCAATTGAGATTATTTTTATGAGTTTTAAGCTCCTGGACTAATTTTTTTAATATTTCCAGGTAATTGAGATTTTCTTATGGGTTTTAAGCTCCTGGACTAATTTTTCATTATTTCAAGGCAATAGAGATTATTTTTATGAGTTTTAAGCTCCTGGACTAATTTTTTAATATTTCCAGGCAATTGAGATTTTCTTATGGGTTTTAAGCTCCTGGACTAATTTTTTAATATTTCCAGGCAATTGAGATTATTTTTATGAGTTTTAAGCTCCTGGACTAATTTTTTAATATTTCCAGGCAATTGAGATTTTCTTATGGGTTTTAGGCTCCTGGACTAATTCTTTAATATTTTCAGGCAGTTGAGATAATTTCTTATGGGTTTTAAGCTCCTGGACTAATTTTTCATTATTTCCAGGCAACTCAGATTATTTTTTATGACTTTTAATCTCCTGGACTAATTTTTTAATATTTCCAGGCAATTGAGATTATTTTTATGAGTTTTAAGCTCCTGGACTAATTTTTTAATATTTCCCGGCAATTGAGATAATTTCTTATAGGTTTTAAGCTCCCGGACTAATTTTTAATTATTTCCAGGCAATTGAGATTATTTTTATGAGTTTTAAGCTCCTGGACTAATTTTTTAATATTTCCAGGTAATTGAGATTTTCTTATGGGTTTTAAGCTCCTGGACTAATTTTTTAATACTTCCCGGCAATTGAGATAATTTCTTATAGGTTTTAAGCTCCCGGACTAATTTTTCATTATTTCCAGGCAATTGAGATTATTTTTATGAGTTTTAAGCTCCTGGACTAATTTTTTAATATTTCCAGGCAATTGAGATTATTTTTATGAGTTTTAAGCTCCTGGACTAATTTTTTAATATTTCCAGGCAATTGAGATTTTCTTATGGGTTTTAGGCTCCTGGACTAATTCTTTCATATTTTCAGGCAGTTGAGATAATTTCTTATGGGTTTTAAGCTCCTGGTAATTTTTCATTATTTCCAGGCAACTCAGATTATTTTTTATGACTTTTAATCTCCTGGACTAATTTTTTAATATTTCCAGGCAATTGAGATTATTTTTATGAGTTTTAAGCTCCTGGACTAATTTTTTAATATTTCCAGGCAATTGAGATTTTGCGAGCAACAGATTTTGAGAAAGCAAGGATGTCCAAATCAAAATTCAAGGCAATGTTGATCGTTTTTTTCGACATTAACGGTATCGTGATGACTGAATCGGTTCCAGAGGGTCAGACTGTCAACCAGACTTACTATTTGTCAGTTTTGGTAACACTGCGACAACGAGTTCGTGAGAAACGGCCCGAGTTGTGTAAAAACTCGTGGATTTTGCACCAGGACAACGCACCTGCCCTTAACGCGCTATCTGTGAAGCAGTATTTGGGCGGTAAGCGCACTCCAGTGCTCGAACACGCGCCGTAAACGCCAGATTTGGCCCTGTGCGACTATTTTTTGTTTCCGAAGATAAAATCTGCTTTAAAAGGGACCCGATTTGAGTCGATGGAAGCGGTAAAGCAAAAAACGGCAGAGCTCCTAAAGGCCCTCACCAAAGAAGACTTCCAGCACTGATTCGATGAATGGAAAAAACGTATGGAAAGATGTGTGGCGAGGGGGGGGAAGTATATTGAAGGGGAGCATTCGAATGTATAATAATTTTTATAATAAAACCCTTTTTCGTAACCGGTCTCGTTATCTAATAGCCAGACCTCGTATAGTCAATATCTCCGTTATTTTTAACATTAGAGAAAAATAATAAGGACCACATTTGCTTAGAATTTAATTTTTTATTCGATAGGCGGGTTTAATATACAGGGTGTATTAATACAAGTTTTCAGTTGTCCTATTAAAGAAAGTAATGAGCTACATATTTGATTTTTTTTTTTGAGTTTTAATAAGAAACTTTTGTTTCTTATTAAATTTTACTTTACATTACATTGGGCTGTTTCGTATTTATATATTTTCTTGACCAGTCCTGGTAGATTAATCTGCATAAACGGGTCGTAGAGACCATAACATTTCAACAAATTGGTTTTTTTGCGTCACACCTATACCAAGCGAATCCACATAGTTTTTCCTTTTAAAGAAATTATTAATATTCAAATTTTATCTTTTCGGACGCAATCGAGCATAAATTATCGACTCATTTTTGGGTATTTCACACTTAAGAGCCTACGGACACGATCGGTTTTTGGGCGAAAACGTCGTAGGTGCCAATCGAATCACATTTGAAAAAAAAAATTATGGCAAAATAACCCTATTTATAAAACGACTGTGTTACCAGACAATGTAAACAAGTGTTACGACATAGAGCGCAATTTTCGAAAAAAATACGAAAAAAAATCCAAAAATAGTTCGGATTTCGACAAAAATAAATTGGCAGAATGAGAGAGAGAGAGAGAGAGTGCTGCTGCTTTTAGTTCGATTTTTAGTTGCATCACCAGGGGCGTACGTAAAACACAAGATCCTAATGCTAATTCAAGACTGTTTGCAGAGATGTGGTATGTGCCACATTTACTTGATATAAAAATATTGAGTAGACCTCGTACAAATTAATAAAAGACCATTAAGAATCGTAATTCTATGGCCTTAAGGAAAAACGAAAGAGTGGCGCTTCCTACGCGTTTTATGTCACATATTTGCTGAATAAACCGACTTTATTTGAGAGAAAACGTTAGATTTCTCTTTGCATATCATTGTGCGGTAATTAAGTTGCAATTACCACTTTTTTTTTTAATAGGTCTTATCGGACCTTAAATGGCCGATTTGCCACATTTTGTATTTAATGAATGAATGGCCATTTTTGTTTGTTTCATTTTAGGTAGAGTAAATATTTAATTGAGAATTTTTTAGAAGCGAACAGAGAGAGAAAGAATTGTTTTTACTTCACGTAATTTTATTTTGATCCATATTTTTTCGAAGGATAGACATATAGGTTTTTTTATATACTATATTCCAACATAAATATCTCCTTATTAGGGAATATATTTTAGAAATTAAATTGTATGCATTCAAATTAATCTCTTCTTAGGCCCTTATGAAGTTTAGGAAATTATTCTCCTCGTCCGTAGTGGTTACGTAAGTAAAATATAAACAAATTGTCCAGTCGATTGGAGACATATTGGGTATAAGTGGAGCTGTTACTCAATTCTTGCCAAGAAAAAAAATGTCCTGACCAAAACGGACGTAACTATCCTAATTCTTGATCCATAGTCATGATTTTACTCTCAAATTAATCCTCAGGAACCCTATTACACTAGTGTGAAAAAGTGATGAAAATATTCCAAGTGGTTCCCAAGTTATGACCAAGAATATAAATCTTGTTGGTCCAATATACGTTTCAAAAACCTCAAATTTGGAGGCTCTTGGACCTTTGGTGACAAAATTGCCTCTAATTCAGAAAGCTTTTGAGCTACAAGATATGTTCGTATATGAAATTATTTGGAAAGAAATGTCCTTTCTTTTAGTAAGACTGTTTTAAAAATATTCTGATTAATTCATGAAAAACTTGCCAGGAATATTGAAAATTTGATGAAAAATTAAGCAAAAAAAATTTCACGGCCAAAAGTGCTCTCACTATCCCAACTCTTGGTCTATAATCATGATTTTACCCTCAAATTAATCCTCAGGAATCTCATTACATTTGTGTGAAAAAATCATGAAAATATTCCAAATGGTTCCAAAGTTATGACCAAAAATGTCTGTTAAAAAATAAAATGCTTGATGTTGCATTATAAGATTTAAAACTTTAATTTTGGAGGATCTAGGGACCTTGGCTGATAAAATTACCTTTAACTCAGACAGTTTTTGACGTACAAAAAATTTTCGTATATGAAATTATTTGGAAAGAAATGCCCTTTCTTTTAATAAGACTGTTTTAAAAATATTCTGATTAATTCATGAAAAACTTGCCAGGAATATTGAAAATTTAATGAAAAATTTTGCAAAAAAAGTGTCACGGCCAAAAATGCTCTAACTATCCCAATTCTTGGTCTATAATCATGATTTTACCCTCAAATTAATCCTCAGGAATTTTATTACACTAGTCTGAAAAAATCATGAAAATATTCCAAGTGGTTCCCAAGTTATGACCAAAAATACCCGCTAAAGTATATAGTATACGTTTTAAAAACCTCAAATTTGGTGGCTCTTGGACCTTTGGTGACAAAATTGCCTCTAATTCACAAAGTTTTTGAGGTACAAACAACGATCATATATGAAATTATTTGGAAAGAAATTTCCTTTCTTCCAGTAAAACTCTTTCAAGAACATTCCTATTAATTCACAAACATTTTTGAAGGAATATTGAAATTTTGATAAGAAATTTAGCCAAAAAAATGTGCCGATCAAAAATGCTCTAACTATCCCAATTCTTGGTCGATAATTAAGATTTTAGCCTCAAACTGATCCTCAAGAACCTCACTATACTAATGTGAAAAAATAACGAAAATATTCCAAATGGTTCCAAAGTTATGACCAAAAATGTCTGTTAAAAAATAAAATGCTTGATGTTGCATTATAAGATTTAAAACTTCAATTTTGGAGGATCTAGGGACCTTGGCTGATAAAATTACCTTTAACTCAGAAAGTTTTTGACGTACAAGAAATGTTCGTATATGAAATTATTTGGAAAGAAATGCCCTTTCTTTTAGTAAGACTGTTTCAAAAATATTCTGAATTATTCATGAAAAACTTGCCAGGAATATTGAAAATTTAATGAAAAATTTTGCAAAAAAAGTGTCACGGCCAAAAATGCTCTAACTATCCCAATTCTTGGTCTATAATCATGATTTTACCCTCAAATTAATCCTCAGGAATTTTATTACACTAGTGTGAAAAAATCATGAAAATATTCCAAGTGGTTCCCAAGTTATGACCAAAAATACCCGCTAAAGTATATAGTATACGTTTTAAAAACCTCAAATTTGGTGGCTCTTGGACCTTTGGTGACAAAATTGCCTCTAATTCACAAAGTTTTTGAGGTACAAACAACGATCATATATGAAATTATTTGGAAAGAAATTTCCTTTCTTCCAGTAAAACTCTTTCAAGAACATTCCTATTAATTCACAAAATTTTTTGAAGGAATATTGAAATTTTGATAAGAAATTTAGCCAAAAAAATGTGCCGATCAAAAATGCTCTAACTATCCCAATTCTTGGTCTATAATTAAGATTTTAGTCTCGAACTGATCCTCAAGAACCTCACTATACTAAAGTGGAAAAATAACGAAAATATTTCAAGTGGTTCCCAAGTTATGATAAAAAATATCCGCTAAAGAATAAAAATCTTGCTGGTCCAATATACGTTGAAAAGTCAAATTTAATGGCTCTTGGGCCTTTGGTGACAAAATTGTCTCAAACTCGGAAAGTATTTAAGTTACAAGAAACGTTCTTATATGAAATTACTTGGAAAGAAATTTCCTTACTTCCAGTAAAACTTTTTTAAGAATATTCCTGTTAATTCATAAAAATCTTGTCAACTTAGTTCAATTGCTTGGAAAATCTAAATAGTGGCCTATCAATTGCCTGATATAATCGAGAGGGTTCAACAACACCCTTGACATGCCTATAAATTAAATGTAGGTATTTTTTTAAACATTAATTTCATTCATTTATTGTTATTCTTGTTAAAAACTATAAAGAAAATTGGTACTCTTACATTCGACATTTTTTAAGAAATTACCACCTGGACCAAATATACACTGTCTGTCTGGAATGTTTAAATAAGGTTTTTGCCCGAAATTTTGTTTAAAAAAAACTGATTTTACGACCTATACAGGCACACTAATTAAATAAATAATATAACCTGTACATTTTATAATCCTAAAACAAGCGATTGAGTAATTATTATAGGATCCAAAAATTGAATTAGTACGTACCTTAAATTAGTGAACCACCGAATAAAACCCATGATAGATGGCAGCAAGTAAACCGCAACAGAAAATCCTAAACCATTTTCCAACTAAAACGAACCGTCCGTAACGAGGGGCATTTTCGCGTCACGTTTTCCACCTCGGAACGTCCATCGAGCGTCACATGAGCGTAAAAAGCGCGCACTTTCCCGTTAAAAAAAAATTTAACTTTTTTTTTTTTAATTTTAAGGAAATTCTCGATTTTCCAGAAAGGATACTCAAGCAATGTTCCTCGGCATGCTCGCTTCAATTTACTGTATTAATCACGTAAATAGATTGAAAATGTGTAGGATTTCATTCAGGGCGGGCTGGATTCCGGCGACGGTCAACTGGTTTTGACTTAAATCAGTCGATTCATAGATTCGTAATAATTTACGTGTAAGAGATGTATTATTAGTTTATTATAGGCACGCCTCTGAACGTCATTTATTTTTCAACTTAAGCAACTATTGGCTATGAATTAATGTTTACTTCACGGCTCAAGGGCCAGTAGGTCAAAAATTATCAATATAAACCAGGAGGTTGATGCAGTAAGGACCAGCTGACGTGAAGCAAAATTCAACTGGCAATAACTCCTTTTTAAGTAATAATAAGTTTTTGATTTATAGTTAAGCATTCTTTAAATTTAATTATTATGATCATAATCGTAGGTTAACTTCCACAGAAGATATAAGCAATTTTTTTGTCAAAGCTTCTTTAAAGGGGACACTATGTATAAAACCCAAGATATCTGCAATGGCATTGGGTTTAGAGGTTCAGTGATCATTATCAACATTATAGTGCTCACCATAATTAACCAAATAAAATTTATTTCAAATTTATTTCCACCAGGTTGACGTAGCAAGGGCTAGCTGACGTGAAGCAAAATTCAACTAGCGATAACTCCTAATCTATCACTGATAATTAAAAAAATTTAAAAAAATATTGTACTAAATTATGCAATGTTTAACTTTGATTCTTATAATCATGGCTGTAAATAGACTTCCACAGAAGTTATAGGCATTTTTTCAATCATAGCTTCTTTGAAGGGGACAGTCTGTATAAAACCGAACATACCTCTAATGGTATTGGATTTAGAGGTTCAGTAGTTATTATCAATATTATAGTGCTTACCGGAGTTAATCAAAACAACTTTATTTCACATCTTTATCTTATGAAGATCAAAAGTTATCAAGCAAAAACCTGGAGGTTAACGCAGCTAGACCCAGCTGACGTGAAGCAAAATTCAACTGACGATATCTCCTCACCTAATCATAGTATTTAAAAAAATTAAAAAGATACTTCGAGGTCTTTAAATAGTCTTTAACTTTGGTTATTATGATCATAACTGTAGATCAACTTCCACAGAAGATATAGGCAGTGTTTCTGCCATGGCTTCTTTGAAAAGTGCACTAATTATAAAACCTAAGATATCTCTAACGGTATCGGGTTTAGAGCTTTAGTGGTTATTATCAAAATTATAGTGCTTACCGTAGTTAATCAAATAAACTTTATTTCGCGTGTTTATCTTACGTAGATCAAAAGTTGTCAAGCAAAAACCTCGAGGTTGACGCAGCTAGGTCCAGCTGACGTGAAGCAAAATTCAACTGGCGATAACTCCTAAACTATCAATGGAATTAAAAAAAATATTCTAAGAAATCGTCTCCAATTTTTATTATTACGATCATAATCGTAGATCAACTTTCTCAGAAGATAGAGGTAGTTTTTCTGCTATGGTTTCCTTGAACAAGTCACTTTGTATAAAACCCAAGATATCTCCAATGCTATTAAGTCTAGAGCTCCAGCAGTTATAATCAATATTGAAGTCCTCACCATGACCGACTAAATAAACTTTATTTTACATCTCTAGCTTACGTAGTTCAAAAGTTATCAAGCAAAAACTCAGAGCGTGACGCAGCTAGGTCCAGCTGACGTGACGCAAAATTCAAACGGTCATATCTCTTAAGGTGGCCATGCTATCGCGAAAATTTAAAAAGATTCCGATAGACAATCAATCAGTGTATCATTTTGCTTATGACGCCCAAGACTGTAGATGGACTTCTAAAGAAGACACGCACAGTTGTTATGTTGTAACTTGCTTGTACGTAAAACGCTCGCCATAGCTCCAGTGCAGTTGGGTTTAGAGTCTTGATAATTATTATCAAAACTGTAGAGTAATATATTCCTAATAAATAGGAGTTTATTTTATGGTTTTATCGTCAATAGATCAAGAGTTATTGAGGACAAACCAAAATAACGTGAAGTAAATTTTAAACGAGGATAGCTCTTAAGCTGGTGATGCTATTAGCAAAATTCAAACAGATTCTAATAGAAAATTATATATTCTACAACTTTGTTTATAACACTCAAAACTGTAAGTCGATTTCTACAGAAGATACACACAGTTTAAGTCGTTACTTGTTTGTAAGATGTATGAATAATAACTGAAATATTATCAAAGGTAATGGCTTCAGTAATCATTATCAAATTTAAAAAGTAAATCATTGTTAATCAACTAAAGTGTATTTGATGGTTATATCTTCAGTAGACCAACTAAAAATGTAAGTTTGACCCACAAGGCTCTACTGACCTGAAGCAAAATTCAAACTTTATTAACCACATAAAATCATGAAACAAGTTATTGGCACTTGTACCAGTTGATCGACGTCCCTATGCTTCGCGTGGTATTATTCTTGCAGATATTCTTCATAAGCGTACTTTCAATGAGAATTAATTAATTAATTAATTAATAACGAAAATAAATTAGAAATGATCGTTGAAACGTAATACAACTTTTAATTAAAAATTAATTGAATAATTCATTTAATTAAATTAGAGTAGTATATTAGCTCCTCATATCGTTTATTTTAAAGTTTACTCACGTACTTAATAAAGCTCCTCATGTGATAGGCATCAAGCTTCTTATAATAAATGTGAGCTCCTTATGAATGTGTGAAAATATTGATTTCAATCACTCATCTCAATATCACTCATGTCACTTGAAGAAATTAATTATAAATCAGAGTTTTACAATCTTAAGTTGAATTTAGAAACTACATAATCTGATCTATTAACGTGAAATTGAGGCTTGTACCTCCTCATTTACCATTATGCGAATCTCCTCATTTGCCTTATGAAAATATTATGGATATGACAGATTTGAGGAGGTCTAGCTCCTCTCTAAACCTCCTCATCTATCGTATTAAAGCATCGAGGCGTGTATAAATTTGAATTTTCAAAATGCTCCTCATCTAATCTCTGCTGGAATTTTACCCGCCTATGTTTAAAAAAAATGTTGCGTGGATCAGTCCGGGGAGCACGTGGGTGGACCAGTAGAAAAGCTCCCATCGGAGCCCCACCATTGGTGTAGACACGAGGGGGGGCTAGATCACCAACATACGACATCCGCATCGGTTATTATAATAACGACTGTGCTCGTTGAACATATCTCTTCGCACCTTTCTTATGCCGTAATTGTATTCCATATTTAGTAATAACCGCAACGACTTTATGTTTTGAAATGTTTGTTGCACTGAAAGAGCGAGATGCGGATATTGCGGCACCAAGAAGAGAAAAGGACGGAGCGAGCATATAAGTGTTTTGAAAAATTAATGATTTGCGATGCTTTTAAGAATTGGCGGTCGGGTTTTTTTTCTGTCTCTCTCTGTCTCGATGACCTTCCAGTATTCCTCTGCTTTTGACCGTAGAAGGTATAACAGCCGCCTCCGTGGTTTTTCCGCCCCCAGGTTCGAACGAGAAAACGCCGTTCGTTTGCTCACTTACATTCTTCTGGTCGAATGTTCTTTCTATGAATTTAAATTTTGAATAAAAAAAATGGTTTGCCATCCTTCTTCCTCTCATACATTCTTCATCAGGTTTTCACACTATATTCTCTTTGTTTCTGATCATCTTTTTTCCAAAAAAATTTAGCTAAAATAACAGATACGGAACACGTACATAAAATCAGCGGTGAGATATAGCTCAAGGCCGCAACGTAAGCTCCGCCCATCAACGCATAGCGTTGCGCATTTGATCAAGATTCATTGTTCAGTCAACATCTCACCGCTCGAGAACAGCCTCTCTTCGACTTGCTTAATAATAATAATAATAATAATAATAATAATAATAACATTACTCTAGTTTTATTTTGGTTTTTAAATAAGTTTAACGATTTTAGGAAAATTATTGGTGGTACTGAATGAGTTTCTCGTAAAAAATTAGCTGAAAAAGAGTGTCAAATCGACTGGTTTACATTGACTTTTAAATGAGTTTCTTGATTTTGAAAGAACCATTGATGGTACCAAAAATCTAACTTCACCATTGAATTTCTCGGGAAAAATGAGCTGAAAAAGAGTACCATGTTGATGAATTTATTTTGATTTTTAAATAAGTTTGTTGATTTTTGGGAGAACCATTGGTACTACCAAAAATTTGATTTTACCATTGAATTTCTCGGAAAAAATTAAATTCATTTTTATAATATTTTTGTAGAAAGAATTTTTCACGAAATATGAAGTGTAAAAGGCAAAATATTTTTTTTTAATTGAGGATTTATATTAGTTTTTCGAGAATAACTCAATAAATAACGAATTTATAAGAAAAAGTGTATTTAGCTAAAATGTGAACAATGAAATTCTCCACAAAACTTCTCTCTATAAGATTTTTTGTGGCAGCAACTGTTCGCGAAATACAGCGTCTAAAAGAATGGATTTTTTTTCAAAAAGTATTTTGACATTAAGTAATAAATAATGTATTAAAAATAGTTTTTTTTATAAAGGACTTATACCAGTGAATAACTCATTACTGAGAATACTCAGTGACTTAATTTATAAAAAGTCGCAGGTATGTTTCTCATGCCCAAAACCGACGTTTTAATAACTTCCAACTAATCTGCTTGTTACAAGTGGCTTAAGTCGAAATAAAAGACCCGAATGTCAACTATAAGAAGAGTGTGGGCTGAACTTTTGGCTAAACGCTTGTTTTAAGTATGTGAGGACACTCCCTATTTATTTTGTTTTTCAGCACAGTCTAGAACAGAATAAATTATAATGTATAATTTATAAAGAGTTAAGGGAACTTTTGGTGGTACCGACTGACGTAGTGACATACATACATAAAAAATTACTTTCATAGTCTCGGAAGTCAATTGTAAGTTACTTAAAATCTATGGAATAAGACTTAGAATTAATGGAATGAAAACTTAGCGTCAAATTTGAGGAGGAAGAAAATTCCAAATTATTCAAATTATATAGAATAATACTTATATATACCTAAAAAAATAAAAAAAGGTCTTGAATGCCTGCAACGAAATTGTAATTGAGTGTAAAAGTTCATAATTCCTAAACAATGTAATGGTCTGAATGAAATTTAAAAGTAATCCAAATTATTTTAGTTCCAAGGACATAAGGAAGTGAGATGTAATTATTGCGCATATAAGGCAGCTACACCTGCGGAGAATCGTTAACCTTTTCGGTACGCCCACGTGAAAAATTATGAATTTTGACGATGATGCGGTTTGTCTTTTATTTTTTCAGTTATTAGTCATGCAGAGTTGTCATGTGATCGAGGGCTTATGTCATGAGTATATGATCTGCAAAACTGTTTATTATTAGCAATTATTTAGATCTTATGCGGTGAAGAATTAGCCAAAAGACACTTACACAAAAAGATATTTTTTAATCGTCAAAGTTTCTTGGCCTGTGTTCGGTGTTAAGGTCAAAAAAATACTCAGAATATTAAAATCAATTAACTAAAATCAGTTATTTAGCTGCTTGACAAAAAAATAATACATGGGTCAACAACGTAGAAAATAAAACAGAAATTAACTGACAGTGACATTAAGAAAATCTATTAAAAAAGGGAAGATTTTGTATGTCAATTGTTGCAAAAAAAACAACAAAGCTATTTAACTGCCTTGGGTTCAAAGTAAAACCATTGGTATACTGCTCAAGAAAAATTATTCATGGCATAATAAAACTGCTTAATTACCAGGGATTTTGAGAAAGATCTGGTGTTGAACTGCTTGAAAAAAATGAACTCCTATACATCAAACTTATTTTATAATCTTACCTAGAATAATAAGATCAAATAACTGTACTAAAAAAATCAGTTGTACAACAAAACTCCTGTGCTAGTGATCTTGAAAAATGTGTTTTAATGCCTCTGATAAAAATTAATTTGCGGTTCAACTATGCCTGAAATCAAAGAGAAAAACATTTGATATTCCAACTGCTGCAGTAAAAAATCATTCAACTGCCTGGAATAATAAAACCACTTAACTGTCTAAAATAAGTGATGAATTAAATACCCGTATGCCTTGAACCACTAGACAGCATGGGATTTAAAAATATTCCATTGCTTGAAAGAAATTCATCACAAAATCATGAATCATGGATTATCCCAGACAGTACAAACACATTGCATGCATATGCCCAGAATATCTAAATGGCATATTCATATAGAAAGAAAGAAAATGTGCTATATTACGTAAGACAACAAAATCTTGTGTACAAGCATCCTAAAAACTAAAAAATTCCAAATTCACTTTAAATTTCAAATTTCAAACAAGCATAACATTTAAAACATTTTACCATAAAATTTACACACATTACCAAAATTAATCATAACAAAACAGATTGAGAAAAAAAAAGCATCTTTTTGATAAATTTGATTAAAAAATAAGTAAAGCTGTCAATAAAACAGAATTTAGAGGAAGTAAATTAAAATATTTAATAGGAAACAAAACTAAAACACTAAAATGATGTCAGAGCACAGGTTAAAAGGTATCATTAAAAAAATCGTCAAGGCTATAATATGCCCTGGATAATAAAAGTGATTTTAATTCCTTTTTGAATTTCTTAACTTCTAAAATTTGTCTGATACATAGAGAAACATGGTTGTAAATTTTTTTGCTAAGGTATATAAGTGAGTTCTTGATGAGGGAGGATGTAGGGATTGGTACGGGAAAATCGTTAACCTGGCGAGTCATATGACCAGTGTTAGAGGGAGGTTTAGGACATTTATGAATAAGAGAACTTAGCTGTTTCTAAGATAAAAAGAGAAAAAAGAGTTAGGATTTTTTGAGATATAAAGAGAGGTTTCTAAGAATTTCTTAACCCAGCGGAATATAAGTATCTAACTGCCTTTTTTTGAATCACAAAAATTATGTTTAATAATCCCTTGTTGCTTAAACCCCAAAAAGGCAAGCCATAACGAAGATGGGACTCAATAAGAGAAAAGTACACTGAACGTGCAACTACCCCTCCCAGCTCATGCCCCGCCATTCTTACTGCAAAGCATCCAGAGGACAATTTTGATGCAAGATTTAGGATATGATCTTCGAAGCGAAGGCGAACATCAATGGTAATACCAAGGAACTTACAGCTTTCTTTGTTTTGCAAGGGGGAGTTTTCACTAAACATAAGGCCCTGAACGTCACACTTAAATCCCATAATAAAGGTTTTGCCCACATTAAATACAAGCTTGTTTCCAGCACACCACTCCGATAAGATCCTTAAAAACCTGGGCTCTAACATTATCAGAATCTCTATGATTCCATAAAATGTTGGTATTATCAGCAAACTGAACTACTTTGCCCTGCAGTTTTAATGAACCCAAATCATTTACATAGAGCAAAAATAATAGCGGTCCTAACACTGAACCCTGAGGTACTCCAGTTTTAAGGGATCTGGAATCGGATAAATATCCAGATACTGTAACTCTTTGGGTACGATTAGACAGATAAAGCCATAATTATTGAGCTTAGACAGCAGTATTCCATGATCTACACAATCAAATGCCTTGGATAAATCGCAAAACACTGCCGCCGCGGACTCTCCAGAATTTAAGGACACATAGACACTCTCCAAAAAGCCGAAAACAGCGTTATGAGTCCCTTTTCACGTTTGAAATCCAAACTGATTTGCAGATAAAATGCAATTGTGTTGCAAAAAAGACAAAACTCTGATTTTTGCAAGTTTTTCAACTATCTTGGAGAGGGTAGATATTGGAGGAAAATTACAAGGCTCACTCAAATCTCCACCCTTATAAAGAGGGATAACCACTGCCTCTTTCAAACATGCTGGAAATATGCCATTATGAAAGGAATTGTTTATGGCAGAAGCTAAGGAGTCAGGCAAAAGGAGTAGTAATTTTGATGATATCCCATCAGCTCCAGCTGATTTATGGTTTCTTAAGCTTTTAATTGCATCTCTAACGTCAGTAAGGCTAACAGGATAAAAGAAAAAAGAATTTTGAACTGACACTTGTTGAATATAATGCAAAGGATCAATATTAGTATTCATATCCTTGAGCAATAAATGAGGAAAATTACAGTAATAATCATTTAAACTATTTGGTCTTACTTCTGGTTCTGAAACTTTCATGTGAGAATGCCTGAAGTCATTTATTAATTGACCAACATTCTCTCTGCCTATTTGAGGACACATTCAAGCGGTCACTATAATATTTAACCTTTGCTGCTTTTATCGTCTTTCTGTATAGACTACGATATTTCTGATGATGAAGAATAATGTTTGCATTAGTTGTATACTTGCAGAACTTAGCCAAAAAAACGGAGGTTTTTAGCTGAAGTTCTGAGGCCTGCTGTGCCCCATGGTTTTCTATTTTTCATTTTAAGCCTCTTTTTAGGAAATACTGATTGATCTTGTCACATAGCACATGAAATAACAAAGTAAACGGGTCAGGAGCCATTTCAACTGCATTCCAATTAACCTAAGCTGTAGTAGAAGAAAAAGTATTAAAATTTGCTCTGCTGAAAATTCTTCCTATATAATGAGATGAAGGAAATACAGTATTGCATGGAATCCTAGCGAGAATGGCTTCATGGTCAGAAATACCAGATGAGAGTACTTTACATGATTCATTTAAATTTGTACACAATTAATCAATAGTAGTTGCAGATGAGGATGTTATACGTGTGGGTGAAAGAACATGCATCTTCAAGTCATAAGATTCCAATATACTTAAAAGGGATGTATGATATGATGGCCAGCTTACATCAGTGAAGTTAATATTAAAGTCACCAGCCAATATAACTATGGAATGTAAAGACAATTGGGATAATAGAGAATCAAGTTTGTCCAGGAACATACCAATATCTCCTGTGGGTGGTCTATAAACACAAAGAACATATACATTAAATGGCTTACAAAAACAAAGGGAGAATTCAAAAACCTTCTCCAACAGAAAGCTATCATACTTATTAATTTTACAGAAAAAAGCTTCAATTGTTTGTTTAACTAAAATAGCTGTTCCTCCATGTATGGAGTGTTGCCGACAAAAAATTGATATAGGAATATAATCAGATATTAAGAAACATTCGTTAGGCTTTAACCAGTGCTCAGTTAGTAATACAATATCAGGAAAATCACATGAATCAAGTAAAAGATGAAGTTCCATTCCATTTTATTTCTTAGACACTCTATATTTTAAATAAAACTACTCAAACTTTTCGCATGCTTATTTTCAATGTTATTTATAGAATGTGAGTGAGGAATATGCAAGGAATATCTAATATCTCCCTTGGCATATGATATGACCATGTAACATTATGCCAGCAAGTAGGTAGTTTCTATGTGTTTCAAGCTCTTGGGGTTTTTTTTGCCAAGCAGTTACGATAATTGTTCAATGTTTATTAGATAGTACAAGAGGTTTTTTTTAATTATTTTTTTTAACAATAAACGAAACGGTAAAAGACGACTTAAAGAAAAGAAGTAGTTCAGAACAGTGGCGGCTCGTGTGTCAATCTTCAGGGGGGTCATTTTGGTTTGAAAACTTATAGTTTACTCTAATAAAAAAAAAACAAATCAAACTATTGATTTTTTAAAGTATTTGAAAGATCTTTTAGCTTTCATATTTTAGATAAAAAATACAGACTTAGATAAAACTCAATAATATTTACCGAGATATTTACCCTATTAAGTGGGTAAAACTAACTTTAAATGCTTAAATCGTTTTCCGAAAATTAACTTTGCCTTTTTATTAGAGTAAATATTTTAAATAAAAATTTTAAATTTATTAAAATGAAACCTACCTTCAATATTTTTATATTTTAAGTCAAATCTCCTATCCTTTAGTTCTGCAAAATAGTCTATGACCTTCTCATTGAAATTTGGAATGCTTTTGACAAGCGTTTTCTCGATTCTCAACATAGACAAGGCACTAAGTTTAGATTGTCTCATCGTATTACGCAGGAATGTTTTTACTCTTTTTAAAGTAAAAAAACATCTCTCACTTTCCACGGTTGTCATAGGGAGTCTGCACAAAATATTTAATAATTTCACTGCTTCAGAAAATGTTTTAGACAAATTCATGTTAATAAAAAGCTGAAGTATGGCTACTGCACCGGCACTATTGCGAAAATCCTCACGACAGTATATGACTTCAAGTTCCGATTTTAGTTTGGGAATATTTACTATGGGATAATGAGCCTTCACCATATTTAAAATATTTTGCGGAAAGTTGGTAGTTTATGCTTAAAATTTCTCTGTGTAGAATAACTATCAATTTCAATCAAAGCATTTCTATCAATTTATGGAATCTCTAAGAAGCGATGCGAACGTATTGTTTTTCTCCTAAAAAATCACAAAACCCCTCAGGATATACGCGGTAAAAATGTAAGTGGAAATGCAATAAAAGGATCTATTATTGCAAATATCCGGAACCACATTGAATCCTATCCGGTAAAAATATCGCAGTATACGAGCCAAGAAATTCGTTATCTATATTGCAAATTATCAGTAAAGACAATATTTGAGATGTTTAGAGAAAAACAACCAACTGATCTATTTGGTCCTATTTTAAAGAAAATTATAACTTAAAATTTGGTAGACCAGCAAAAGACACTTGCAGTACCTGCGAGGAACTTAGTGCTAAAATAAAGAGTGACTGTCTTAACGATAATGCAAAAAGAGTAGCAGTTGCTGAGCTTATGGTCCACAAGAGATGAAGCAAGAAGATGAGCAGACTTTAGGTATTTGCATATATTTCATGGAGAATGTATCGCTACCATAACTTCCGGTTCAAGATCTGTACTACTTTCCACAGCTAACTGTTTGTACTTTTGGGATACATAATTTAGGATCTAATAATATTGCTTGTTATGTCTACCATGAAGGGGAGGCGGGCAAAGGTGCAAATGACGTATGCTCTTTTTTCAAACATTACTTAGATCAGCAAAGCTTGCAAAAGTATAAAACTCTTCACATTTTCTGTGACAACTATAGTGGTCAGAATAAAAATAATACCGTGATTCGCTTTATAATGAGTTTAGTTGTTGTAGTTGAATTCAAGAGATTTAATGAGATTGAAATGTTCCTCCCAATGAGAGGCCATTCATTTATGCCTTGCGACCGTGACTTCGGCCTAATTAAATGACAGCTTAATAAAATAGAACGATTTTACACCATCCAGGGATTATGTTGAAATAATTTCCAAGGCTTGCAAAAATCCAGCAAAATTTTCAACTGTTCAGGTGTCTAGCGATTTTGTGTACGATTTCACACGTTGGTGGCCACAATTTTAAAAAAAAAAACCTGTCTGAGTAATGAATCTTATGGAAAGAGTGTACCACGATCTCAAAAGAAATAGTTTTCTATCGCATCCTTCCAACATTTGAGTATTTCAATAACCACTCAGATAGTTGGCCGTGAGTTTATAAACTGCCCTGTAAGTAATACTTACCGGCTTAGAAATGCTGAAAAAGAATTAACTCAATATTCTAAAAGAGCATACCTTGAAAAGATACCAATTAACAAAAAAAAATGACTGATATATTAAATACAATAAAATTTATTCCTGAGGATTATATGGAATTTTGGAGGATCATTTCGGCTTGGCCGACAAGTGAAAAAGAATGCGATGTAGAATGAGTATGTACTATTTGAATAAAGCAAATGTCAAAATTATAGAATTTAGTTTTATTTTACTGCAAAAAGGAGACATGTCCATATGTCAAAATTGACAATAACTTAATGGGAAATTTAAAAACACCAAAAGAGACGAAGGTGATATATAAAATATACCTCCAGGTTCAGGTACATTTCCGCAAAAAAACAATAGTTAAATAAGCTTTAAGCAAAGTTTAGGTAGTTTTTTCCTTTTCCTGTACAATTTTAAAATTGTGACATATCCCCTTTCTGCAGTTAGTCATTCAACTGTGAAATCATGAGATGATCATTGAAACCAAACCTGTGATTTATTTCAGATATATTATTATCACAAATTTCGGCTTGAAACCGTTATACATTATTTTCCAGGGAATTCATTGCAATTTTCAGACATTCTGAAGATGAATTTTCAATAATTGATTTTCAGATAATTAGACGATTTTTTTAGGGTAATATTTTGTTACTTCCAGGTAGCTGAGGTCAGTAGCTACGTTTACAACGCGTGTTCCAAATATTTAATACTCGGACCAAATGACGTCATGAGGACTATTTTTTTCGATGTAAATGGCAGCGCACTAAAATTTGATACTCGAATTTGATGCGTCCCAAATAGGGTAGATTAAATTTAGTTTTTTTTGGTGTAAACACCTAAGACCACGAACTTTTGAAGTACCAAAATGACAAGTTTGACATTTTATTGGATGTTAGGTTATAGGAGGTTTTTATTTTTGTACACAAAAATAAAGAAGAAAAGGACAAGGGTAAACTTTAAAAAAAAATATTAGTTTATTTTTATTATTTTTAAATAACAATAAGACTTTTAAAGATTTAGAGGTTGTTGTGTCCTATAATTCTTTATCTAAACTGATAAACTCCCTTCAACTGATATTTGGATCCTAGAGATAATCCTGCACTAATTTAACCCTGAAAATCAATCCTTGTAAACATGGCTGTACTAAATAAAAATAGTCAAAAAATCATTTGATCCATATGTAAACGTAGCTAGTGTTTATTTTGTTTTTAGGTAGTTAAACACATTTTAAAAATTTCTTTGCTTCTTCCAGGCACTTGAACTTGTTATTGGTATTAAGTATTAAGTAATTTTTCAAATATTAGTCAATTTCAAGTAGTTGAGTGAACTTTTAATACTCTTCTAGATAGTTGAACGCTTTTTCCACTACTATCCAGTTTGATACACTTTTTAAGTCATTTTTTTTTTGTCCGGCATCACACGTTGGGCGCCAAAATTACCATTTTTCACACTTGTTTAATTATTATTTTATCAATATTATTATTATTATTTCCAGGCAGTCGAGGACATTCTTTTTTTTTCCAGATAGTTGACCACATTTTTTATTACTTCCAGGAATTCCTGATTATTTTCCAGACAGTTGAGTCTCTTATTTATTTAAATATCTTATTTTATTATTGTATAATAATGGTTTTTTAAATAAATTAATTAACATTTTCAAACGTATCCCTGAGGATAACCTAAATAAAGACCGAAACGTCGGCATTTTTTCTATAATAAAATCAGCTTTAGTTGAGGTCTCAAACCTCCTTCACTTTCTCTTCCAGGCCATTCAGTCTCGTTTTTTCAAAAAAATCATTCTTTGGTTCATTTTAATTTCATATTCATTTCAAGTCCAAAATCTCAAAAACTATTGGAAGTATTCGCATGAAACAAAAAGCATGTTATTGAGCAGAATAGTCTTTGAAAATGTTTTCTATAACGTAAAGTTGTAGAACAAATAGTTTTAAAATTATCGGAATTTTTAATATCCAAGAACGATGTTTGATCTTCATGCTGACTACTCACTTTGAATTACAATAACTCAAAAACTAATGGGAGTATTCTCATGAAACAAAAAGCATGATTTTCAGAAGGATATTCTTTTTAAATGTTCTCAATAGTGTAAAATAGTTCAATAAATAGTTTTAGAATTATTGGCACTTTTGGTAATGGTATCCAAAAACCATATTTGGCATTCAAGGTGACCACTCAATTCAAAGTCCATAATATCTCAAAAACTAGTAGGAATATATCCATGCGAATGTTCTTTGCAACTGTTCTTTATAGTGTCAACTAGTCCAAGGAACAATTTCAGAATTATCGGCACGTTTTGCTGATATAGTGCCCAATAACGACGATTGATCACTCACTTTAAAGTCCAATATCTTAAAAACTAGTTGGAATATTTTCATGAAATAAAAAGCATAATTTTTAGGAGAATATTCTTTGCAAATGTTCTTCATTGTTCAAACTATTCCGAGTAATATAAGGTTTTTCTTGTATTTCAATCTCCTGGAACAAATTTTCTTCCATTCATATTTCCAGAAATGGACTAATTTTTACAAGCAAGACACGCATGCGTTTTTAGATACTGTAATTTTGTTTATGTTGAATCGCTAAAAATGTATACTGATAATTAATCTTTAAAAATCACTATATCCTAATTAAAAAATTTGTTTTATTTACGAATGATACGAGAATAACAAAACTACTTGTATTTGCCTCAATACAAGACAATAGCGAGGTGCGAATATTATTAATGACAAACACCTGTTGTTCTCTATGGCATGCTATTAAAATTGAATGTTTCCACATGGGTTTATCCTACGTAGTAACCGCCTTTTATTGACTGCCAATTAATATATAAAATTAATTTGTATATTACCTGTCGGATTAAAGAGGATGACAAGGGTAATCAAGACGTAAATTTTAATTACCATTTGGACAGAATGCCTGAAAAATGTTGATACCGAACAAAGATTATTCATTTCACCATAAATGGTTCCAAATTGAATTCCGTGGAAACAGAACGTTAGTAGACTTTCTATTATAAGCCCCCATATCTAAAATACTGTAAATTTAATCCAGTTTAAATAATGTGTGTGTCAGGTTTAAATTACTACCTTAAACCGAGTATAGAACTGCTCGTCCCACTCGGATCAATTTTTTACATATAACAAAAAGTAAACAATTATTCCGCGGTGTGGGCCGAAGCCAGAAACCAGTTCTAAAATTGCAATTATTTATGTGTTTCAGTGATAGGCCTTATATGTGGAAATGTCGTAGGATTCTCTTTTTTTTTCTACCTCTGTCTCTCTCTCGCTCTAGCGGTCTAACGACGAACGTTTCGCTCTTATCTTTATTCCTTTTAAATTATCGATTTCTATGGGTTAGTTATTAAAGTACGGAGGTGTTTTTGAATAATTTGATAGATCGGGTGTCGCGTATGTGGAGCGGTATTTGAAAGTGGGGTACGGTTATTGACGGAATCGGAATTTAATCCGGGACACCTTCGGGGTTCAACAAATTATAAGCGCATTTACAAAACTTGCATCAAATTATCCTGATTGTTTGGTGAATTGATAATTTGTCCTTAAGATTATCTTCTAAGGATCTAAAAAATAAACAGTTTTAGGCTATATTTTAATAATAATAATAAGGTTCGTCAATATTTCAAAAAAGTCCTGATATTTTGGCGAACACACTAGTTTCTATCAAATTCAGGGCCTGTGGGTTCATTCCTTAATAAACGTCGATTAAACTCAAATATTCAATCAACACTTTAAGCCACTAGCGAGCACCATAGATAAAAAAAAATGCTGTAATTAATAGTTTATCTTATACAGGGTGTTTCAAATTCGGATCTATAAAAGGTACGAAGATGGTTAAATTGCGGCAAAGTTGAGAATTGTTGGGCTTAAAAATATGCCGTTTACAAAATCGATTTTATTTTTTTCTGCGCTTATGCTCTTAAACGATCTTAAAATAATTTGCACTTTTGAATTGCCACTTTTCCGTGCTACATGATGGCGTTTTTCGATTTTTAATACGACGTTTCGTCTTTTGCCAACAACTATCATCAATTCTGTTTTTTCTTACGGGCGCTATATAAGATTTTTAAGATGAATTTTTTGGATTTTCTGAGCATTTTTATATTATTCCAGGCTTTTGGAATAAAATATGATTTTATAGGGTTATTTTCCACGTCTTCCAAGTATTTTAAATAATTTATCTTTTAATTTTAACGTTCTATAAAATTATAAAATATTTTTTTGTTTCCAATTTCTAATTCAAGAATTTTTGGAATTTTTAACATTTTCCAGATTTTTTTCAGACTATTTCATCGATAATCCAGGCATTTTGATAAAATCTTCATTTATTCCGGGACTGTGGGTCAATTATCACGCCTTCCACGTATTTCAAACACTTTTTCCTTTAATTTTAATGTTTTATAATAAGTTTTTGTTTTCAATTTTAAATTTCAAGATTTTCGAAATTTTTTTAAACAATTTTATAGTTCTACAGATTTTTTTGTTTTTTTTTCTAATATTCGAGGCATTTGGAATAAAATCTAGTTTTATTTTCATTTTCTACGTCTTACAGGTATTTCAAATCACTTCTCTTTCAATTTTAATGTTTTAAACTAGGTTTTGGTTTTCAATTTTTCAGTTCAGAATTTTTAACATTTTTCAGACTTTTTGAGCATTTTTATATTATTCCAGGCATTTGTAATAAGATTGTGTTTTACTCCAAGATTTTTAGGCAATTTTGCCAGGTCTTGCTGCCCTGCAATATGTAATATTGCAGTATAATGTTTTTATTTAATTTTAGGTTTTTATTTTAAAAACTATTGCGTGTTTCAGATTTTTTTTTATATTTGGGAACTTTTTTTGGATTTTCTTAAGTTTTCCAGGTTAATGGAGTAATGCTTCGTGTTATTCCAGGCTGTTAGAATTAGTTTTTTTTATTTTCCAGATGCTCGGACTGATTTTTTATGACTTTCAGACATTTGATGTAATTCTGTCGGTTTTCTAGAAACCTGGATTAATTTTCTATTTGATTTCAGATATTTGATGGAAATTTTAACGCCCTCCAAAGATTTCAATATTTTTTTAATATCTTCCGGGAATTTTCTGTATTCCAGGCAACTAATGTAACTTTGTAAAATAATATGGAAAATGACTTCGAATGCTTGGAAAACATAAAAAATTACTCCAAGTATAAATTATGAAAAACCATTCAAAAATACAAAAAATACCTGTGTGCGTTAATATTTCAAAAAAAAGTTGTTTCCATTTCTTTTTCTCTTTCTAATTAACCTTACACTACTGTGATATATTTTACCCTCGATTATACCTTTGTCCTTCACCAAAAAACCGTGCTAAAGACCTAGAGTGCATAATAATAAAAAAAAAGAAAAATATTTTTTTTTAACAGTTGTGTAACATTTGTTTTTACATGAGGCGTCTCATAGCAAAACTAGTCTTATCCAAATTTTACGAAAAATGTGGTAAATATGGCAATATTCTCTTTAGGTTGATATGCTCCTTCTACCTTAATAATATTCACCAAAACTTGCCTTATCCCATTAAAATTCAACGGCAAAATATTGCTGTTGTCGCAAAACTTGCCTTATCCACTTGATCTGTCGTTTCAAAACGCGCGTTATCCGCGCGACCGCGCTTGTATAACCCGTTTTATTTTTTTTGTAAATTATTTGGATTAGTATAGGTTATAAAAGAGTTATTGTGGGATATTCTTACCAAGTTCTTTGTTTTTAACTAACTTTTAAGGTATTTTTATTGGAATTATAATTTATAAAACTAGTTATTTTTAATATGCAGCAAAAAATTATCCCCGCAGAACGGGGTAAATGCAGAAGAAATATCAGTGACAGATCTTAGTGGAAAAGAGAAATACTAAAACGCGAAAGGTATTTTATGTTTTTTTTTTGCAAGATTGACAGGGTATTAAAAATAATAATTGTTTTGCTACTTTAGGCGTTCCGCCAAAGGTTTGCCAGTCTATCCTACCTGCGGTCACAATGGAAAAACATACAAATGTATAAGATTAACCAGCCGAGATGTTTATGACTTTCATCAAAACTTTTATTAGGGGAAAACCAAGAACTAGCAAGATGCGTACATATTAAAATTTTTTGTAAATGTTCACAACCGAAGCGCGATAGACATATAAAAGTAGGTAGCAGCCGAAAAGGTGTAAGTGTTAAGTATTTTGTGAAAAAGTCGGGTTGCCAAAAATTTGAAATACAAGTTTGCCAAAAAACGTTTTTGAACATTCTTAATATCTCTAAGGATTGCGTCCAAAGAATTGCCAGGCGATATCTTGAAACTGGGCTTTTGCCCAGAGAAAATCGTGGTGGCGATCGCGTAAGTAAAAAATACGAAGAAAAGCGAGTGGCCGTGAGAAAATTTCTGGAGATTTTGAAAGGAGTGGAAAGCCATTATTGTCGTTCGAAATCAAGTAGTCGGCAATATTTGAGTAGTAATTTAAATGTTTCCAAGCTTTGGAGGCTCTACAATCAAAAAGCGACTATTAAAGTAAAAAAAAACTTTTTTCCATCACATTTTTTCAAGAGAATACAACATTGGATTTGGAAGTTCTGTAACCGATGCATGTTCCAAATGCATTGAGCTTTCTGAAGAAATAAAATTGGAAAAAGACGTCGATAAAAAAAAACCAATTGATGATAGAAAAAAGTGTACACAAGCTAAGAGCCAATGCATTTTTTTGCCAAACTTAAAGAGGTTGACTGCAATATGATAACATATTCGTTTGATTGTCAAAAAAATTTGGTCAATCCCAAGGTCCCCAACCAGATTGCTTATTTTAGCAGGCAGTTATACACATATAACTTAAAAAATATAATGACCATGGAAAACGTTCATATCTACACTTAGATGAAACATCAACATAAAAAGGGTTCAAATGAAATCTCTTCGGCAGTCTATGATGTTCTTTCAAAAGCTGATTTGTCCTCTTATTCGGTCATAAGGCTATGTGCTGACGGATGCGGTGGACAAAATCGCAATTCAACAATGATAGGTATGTTATCTCATTTTCTTATAAATATCGCACCGTCCAATATTAAATCCATAGAAATCATTTTTCCTGTTCCTGGACATTCATATTTACCACCTGATAGGGTATTCGGTAGAATTGAAAAGGAATTAAAAAAAATATCGACGATTATCGATCCTTAAATATATTTGAATTTATTTAAAAAACACGGTACTGTAGTAAACTTAGGCCAAGACTGTCTGGTTATGGACTGGAAATCTCAAGTTGGCGATTTTTTAAAAAATGTTAGCAAGTTCTCCTTTGCTAAAAGGTTTATATTGACTAAATACTCTGGTGAAAATAATATTATGGTTAGAGGAGAACAATTTTATAACTCGGATACTGGGGTACCTAAGTCGATTTTAAAAAAAGGAAAAAAATGGGATCATTTTGCTCCAGACACTGTTCCAATGGGAGCTCCAGTAAATTCTGCCAAGTTAAAGGATATTGATAATTTACTAGAAAAACATTTTGGAAATGAATGGAAGAGCAAAGAGGATTTAAAGTTTTATAAAGATGTTTTAGATGGAATATCGCAGCCATTGATAGGACCTAATTCTGAAGTTCCAGAAGATCAATTTCGCGAACCACGAGAAGCAGAAGACGAAGGAGAATTAGGAATTTAATTTTTAAGACTTTTGTACTTTTAAAAATCTAGATGTCCTTTCTCAAACTCGGCGTTGTTTTATTTTTTTTTGCAGCATAACTTGTCATATCCAAAATGACTAATCAAAACTTGTCTTATCCATTTTTGTTTATTTATTTTAGCCGATTAAGGATATTCTACATTTAAATAAATTGATGTGAGTGTTTTCTAAAAACTCATTTTATATTATTATTTATTTTTGTCATGTATCCCAAAAAAAAACTTTAGTAGAGGTTTTTCTGAATTTGCGTAGAACGACTTAACATGGATAAGACGAGTTTTGCTATGAGACGCCTCACATAATATGTGTGTATATACAAGTGAGGCGCCCAATTCCAAAACTCTTTAGATCCGTGCTAACCAATTTTACAGGAGAAGAGAAAAACTTTAGATTTCTTGTAAGAACAAATTTTTGTGGTTTAAAATGAAAATACACATTTATGACAACTCTTTATTTAAATATTTGTTACTAAAATAACAACACACAGACAAAAATAATAGGGATATAACAAGTTTTGCTACCGCACCATGGAATTAAAAAGTTTTGTTTCAGTATCTGTAGGATTTAGGGAGTTTTAAATAAGTAAAAGTTTATAATTTAAAAACAAATATTTTTTTTTTAAATAAAACTTAAATTCTTAGTCCATCGTCTTCTTCCATGGGTTCCATTCCTTTTTCAACTTCTGTATCATGAAGTGATTCAATGGCGTTATCAATTACTTTTTTATAAAATGTTAAATCGACCTCTTCAATGTTTCTCCACTCTAAACCAAAATGTTTTTTTAATAAAGCATTTGCATCCTTAAGCTTGGCTGGTTTTACTGCACATTCCTTAGGAAGAGGCTCCAAATTTAACGTAGCCAAGGTTTTTCCTTTTTTCAAAACAGACTTGTATATCCCGAAATCGCTTTTGTAATTTACCTCCCCCTTTACGAACACTGCTTGAGTTCCTTTTGAGTTCCATTTCTTTAAAATTGAAATTATTTTACATGGAGCAGACCTAAAATGCCACTGCCCAGGTGGCTTTATAACCGATTCTATAGTTTTTTTCCAGTTAAAAACCTTTTTCGATATCAAGCACAGTTGAAAACTCGGAAAAAAATTTCCTATATTCATCAGGATGAACTATAACTTCCTTTTTTTTAACTCTTTTTTCAATTCGTCCGAAAACACGATCCGCCGTTAAAAAAGAGTGACCAACCACAGGAAATGTCACAATAATTTCATTCACTGTAGAGTTAGAGTGATACAGCCAATACATCAGCATACCCATCATTGTTACGTTCTTGTTCTGGCCAGGACACCCATCGCCAAAAAAGTTTGATTGAGGTAACATCAGTCAAGTCTACCATAGAAAGTTTATGATTAACTAGTGAAGATATTTCATTTGAGCCCTTAGCGCTCTCAGTCCAAAGAAAGTGTATGAAGTGATACTTAAGTTCCTTAGTCTGTTTATCATTGGAATTTCCTTCACATACTGTGAAATTGTATAGATAGAGCTGCCTGGAATAGTAAGCTTATTGATCCGGGACTCGGGGCAACACCATATTTTTTTGACAGTCGAAGGATAATTTTAAAGTATTTTCCTCAGGTTTTTTAAGTGCTTCATAAAATGCCTTTGCTTTTAGATTATGAACACGTAGCATGCATATTTGCTTTGCCTTATTATCCCTGTTGGTTTCGGCAGTTATTAAGCTTTTAAGTTTTATACATTCCGAGCAAGCACCGGTGGCAGGACTCTTGAAGCTAATATTAAAATCCTTTGTAAATACCCGGAAATAGTCATATTTTACAGCCAAGCTGCTGTTTTCATCACAGTATATTTTCCACAACTGCCTTATGGATAGATCACTTGGCATATACTGTTGTTGAGATTTATTCCTAGTGTAGTGAGACTAAACAAATTTTAACTTTAAAATAAATGCTTTTACATTTTCTCTTCTTTTGGCATATTTTGTACTTATCCTATATCCTCCTCTATTTTCTTTGGGTGGTATAGTGTCAATCAAATAATTTTTAGCTATATTTTGAACCCGAAACCTTGAAATGTCCAAGATAGATAAAAAGGCTTTACTGCAAATCTGGAAAGTGTCATCTTTAGTTTTAATAAAATATTTTAACGAAACGGAATTATTTCGAGTTTCTTTTATTGGACGGCGCCTTTTTGGAACATTTGGTTCTGTATGTTTAAGAATAAAGTTATCATCTTGCGCAATTTTCATAGTATTTTCATAGAATTTTTCATGAAATCTTCGAATATAGATAGACAAGTTTTCACAGGCAAAAGTACTTTTTTTATGATGACATTTGGGGTGTCTAGTTAGAGTTTTAGGCTTATACCTGCAACAAAAAAAAAATATTTTAAGTACCTACCTACCTAACTATTAAAAATGTATTTAAAATATTACCTTTGAACTTTATCTTTTACTTTCTTTCAGTTTGATGGATTTCGCAATTTCTTTCGGCCTTTACCAGGTGTAGCATAGCAAGACAAAATGAGTCTTCCATATCACAATGTGTGTAAGCCTCTTTATATTAACAAATTTTTAACAAAAACAGCACAAATTAACTTTCAAGCAGTGCACAAACAAAATCAACGTACCTATTTATACCGCAGTCGAAACAAAACTAAACCATAAAAATATTATTTGTGGAACACATGCCTGTAAGATCTCGCGGAACAAAACAGTTTTGATTCCGCGTATTATTACTGTGGTAGAAGTGTAAATGAAAGAAAAGAGTTTTGAAAACGTTACAGATTAATGGATTAAACCACTTTTGAAACATTATTTACATAGAATTAAAAAAGTTTTGCTACCGTTATTACTTTTTCGAAGGCAATTTCTTTGGGATTTATCAAGTTTTGTGGCCAAATAAATTTGACATCTTATGTCAAACGTCTTAAAGAAGACAGCGCCACACTATCTCATTTTTGAATAAAAATGGATTTAAGCAGTTTTGCAACTGAACGTCTCAAGTATATTATCAGAAAAATGTGGCAAAATTTTGGTGAACATGATTGTGAACATACCTATTACATTATTTGCTAAATTTCGATTTATTTTTCATGCTAAATATAAAAACAAATGTAAATTTATATTTTTTAAACTACTAGAAATGGTTCAGTCACTTCTAGCCCTCGATCTTGTATTATGCATAAGATTTATACTGATTTTAATATGAGGCTTGAAATGAATATGTGAACATATAGTGTCCTTGTTGTTTGCTCTGTAAATAGTTGATTTATTTGAAAAAGTCTTGGTTTAAAAGTCTTTAAGATATATGTATGTACAATATTTAGTTTGTAAAGCATTGTTATACAATCCTCCGTATTGAAATACAGTATGTACCTTCGGATTGACCCAGTTAATGATTTATACATTATAATAAATTCCTTATCTTTATTCTTTTAAATTTAGAAAAGTTCTCACTATATAGTAAGTCTAATTCTAATAATTAGAAAATAATGCTGTTTCATCTTCATAGGAAATAATGACCTCATTATTTTTGTCGTAAGTAGACTTTGTAGCACTCCTATTTGTATTCCTTCTTCTTTGCTTAAAATATTATTCATTTTATATATATTATTCATAACAACCTGGTGTCTGTTTTTTAAATAATTTATCATTAGTGTTATTGCAGTTTCTCTTACCCCATAATGTTCTTATTAGGTGGGACAGTTTCAAATGCTTTAACAAAGTCTATAAAAACACTAAGCCACTTTTTGCTGTGGTTAAGAGATGATTTGTAACCTCTGAAGTAAGTTTGTGCACCTAAAGGGCAATAATTTTCAATATAATATATTTCTTATTTTCTAAATAAAATTACAATTTACTAACATAATTAAAATTACATTCCTGCCTTGGATTTTGATTCTATTATTTTATCATGACCCAAACTAGACATAACAAATCAAAATATTGCACTAACGTAGAATAATCTAAAAATTACTTTTTGCACTCAAAACTAAACTTGTTCATCATATAATACATCGCTAAAAACTATCTTAAGACCTTAAACAAAAAAACTCCAAACTAACAAATACTACACTCCAACTCCCCACTCTTAGGGACGCAATCCAAATAAACCGCTACGGCCCTCGTAAGGTACGTCATGGTACCGTAAGAACCGCTGGGGGCGCTATCGTAGAAATGTTGACAGATGTAGGCCGCACCCCCGCACAACAGACTTCCTGTATTGGTGGTTTCGCGTTGGTCCTTCGGTTTTGCACAGCAAAGGGTTGCATCCCCATTGCAAGACATCTGAAAGGAGAAAAATTGGGTTTGTGAAAGTTGTGTGTCCTCAAATCCTTCAGAAACCTCTTTGTAACCCCATATTGGTTCTTTAAAAGGTTTTTAAGTTTATATTTAGGTGAGGTAGTTTCTGTTCTAGACCATTTCTGGTAAATCTGAGACTAACTCGAGGAATGCTTGAATTAGGAAAATTATTCGTGTATGAAATTATTCTTTAGGAGTTGATTCAACTTTAAATGAAAACCTCATGAAAATGCCTCTAATAGTTTTAGAGCTATCGCGGGTAAAAGTTACATTTTTGTGAAAGAAATTGCTATTAGAGGTGGCTTAACTAAAACCGCTATAGAGGATTAAATTTCTCACTAAAAAATATTATGTTCCACAAGAGTCTCTCTATACTCTCTTAAAAAAATCATAGAAGTCTCTTCAAAGGATTTTGATTATCACTTAAAAGCGTCTTTATAAAAGATATTTTAGACTTAGAGCGAGGTCTATGCCTTATGAAACTGAGTCTAACTCAACGAATTCTTGAGCTAGAAAAATTCTTCATATAGGAAATTGTACGTTAAGAATTACTTTAACTTTGCATAAGCAATCAACCATTTTTGTCAAAAAAGTTGGCTTAATCAAAATGGTCATAGCTCATTCAATTTTGCATCTAAAAAAATGTTTTATACGTTAAATTCATCTTCAGGAGTCTCTTAATACTCTCTTGAAAAAAAATCCTCAAAAAATTGTTGAGCATGACTTATCAATGTCTATACAAGTCCATCTCTGGTAAATCTGAGTCTAACTACGAAATTGATGTATAAAATTGCCATAATTTGGAGTAAATGTCTTATAACCATGCCTAGAATACATTTTTATGTACAAACCAAAAATAAACATATACAAAATTATACACTGTATAATTTTTTGAAAAGTTTTATTAGAGAAGCTGCTGGAATTTAAAAGATACAAATACGGAACTTTTAAACTTAGGGGGTGGTTTTAATTGAAAATAACTTCCTCTATCTACAACCTATATACAAAAAAAATGTTTGGCATATTAAACATTTTATATATTTTCCTATATTAAATATTTTCAAGCAAAGAAATATAGAAAAAGAGACTGACATATGTAACAGAGAATAGGCAATTCTATTAAGGCAAATATGAACTATGAAGGAGAATCAAATATTTAATCTCAAATACTTATTAAGAGGTTAATAGCATTAACAGATTATCTGGAAAGAAAGTTAAATTTTTATAAGATATTTTAGTCTCTCCAGGATCCATGCCTCACAAATCTGTGTCTAACTCGACGAATTCTTGAGCTACAAACATTCTTTAGATACAAAATTGTTCGTTAAAAATTGCATTAAATTTAAATGAACATCCCATAATGATGCCTGGAACAGGTATTAAATTATCATTGGAGGAAGTTACATTTTAGACAAAAAAAGCTGGTATTAAACAGAAGTTAACCAAATTGACCGTAGCTCGTCCAATTTTGCATTAAAAATTATGTTTTATACATGAAATCAATCGTCAGCAATCTCTTTATACTCCCCTAGAAAAACTATAAAAATTTCCTACAAATTTATTGACTATGACTAAAAAATGTCTATACAAGGTTTGTAGCCTCTCGCTCAAGTTCATTCCTGGTAAGTCTAGGTCTAGCTCAGTGAATTCATGAGTTACAAACATTCTTTATATATGAAATTGTTAGCTAAGAATTGCATTAACTTTAAGTGAACATCTCATAAAAATGCCTGGAATACTTTTTAAATTATCATGGAAGAAAGTTACATTTATGACAAAAATATTGGTATAAAACAGAGCTTAACTAAAATGGCCAAAGTTCATTTAATTTTGCATTAAAAAAAATGTTTTATACATGAAATTAATCGTCAGGAATCTCTTTATACTCCCATAGAAAAATTAGAAAAATTTCCCACAAATTTATTGAGTATGAATAAAAAATGTCTATACAAGACTCTTAGCCTTTCACTTAAGCCCATCTCTGGTAAATCTGAGTTTAACTCAAAGAATTCTGCAGCCACAAAAGTTTTTCATATATGAAATTGTACACTAAGAATTGCTTTAACTTTGAGTAGAAATCCCATAAAAATGCCTAAAAGAGTTATTAAATTATCATGAAACAAAGTTACATATTGGTCAAAAAAATTGGTATAAAACAGAGCTTAACTAAAATGACCGCAGATCAGTCAATTTTAAATCTAAATCAACGTTTTATACATCGAATTCATCCTCAGAAATCTCTTTATGCTCTCCTGGAAAAATTACTCAAAAAATTATTGAGTATGACTAAAAAATGTCTATACAAGGCTTGTAGCCTCTCGCTCAAGTTCATTCCTGGTAAGTCAAGGTCTAGCTCAGTGAATTCTTGAGTTACAAACATTCTTTATATATGAAATTGTTCGCTAAGAATTGCATTAAATTTAAATGAACATCCCATAAAAATGCCTGGAATATTAAATTAATTATCAAGGAAGAAGTTTACATTTTTGACAAAAAAATTGGTATTAAACTGAGCTTAACCAAAATAACCGTAGCTCAGTCAATTTTGCTTACAAAAAAATGTTTTATACATGAAATTAATCATCAGGAATCACTTTATACTCCCCTAGGAAACTTATAAACATTTCACACAAAACTTTTGAGTATGACTAAAAAATGTCTATACAAGGCTCTTAGCCTTTCACTTAAGTCCATCTCTGGTAAATCTGAGTTTAACTCAAAGAATTCTGCAGCTACAAAAGTTTTTCATATATGAAATTGTACACTAAGAATTGCTTTAACTTTGAGTGAAAATCCCATAAAAATGCCTTCAAGAGTTATTAAATTATCATGGAACAAAGTTACATATTGGTCAAAAAAATTGGTATAAAACAGAGCTTAACTAAAATGACCGCAGATCAGTCAATTTTGAATCTAAATCAACGTTTTATACATCGAATTCATCCTCAGAAGTCTCTTTATGCTCTCCTGGAAAAATTACTCAAAAAGTTATTGAGTATGACTAAAAAATGTCTATACAAGGCTTGTAGCCTTCCGCTCAAGTTCATTCCTGGTAAGTCTAGGTCTAGCTCAGTGAATTCTTGAGTTACAAACATTCTTTATATATGAAATTGTTCGCTAAGAATTGCATTAACTTTAAGTGAACATCTCATAAAAATGCCTGGAATACTTTTTAAATTATCATGGAAGAAAGTTACATTTATGACAAAAATATTGGTATAAAACAGAGCTTAACTAAAATGGCCAAGGTTCATTTAATTTTGCATTAAAAAAAATGTTTTATATATGAAATTAATCGTCAGGAATCTCTTTATACTCCTCTAGAAAAATTATAAGAATTTCCCACAAATTTATTGAGTATGATTCAAAAATGTCTATACAAGATTCTTAGCCTTTCACTTAAGTCCATCTCTGGTAAATCTGAGTTTAACTCAAAGAATTCTGCAGCTACAAAAGTTTTTCATATATGAAATTGTACACTAAGAATTGCTTTAACTTTGAGTAGAAATCCCATGAAAATGCCTAAAACAGTTATTAAATTATCATGGAACAAAGTTACATATTAGTCAAAAAAATTGGTATAAAACAGAGCTTAACTAAAATGACCGCAGATCAGTCAATTTTGAATCTAAATCAACATTTTATACATCGAATTCATCCTCAGAAGTCTCTTTATGCTCTCCTGGTAAAATTACTCAAAAAATTATTGAGTATGACTAAAAAATGTCTATACAAGGTTTGTAGCCTCTCGCTCAAGTTCATTCCTGGTAAGTCAAGGTCTAGCTCAGTGAATTCATGAGTTACAAACATTCTTTATATATGAAATTGTTCGCTAAAAATTGCATTAAATTTAAATAAACATCCCATAAAAATGCCTGGAATATTAATTTAAATTATCAAGAAAGAAAGTTACCTTTTAGACAAAAAAAATGGTATCAAACGGAGGTTAACCAAATTGACCGTAGCTTGTCCAATTTTGCAGTAAAAATAATTTTTTATACATGAAATTAATCGTTAGGAATCTCTTCATACTCCCCTAGAAAAATTATAAAAATTTCCCACAAATTTATTGAGTATGATTCAAAAATGTCTATACAATTAAAAATAGCCTTTCACTTAAGCCCATCTCTGGTAAATCTGAGTTTAACTCAAAGAATTTTTCTGCCACAAAAGTTTTTCATAAATGAAATTGTACACTAAGAATTGCTTTAACTTTGAGTGAAAATCCCATAAAAATGCCTTTAAGAGTTATTTAATTATCATGGAACAAAGTTACATATTGGTCAAAAAAATTGGTATAAAACAGAGCTTAACTAAAATTGCCAAGGTTCATTTAATTTTGCATTAAAAAAAATGTTTTATACATGAAATTAATCGTCAGGAATCTCTTTATACTACCCTAGAAAAATTATAAAAATTTTCTACAAATTTATTAGGTATGACTCAAAAATATCTATACAAGTTTTTTGGCCTCTCGCTTAAATTCACCCCTGGTAAATATGAGCCTAGCTCAATAAATTCTTAAGGTACACAAATTCTTCATATATGAAAGTGTACTTAAAAAATGACTTCAGCTTTGAATAAAAACCTCATAAAAATCTCTTGAGTAGTTTTCAAATTATCATACGTAGAAGTGAAATTTCCACGAAAAAAACTCTATCAAAACATAACAGCTGCAGTCGACTAAACCTCCCGCTTAAAAAAAAACGTTATACATATCAAATTAATCCCCAAGAATTCCCCTGTAATATTAAATACATTTTCTTACCTGATCTTGCAAAAACAACTCATTAGCCCTATGCACCAAATACTCGATCTGCAACACTCCCCCTAAAAACGGCGCCACGTTATACTCGGTGACCAACGTTAAAACCATGAGGGCCTCAACGATCAACTGTCGATATTCCGGCTGCGGTATGGTATTTAAAACGGTTTCGACTGCCAAGGCGAACTTTAGTTCCCCTGGGGTCATTTCTTGGGTCAAACATTGCGGCAGCACTTTGCCCGCTATATCAATACCGTGACACTAAAAAAGTCATTTAATCAATTACAAATTTTTTACTGGGTGTAAACTTACTCGTTCCAGAACTTTCCATACTCTTGGGTAAAAGTCTCTCGGGACTCTGTTGAGGGCCCCGTCTAGTCGTCGTCTTCTCAACCACTGACCCTGTCTGTCCGGTTCTATTAAGTCATCTGAGGCAGAATCAGTTGCTAGACTTATATGGCTTTTCTACAAAAAAAAATTGTCTTTTTTATTCATGTAGACCTAGAAAGGGATAAAAAGTCCTCACCTTACTAATCCTGCTAGACTTATTGCTTATTATGGAGAAATTGCCTCGGCCAACTGAAATAACAATAAAAATAACCTGAAAAATGTTTTTTTGTTTTTCATTGTCACTATAACTCACCGCTGCTAATAGCAAACTCCTTGCCGCTAATAATATGATACAAAAGATTCTTCATTTCGAACGGGCTCAGATTGAGCAAATGCTCAGAAGCCTCGTCTCCGTCGCAGATCAGAGTTCTCGACAGTTCGGTGGCCATCACTTGTATAATGAGACCGATTCTGAGCCGAAGCATTTCCATGAACAGTTGCGGTTCGGTGCGTATGAACATGGCCAAATATACGAGCAGTTCTTGGGTTAACATTGCCGTGCTGTCGTCCTGGCCGTACGCTTCGTGTATTAGGAGCCTTAGCAAAAACTAACTTGAGGGAATTTGGAATGATATATTCAATTCATTTATTAGGTAATGATGCACAGTATATAAATACAATAGACATAAATGACACCTAGATACAGAGGTATCTGTGTGTGCCACATGATTCAAAACAATACTTCAACTTAAATATACATAAAATATTCTCTTTACAAAGAAATACAATAAAAATTGATTTTACCAAAGCTGGATTAGTTAGTATAGGTATCTAATAATTACATAATATAATACTGAATTTATAATGTATTTGGTATATCACACAGAACTAAGTTAATAATATATAATGCTTATATAATGAGCTCTAGAGATTGGCCCTTGATCGCATTTTAGATAATATTCATTATATGTAGATCATTATATCTTTTCTACAAAAATCAAGAAATTAACTGGAAAAATTGATATTAAATAAAGTATATGTTAGCTCACAAATTTTGTTTTACTTACTTTAATATAAAAAGTCCGGGGCCAAGAAAGTTCATTTCTTACACAACAATTTCGTATATGTACGTTTCTTGAGACGTAAAAGTGGCACGAAATTTGAAGTTATTTAAATTAATATTGTAATATCGAGATTTTTATTCATTGGCAGACATTTTCGGAATAACTTTTGAACTATACTCTATTTCAGAAGTGTGTAGAGCAATAAAACCTCATTAGGTATGCAAAAGTGGTACCTGGTGATCCACCAATGTTTTATGCCACTATATTAGTTGGGTATTAGTTTCAATGTAAAATTCTTTCTTTTCGTTGATTGCAGGTAGTGCCACCCGGTTTTGGGTCAATTTATGAGTTTTGCCCATTGTTACCCACTGATAAACATTGAAAACGGTTCGCCAAAGGCGTGCAACTGGGACTTGTTTTTTACCTTATAATTAATGTACTTAAATGCTATTTTATTTTAGAAAGTTACTTTTGTTTAAATGGAATAATATATTTTTTTCACAAATTTATTGAACATAATATGTAGAGTAAAACAGTTGAAAATGTCACTTTTGGATCTGGCACTTTTTGAACAGTGTATAACAATTTTAAATTATAATAGATTGTAGTCTTCTTCGTCATCTGACGAACTATCATCACCTCTTGACATTATATAATAAGAATATTGTCGAAAATGTACATGAAGCAAGTCCTGAGGATGGATTTGAAGGTAAAAACGTGACTCTTAATTAAATATTTGGGTAGTTATGGAACCTTTGGTTGAAGCATAATTTTTTATCAAGTTTTCACTATTTTTAAGAGTATTTTCATGAAATAATTGAGAGATTCCTAAAGGAGTGTTGGACAAAGAATGGGCGTTTCTTGTACAACAATTTGATATGTAAAACTCTCTGACCTAGAGGTCCAAGAACACCAAATATAAGGCAAAGAATTTCAGTGATTATAATTTTATGTAGAAATCCTTGAATTTTTATCTCACTATATACAAAGTGATTTTTCCTTTGGAATTTATAGTAAAGTAGCCTCAGCTAAACTATACTATCAAATAGGATGTTCCTAAATTTACCTTAATTCGCTTTCCGGTAAAGGGGCGGTAATGGTGTGCTCGTTATTCGGCGGCATTCCCACGGTGATTTGCTTTTGGCGTACCAGTAAATCGGTTACGGATTTCGCTAAATCTTCCACGCGTTTTCCCAACATACCCGCGGTATGTCTGACTAAACCCCACATCTTTTGTTGGCAAGCTTTCTCGTATAGACCTTTATAAAAAGAAAATTGAAATTTAGCTATACTGGGTATTAACAGTATTTTTATCGTCAAATAATTGGAATATTTTAATGAAGAGAGGTAGTGTTTCTTCACCAAAGATTTCATATGTAAAGTCAATAAGTTTTTAAAACATCTAGATTTTTATCTGTTATCAGACATGTTTGGGCCTAAGCCACTTTTATCATATAAAGAAATATTTTCATACTTTTTTCACATTTATGTACGTAAAGGGATTCCCGAGGAGGAATTTGGCGGTAAAAACGCGATTCTACGTTAAGGATTTGGGCAGTGAGGGAAATTAAAATATTTTTAGGACAAGAAAGGTCATTTGATATCCAATAATTTCATGTACGAACGTTTTTTGTACCTCAAAAACTTTTTAAGTTTGAGGAAATTTTATCCATCATTAAATTATAAGTTTTTCTTACATCAAAGTTTTTAATGTTATCGGACCTTTTTGGGCATAACTTTAGAGCTTAACTGAACTTAAAGGTAAAAACGCGATTCTAGGGTAAACCCTTGGAGTTAAAGCAGGTTTGGTTGGAGTAATTTTTTTCATCATTTTTTTAAACAAATTTTCACTTTAAATGATAATTTTTATATAAAATAATTGGATTGTTCTTGAATGGTTTTTTGGTCATTTATTTCCCAATGATTTATACGAACACTTCATTGATCTTAGAAACTTTCTGAGTTTGAGGCAATTGTGTCCAACAAGGTTCAAGTGACGTCAAAATTGAAATTTTTGGAACATCACATTTTTATTTGTTTATGGACATTTTTGGGCATAACTTTAGAGCCACTTGAAATATTTTAATATTTCTTTCACATTTATCTAAACAGATTCCTGAAGATGGATTTAAGGGTAAAAACGCCATTCTAGGTTAGGCTTTTTAATAGTTAGGGCAGTTTTGGTTGGAGCAATTTTGTTGCCATTTTTTTTTTAGCAAATGTTCACTTTAAACGATAATATTTATATGAAATAAATGGATTATTCTTGAAAGGTTTTTAGGCCAAGAGATATCATAGATTTTAACCAATTTCATCCAAGAATCCTCAAGTTTTTGGTACATTTTATCCCTTATCAGTAATTTTTGGGCATAACTCGCAATTCCAATAAATAGAGAATATATACATAGATATCAAGAATGTTTTATAGTCAATTTACAGTTTGCTGGTGGATTATTTAAAGCGGTATTTTAGAATACACGATCTATATTTCAAACGTTTATTGAAAATCAAATTACATTCCTACCATCTTGTAAATTTTGGTCCTCTTAAAATTGTTTAGTCCAAAAATACCTAAAAAGAAATATATTTGAAAAAACCACTGCTACAAGAAAATATACCAGGAAGATATCTGTTTACCACTATCACAAACATAATTTTAACAAGCACCACTAAAGACTCCCTCCTTGTGGTGGGTATGTAAATGTTCACCCAAAGAATGTTAAAAAGAAGGTCACGGAAATTTTGCATTTTCTGGTGCTTAAATTAATTTTATGTTCTTGTTCATTAATATTTCTTTTACATTTTTGTGAAGGGATTCCTGAGGATGGATTTGAGACTAAGAACCCGAATCTAGGTTAAGGATTTCGTTAGTTAGGGCAGGTTTGCTTGCAGCAATTTTTCTGCAATTTTTTTATTAAATGTTCACTTTTAATTATTATATTTTTATCTAATAATTGGATGATTCTTAAAAGGTGTTTAAGCAAAGAATGATTTCATATACGAACGTTTTTTTGTACCTCAAAATCTTTCTGAGGGGTCCAAGAGTCCTTAAATTTGATGTTTTTAACATCAAAGTGTTTAATGTTATCGGCTCTTTTTGGGCATAACTTTAGAACCATTGAGAATATTGTCATACTTCTTTCACATTTATTTAAAGGGATTCCTGACAATGGGTTTAAAGGTAATAACGCGATTTCAAGTTAAGGATTTGTCTAGTGAGCAATTTTCTTGCCATATTTCCAGGAGTTTAACGTAATTTTTCATATCTTCCAAGCAGTTGAGTTCATTTTTGATTTCTTCCAGGAAATTGAAATAATTTTTGGATTCAGGGAGTTGAAGTCATTTCTTTCATATTAAAATCCATTAAATCTTCTAAAAAATATTACCGGAATAGGTCACAATAGGCATCGACTGCCTAGCAACACTCCAGGAATGCCCCTTTACTACCTGAAAAAACCCAGAAATTACTTCATATTTTTGAAAGTAACTTTAAATCCCTGGAAGAAACTAAAATATCTAAAAAAATAAAAATAAAAAATTGCGTGTTAACCAAAAATGGCTTCAGTTGTTTGAATGACATCAAAATAAGTGCTTAAAAATCCTAAAAATAGGTATTTAGTAAAAATAATCAGATAGAGTCACCTGGCTTAAAAAAAAATAAGATTAACTCTTCTGAAAGAAATAATTCTAAGAAAAAATAATAAATTTATCCAATTTTAAAAGTTAAACTGCCAGATTCTAAAATCCTCTTTGTCTTAAAAATGCATAATTTCAAGTGTCCTTAAATTTAAAGTTTTTTGAACATTTTCATCTGTTATCGGATATTTTTCAGCATAATTTTAGAACCACTTGTAATATTTTCAAAATTCTTTTACATTTATGTAAATGGATTCTTGAGGATGAGTTTGAAGGTAAAAGCACGATTCTAGGTTAAAGATTTGAATAGTTAGGGCAATTTTGGCTGGGGCAACTTTTTTGCTATTTTTTTAGCAAATGTTCAATTTAAACCATAATGTTTTTATGATCAATAAAATCAATCAATAATTTGATTATTCTTAAAAAAAAGGCAATTTACTTACTAATGATTTCATATATGAACGTTTCTTGTACCTCGAAAACTTTGAGTTTGAGGTAATTTTGTATTTAGGCGAAAAAAGGTCCTTTATTTCATATACAAACGTTTGTTGTACCTCAAGAACTTTGAAAGTTTGAGGGAATTTTGTTCCTAAGGTCCGGGAATCCTCAAATTTAAAGTTTTCGAAACATCAAGATTTTCGTTGACTTTTAAGGGTTAAGTTGGATAAGGAGTCAATTAAAATTCAAGCTGTTCAAACTTTTTTTTCTTTTAATGCCAGCGTTTCGGCCTATATTAGGCCTTCTTCAGGGCGAACAGAAAAATTAAAGCTTCATTAGACTATAATTCATTATTTTTGTTCCTTATACACCAGCAGTTTGATACCCTGAAAAACTAATAAACAAAATGGAATAATCAAAAAAATATGGCTTTTGACAGTCACATTTTAACGAAAAGCTTTCATTTTTTCTGGAAGAAGGTCTAATATAGGCCGAAACGTTGGTATTAAAAGAAAAAGAGTTTTGAACAGCTTGGATTCTAATTGATCCTTTATCGAACTTAACACTTAAAAGTTAACACAACTGAACTGGGTTACTAAAAACAACACATAAAATCACAATTTTTATCTGTTATCAGACATTTTTGGGCGTAACTCTCTTCTAAACGCGATCCTAGGTTAAGGATTTGTATAGTTAGGGCAATTTTGGTAGGAGCAATGTTTTTTAGCAAATTTTCACTTTAAACAATAAAATTTTTATGAAATAATTGGAATATTTTCAAAGGGTTGTGTAAGATCATTCATTTTCCAATAATTTCTTATACGAACGTTTATTATTCGTCAAAAACTTTCTTAGTGACATGCAATTTTGTCAATGAAAGCCCAAAAAACCACCAAATTTGAAGTTTTAAAAGCCTTATTGAACATTATTAATTTAAAGGTCATATACAGAGAGTATACTACATTATTGGTGCGTACACACCTTTTAATAGCACCCTAACAGTAACAACTTTCCCATTCTCCAACATATCAGTGTTATAATCCAGCCCTTTGGACACCACTAAGAACTGAAGAATATCCCCCTGCTCGTCCAAAGATTCCGATTCCCTTAACATCGCAAAAAGCTCCTCCACCTAAAAAATCACTGTTAAAATTAAAGTTTAAATAAATCCAAAATTGTACCTCAGTATCGGCATACTGTTGACTCTCGCTCTGAGTACGGTGTTTCGTTACCGTAACCACGGGCATTTCCAGTTTTTTCTCCAAAATGGGTGACGTACCGGGTTTTTCGATCTTAGAATCACCCAACGCGTTATCGACCGTGTCGGTGTTTGAGGAGTAATAAATCGAGCCTCTACGTTCCAGGGTCTCGTTGCTTTCCATCCCAAGCGTTTCCGCTATAACGTAAATTAAACTTTTAGGAACTTCTAGGATAATATTTGATTAATAATGATGATAATAATAATGAAATGAGGCGTTTTTTGTATATGCAATCAATGTGGTATAGTTCTCTTTTTATAGGGTCAACTTGTCAGTAGGGTGTTAGCTCGGGGTTCATTTTTTACCGAAGGGTAACTTAGAGTTAAATTGATTTATCCTTATTTTATTTGATGGATTAGTAAAAGTAAGCCCTTTGGAATCTGTATTCCATACTGTTGGTCCTATTAAGGAATCTCAAAAAAAATATATTAAGAAGTAGGGTTATGAAACAAAAATGTGCAACAATGAACTTAACGACATATTTGCCAATTGAGTGAGAATTTTGCTTAAAAGTTTCCCCTGGTCTAACTTAATCCTCGTGTCAACGCGTTTGTCCATAGATTAACATCAAAAGAAGCTGGGAAACTTTGAAGTTTCAAACGGGGTTGGTCACTAGAAAAACTAGCAAAAGCATTTAAATAGAACATGCAAAAGCCCCAGGATGATTCCAATAAACTATGTCAACACTTACCGTTTGGAGTAGTGGGTTTTGCAGGGGGGGTGTCCCACGTCCAATAATTCAAAGCTAATTGTAAAAAGAGGGGCCAAACCAAGAAAGAAATCGTTAGAGCGTTAGGTACACACAATAAAATACAACAAAAGAATGGTTAGTATAATTAAACGAATAAATAAACTTCTTTGCACAATGGCAGGGTTCGTCGGTACTTTGGAGTAGGAATAAAACATTATTAAATTAATTGAAGACTAATTGAGTACAAAACCTCATATACTTATTAACAGTAATTCAAAAACAAGAGCGGTTTTTGCTGTGCACTTTGAAAAGTCTCAACATCCATTTGATTTTGAAAAAAACAGAAATTCTATCTAGACAGCGAAATTATAAAAAGAGACTCTTAAGTGAAATGATTGAAATTAAAAAAACACCCAAGTAGCATTAATAAAAAACAGGGCGTTGACAATCTAAGTAATGCTTATTTTAACTTAATTAGCGACATGAAAGTCTAATTTAAGAACACCTCGTACATACCCTAAAATCCAACACTATGTTTTTTATTTTATAAAGAATTGATAAGTGGATTGGCTGCTTGAAAGATTGTCCAAATTGATGGTTATAACATAATAAAGAAAAAAATAAATAAAAAACTCTGGATCACAGAAGGATTTATGAATTTCTTATATTGATTATGATATTACAGTTATTATTATTGACGAGGACCATCTACAATATAAGTAAGTGTAAGTGTGTTTTTCATTTTGATCCTAATATTAAGTATGGTGACCTTTAGGTTTTAAAATTTGGATGGTTTAGAGATTAAATGGAGTGTTAGCAGATGAGATAGGTGCCACTGCTGACCAGTATAGTAAGTTTTCATTTTTCAAAGAAATATCTTTAACTGATTTAAAGAAAATTTTAACGAATTTTAAAAATGTGGGGGGTGGTGAAAATGGTATCTCAAAACGCGTGTTGTGCGATGTTTGTGATGTTGTTGGACATCGTTTGTTGGATATTGTAAATGCATCACTTTCAAGTGGGATTTTCCCTGAGGCATAGAAGGAGTCGACTGTGATTCCTGTGCCAAAGGTTCAAAATACTTTTAATCTAGTGAATTCAGACCCATAAATATGTTGGAACTTGTTCTAAAAGAACAATTACTGAATTACTGCAATAATAACAATATTTTGGTTATAAATCAGTCTGGTTTCCGTGAAAGTCACTCTTGTGAATCTGCAATTATTAATATCTGTCATAGTTTTCTAAAGGAAATTGATAAGGGTAATTATGTATTAGCAGTATTTTTAGATTTTCGAAGGGCATTTGAAACAGTTAACAGAAAGATCTTAGCCTTAGAGTTTCATTAATTTCCAACTGATCGCTCTGTATGTAATTAGTATATATGATGGTATATAAATAACAAAAATATATGTCTTATATTTACATCTGCAATGTCTGATTTTTACCTCAGTGCGTGTCTCAAATTTAACCCTCCAGAACCTACAAACCATAGTTTTATACCTACCTCAAATAAAGTGACGGATTTTGTAATTTTAATTTTGTGCATAGGGTTACTGAAGAATAATAAATTGTAGTCATGAGGTCCTTACAACTGCTGCTCTCAGTTCATATAAAAAAATATATGGGAATTAAATTATTAGTAGAGTGTCTCATTTATCGACGGAATTTTGTGCGTCTCATTTTTGCCCCACTTGACCCTATTTTATTCTTACTCCTAAGTTCCGAGGAACCCCGCCATTACGCAAAAAAGTTAATTTAAGAAGACGAAACTGATAATAACAAACAAATAATCTCATATACAAAGCTTACCATCGACATTAATGGATCTGGTTTTCTTCACGGCCCCCCTAACGGACATCCGTCTCTTTAAAAGGTGCCTGTTATGCCTCCTCGGGGTGGTGGGAGTGAGAAGAGCCGCTTTGTGCGACAAAGACTTCTGCAAATGCTCCTCCAAGTATCGGTAAACTTGCGGGTTCAGTTCTTTGAAAAAAAAAACAAAACAATTACTATGATAATGTCCACGATATATATTAAAACACTCACTGTCCGGCACGCCATCTTCGTGGCACCCGAGGAAACTCAAATTAGTAATCGAGCTGGTGTTCAAAAACTCACTCAGGTGGCCCAGGGTCACTCTGGTGCCGTTTATGTAGCCGGATTTCAGTTTTTTCATGGTGGTGATCATTGCCAAAGGAATTTTGCCATTTTCTGCAACAACGATACCACATAAAATAGGCTAAACAGGACTGTGAATTATTAAGCGGTTTTGTTTTTTTGGCAGACATACACATGCTGCAGCCCGTGTTATAGCGGGAAATCCTCACCGTTCAGAATATTACCGACCCAACAGAATTCAAAATTAGTTACGTATTTAATTTGACTGCAAGGAGAAAAATACAAAAACCTTAAGAAGCACAAAAAAATAAACATTAAAAAGTGATAAAAAACTAACCTAGATTAAAAATGGAAAAGTTAGAATTGTAACCTTAAAATGAAAGTTAAAATGGTACATATTTAATGACCATAAAAATACCTTCAAATACATCGAGTACTAGTCATGAAAATGTAAATACATTAATTTATTCGTATTTTTTAGTTAAAGTTGATTAGTAGGGTTTATTTAGGGTTCTACTTAACGTTTAGTTTAATATGTTCATCTATAGTGTATAGTTTTTAACTAGTTCATCTTGTTTGAGAGCCCCATTTTAGATTGTATTATTGTAAATCCTTAATTGAGAAGATCCTTAGAATTTATAATAAGCAAAATGAAGTTATAGACGAAGCAGCGGAAGAATCAACGACAGATGGTATTGACTACAAAATTCCTTACACTGACTTTATAAGAGTTATCAAAGAAAAATTATCATTTAACTAGCAATTATTATACAACGAAACAAATAACAGAATACAAAAACAATCTGCCTAGATTAAATAAAAAAACATGGGTTGTTAAAAAATATAATAAGAAATCATTAGTACCATCACTGGTGTAGGTCTTTTCATGCTAATTGTGATAATAAGTTTCAATACATAAACTTTACAATGAATTAAAAATTATGTTCAACTTTCAATAAATTATAAAAGACGTAACGCTATCGTTTTAGAATCTTCAAGGTTTAAGGCACGTAGGCTTCGATCGTAACTTAGCTTTAACTAGTGTAAAAAATAGCAATTGAAAAGAAAATCATTATGATTAGTAAGAAAAAAATTAGCCCAAAAAGTTATGCTAAGATACCTTAAAAAAGAGAAGATATTAGCTATTTGATTTAATCCACTACCCTAAAATGTCCTACTACTAACATAAATTAGATTTCTGAGCATGCTTAAAATTAAGGAAGGTACAATTGGTTTTACCTAAGTAATGACGTGTGGCCACAAGGGTGACGGTGGGTCTCCCGAGCTGATTTCGCCAGCTGATGGTCAAAAACGCGATGTGAGTGGTCAGTTTGTCAGCGAGAAGTGCCAAGTCGTAACTCGTGTAGTACTCGCTCATGTCAATATTCTAAACCCGACACAGACATGCAACAAAATGGACTAAAGTTTAGCTTGTTTTCAAGTGATTCCAGGGGATCAGTTTCATATTTGAATCATTTTTTTTTTTGGTTTAAAACTAAATGAGCTACAGTCGTTTTGGTTGGCATCTTTCACGAATGTTTTTTGTTTAAAAATTGTTCTAGGTAGCTTTTACTGAAAGTTTAAACATTTATTGGCGAACAATTTGGATGGAGCTAGGCCAGGCTAGAGACAAAGTTTTTGATTAATGTTCATACATTTTTTGAGTAATTTTTAGTTTTTCCTAGGAAGATATGAAAGGTTTTCTAAGGAATAATTCCATATGCAAAACATCATTTTAGTTTTAAAATTTAATGAACTACAACCGTTTTAGTTGAGGTTTGCTATTTTAATTTTATTATTTAACAAAAATCTAAGTTTCTGCTGTAATAATTCAAAGACTATTCCAGTGATTTTTTTTGGGGTTTTCACTCAATTATAGCAGTTTTTAGTGAAAAAACTTTATAAATGAAAAATATCTGTAGGTCAATAGTTGCCTGAGGTACAGTCAAATTTATGAGGGGTGGACCTAAGTCAGGTCAAAACCGATGTTTTTAAAGAATAATCAAAAAATTTTAAGGAATTTTCATACTTTTTCCATAAATATTCTAAGAATGAATTCCATACATAAAACATGATTTTAGTTATAAAATTTAATGAGGTATGTACAACCGTTTTGGTTAAGTTATATGTTTTTTTCAAACAAATTTAACTTTCTTCCATGATAATTCAAAAACTATTCCAGGCATTTTTATGTGGGTATTATCACAATTAAAGTAATTCCTAACAAGCAATTTGACACATTTTAAATCTTAAAAATCGTCCGAAAAAATTGACGTAAACAAGTTGTCCTGTTCTTTAAGCGTGTTCCACATAATTATTAAAGAACATCCGAGAAACACATAAAAAACAAAAGGAACTGTATAAAACATTTTTTGTTTCTAGAAAAATTCTCTTAAATGTAGGATTTTTTCTCGAGCAGTGTATATTGATTTTTTATTGTGTACTGATATTATTTCTTCCAGGCAGTTGAAGCTTTAATTCCAAAAAAGGTTGTTTTAACTTCACGAGATTTTTTTTGAGCAGTGTATTTTATCAGGAAGTTAATTTTTTTTTTTGAATAAACCGTATTGAGAGTTGACAAAAATATATATTTTTTTAAGCAGTGTAATTAATTTTTAATGTTTTTCAGATATTGACACTTTATCCAAAAAAAAGTATTTTCAACTGTCTAAGAATTTTTAGTTTTTTTTTGAGTGTATTTTACCGGCTTTTATGTAAAAGAGATGACTTTTTGAAGTCACCTCGTGTTTGCCTCATAATTAAAAAAAAATATCTTTTTTTAGAGCAGTGTAATAGATTTTTATTTCTTCTTGGCAGTTGAAACATTTTTTTTCAAAAATATCAGAAAATGCATGTCAATTGCTTGAGAAGTTAAATTTTGATTTTTTTTGAGCAGCGTAATTTATTTTAATGTTTCTTTTTTTGGGCAGTGTATTTAATTTGTATGTTGTCCATGCAGCAGAAAACTTAATTAATTTTTTTGCCCAGTGAATTTTTATTCTTTCAGATCTTTTCTGCAAAAATGGTGGCCTTTTGAGAAGATTGAGTTTTTTTGAGCAGTGTATAAAACAGTTTTTACTAGAAAAATTATATCAACATTTTTTTTAGACCAGTGTGATTTATCTTTATTTTTTCAAGGCAATTAATCGTTTTTTTGCACAAAAAAGAAAAACCTCTATTTATGAAGCAGTGTAATTAATTTTTAATGTTTTTCAGACCGTTGAACCTGCTTATTTCCAAAAAATATTTTCAATTGCCTGAGAATTTTTAGTTTTTTTTGAGCAGTGTATTTTACCATATTTTATGAAAAAAAATGTGATTTTTTGAAAAAATCGTGTTTGCTTCATAATTATTAAAAAAATATAGATCATTTTTTTATTTTTTCAAAGAGTTGACATAGATGTAAGTAGAATATATTTTTTTAGAGCAGTGTAATAGATTTTTATTTTTTTCAGACATTTGAGACTTTTTTTCGAAAAAAATTACTTTTCGAGAAAATTGAGTTTTTTTGAGCAGTGTATAAAATATTGATTGCTAGAAAAATGATTGATTTTTTTTGAAGCAGTGTATTTGATTTTTATTCAGACAGTTGAGGCTTTATTTTCAAAAAAGTTACTTTACCTATTAAGAAGTTTCATTTTGTTTTTTTTAGAGCAGTGTAATTTATCTTTATTTTTACAAAAAAGTTTATATTTGTTTCAGAATTGAGAAAAATTTCAATTGCCTGAGAATTTTTAGTTTTTTTTGAGCAGTGTACTTTACCATATTATATGAAAAAAAAATTCAGGTCTTTCCTGCAAACAAAAAGAAACTTTTCGAGAAAATTGAGTTTTTTTGAGCAGTGTATCTTGTCTAAGCAGTTGAAAACTTTATTCGTTTTTTAAGAAGTGAGTTTTTATTCCTGGGCATCATTTCTACAAAAATGGTGGCCTTTTGAGAAGATTGAGTTTTTTTGAGCAGTGTATAATATAATTTAAGTTTTTTTTTAGAGCAGTGTAATTTAACGTTATTTTTTCAGGGCAGTTAAAGTCATTTCTGCTTAAAAATTGACTTTTTGACAAAATTTTGTTTTTTTTTGGCAGTGTATTTGATTTGTATCTTGTCGAAGCAGTTGAAATTTAATTCATTTTTTTAAGCAGTGTATTTTTATTCCTTGAGATCTTTTCTACAAAAACGGTGGCTTTTTGAGAAAATTGATTTTTTTGAGCAGTGTATAAAATATTGTTGCTAGAAAAATTATTGATTTTTTTCTGGTGGATGTATTTGATTTTTATTTCTTCTTGGCAGTTGAAACATGTTTTTTGAAAAATATCAGAAAATGCATGTCAATTGCTTGAGAAGTTAAATTTTTATTTTTTAGAGCAGTGTAATTTATTTTAATTTCTTCAAGGCAGTTGAAGTTTTTGAAAAAAAATGTGTATTTGATTTGTATGTTATTCATGCAGCAGAAAACGACCTTTTGAGAAGATTTCGTTTTTTTTGAGCAGTTTTTGCTAGAAAAATTATATCAAAATTATTGATTTTTTTCTGAGCAGTGTATTTGATTTTTATTCAGGTAGTTAAAGCTTCATTTTCAAAAAAATTACTTTACCTATTAAGAAGTTTCATTTTGTTTTTTTTTAAAGCAGTGTAATTTATCTTTATGTCTTCAAGGCAATTGAGCTCTTTTCTACAAAAAAGAGAAGATTAAGTTTTTTTAAGCAGTGTATAAAACGTTGTTTCTCTAGATAAATTGCATTAAGTTTAAGATTTTTTTTAGAGCAGTGTAATTTAACTTTATTTTTTCAAGGCAGTTGAAGTCTTTTCTGCAAAAAATAGCCTTTTTGACAAAATTATTTTTTTTGGGCAGTGTATTTTTATTTCTTGAGTTTTTTGAGCAGTGTATAAAATATTGTTGCTAGAAAAATTATTGCTTTTTTTTTGGAGCAGTGTATTTGATTTTTATTCAGGCAGATGTGGCTTTATTTTCAAAAAAGTTACTTTACCTATAAAGAAGTTACATTTTGTTTTTTTAGAGCAGTGTAATTTATCTTTATTTCTTCAAGGCAATTGAGCTCTTTTTTACAAAAAAATCTCAATTTCTTTTTGAGAAGATTAAGTTCGTTTGAGCAGTGTTTAAAACATTCCTTACTAGAAAAATTCTCTCAAATATAATTTTTGAAGAAATGATTTAAAAAATTAACTTCAACTGCTTGTGAGTTTTTTTGTGCGCAGTATATTTACTATACGAACTGTATAGTAAATATTTATATAAAAAAAGTGAGTTTTTTAAATAACAATATCTTCGACTGCCTTTTTCGGTTTTTTTTTGACCAGTGCATTTTATTTATTTCTTACAGGCAGTTTAGTTGGAGGGAAGGTCTGCAATAAAAGCCACTTTTCTGAAAATTTACTTCAAATGCCCGAGAATTTGATTTTTTTTTTGAGCAGTGTAATTTATCTTTATTTCCTCAAGACAGTTCAGGTCTTTTTTACAAAAAAAGGGATTTAAAAAAAAAATGATTTTTGTTAAGAAGTGTATTTTATTTGTATTTTTAACAATTAAAATGTTCGTATTTACCTTAAAACTAAATAAAATATTTTATTTGGGCCAGTTTAATCGATTTTTAATTTTTCCAGGCAGTTGATTCCTACTTTACAAATAAATTACCACTTGCAGAAAAATTCATTTCAACTACCTGAGAATTAGATTTTTTTTGAATTTGAGGTACAGTAGTAGTTCTGGTTCAGTTATGTGTGTTTTTTTTTTTTTGATAAAAATTAAACTTTCTCCTGTCGTAATTCGAAAACTATTACAGGCATTGTTATAGCAGGTTCTGTCATAGATAAAGCAACTCCTAATAAATAACGAATTTTTGTACCCCAAAAATTGCCCGAGTTAGACTCATATTAACCAGGGATTGATCCAAAACAAGTTTTCGCTGTTTTTTACATAACAAATTATTAAGGACACCCACAAAACACACAAAAAAAGAACTGTTAGTAAAGAACAATGGCAAAAAAGCTCCGAAACGAACGTGCAAACATTAATGACATTCAGATATATTTCCCAAAAAAAACCAAAGCAAATTAACGCACTCGTTCAAAAGCTACCAAAAAAGAAATTTTTACTCTTTTGTACCTAAATGTAACCTCCGACATAAAATCGTAACCAAAGGCCGTCCGAGCATGTTTTGCCAACTGGACTTCAGAAAATTAATCTCGCTTTTGCAAATGTCAATCATCAGTTCATAGTCTGAGGCAATGTAATTGTGAGACATGTCAGTGAACTGGAGCAAAAGAAACAGAACTTACACATTAAAAAAAAATCAAAATGAATTTACCTGTGGCGTAAAGGCGAATATTCGATCGCCAAGCGAATACAGTTTACTGGTGCACAAAATGCCCACATCCTTCGATTTCCTTCCGGTAAGTCCCAGTTTCTTATTTCGCCCCAAATACGTATAAAGATGCGATAGAACCCTGGCGGGTTGTACCTCAATGGGGGCCACCTCCTCAACAGTTTGGACCACAATGTCGTGCTCCGCTAGTTTATTCTTAATTTCAATATCCTCGGCCAGAATGACCACCTGAACTACCACGTCTGGCTTCTTTTCAGCACATAGGCGACGGTTCAGGGGATCTAACTCTCCTGGTGCCAAAAAGTTCTATAAATTAAAATAAGAAATAAATATTCCAGGTATGAAAATACTAAAGTTCTCACTTGAAGTTGAAGTAATTCATAATGCACATTTTGATATATAAAGGATTACTGTCGCATAAGAACTTTCAAAGTTAGACTGAGATTTATCAGGAACAGTACTTTGAGACTTCATAAAAAAACACTGTTGAGTGAAACTTATTTTTTTTTGAGGATGATTTAGAGGAATTCCTCATGATGTATTCTATATATAAAACATTTTTGCAGATGTGGTATTAAATGAATCACAGCCATTTTGGTTAAGCTATATTTTTTTTTATTAAAGTTTAACTTTCTTCATGCTGATGCTAATTCAAAAATTATTCCAGGCATGTCGATAAGGTTTTCACTCACGATTAGCTCAATTTCTATTGAACAATTTGATATATGAAGGACTTTTGTAGTTTAAAAACTTTCCAAGTTAGACTCAGCTTTATGAGATATAGACCTAAACAAAACAAAAATGGTCAATTTGAAACTAGTAGAAATAAAGAGACTCTAGAGTGCTACTCAAAAACTAACTGAGGATTTTTCATGAGGTTTTCACTCAAAGTTGAGGAAATTCTTAATAAACAATTTTATATATAAGGAACTTTTGTAACTCAAGAACTTTCCAAGTTATACTTAGATTTATGAGAGATGGACCTAAGCAAAGCTAAAATTGTCAATTTGAAATCAGTTAAAATGAAGACACTTTGGCGTGTTAGTCAAAAATTGTTTCAGGCATTTTCATTAGGTTTACACTTAAAGCTGAAGAAATTTCTAACAAACAATTTGATATATAAAGGATGTTTGTACCTTAATAACTTTCCAAGTTAGACTCAGCTTTATAAGAGGTCGACCTAACTGGATAATTTTTATATAAGTTTTCATTTACCTCTTGCAAAAGTCTGCTAATGATATACAAAGACTGAGCCCATAAAAACGGACTTTGACCCAAAGGTATTCGATTTTGGGTGCCGGGTTCCTTGTATTCTGCCGCCACCAATTCTGCCGGTACAGCATACAGTTCTGGTACCAATTTAATACCATCCTCGGTTTTAATCATAATCTGCAATACTTTCACTTTAAAAATTTGAAGTCAACTTATAACGTTCAGTACCTCATCTAAACGTTCACTATACTCCATAGCCATATCCTTATCCCCCGAAAATAACGCGTCCAGTATTAAATAGCAATAAAACATTGGCCACTCGCATTCAATGTTCTCGAACATCCTCAACTCCCAAGGTTCATAATATAACCTATTAGGATCCTAAAATTAGTATAAATAAACTTATTTTAATAACCTCTTGGCCCTATTATACCTCTTTAGGGGTCTTATAGCCATCCCTTAAGAACCTTTTGCATCCATACCTGCCCAACAACTTCTCAACAATAGTTTCCTTGGTAATATTTATGAGGTTAGGATTGTCCACTGCAAAAGCAGGATAACCAATAACTGACAACAATCCACTGTCTATTTCTTTTGAACTGGATTCCCTAGGCAACATTGACTGCAAAACAGCTTGACACTTTTGGGCCTCATCAGTTAAAACGTGTATAACGCTATAGGGGCCACCCCTGGCCCCAAATAAGTCCAATTCATTCATGGCTTCTAGGGCAGCCTTAGCCATACCAATAGAGCTGGCATTTAACTCGGGAAGGCCATGGTTAGATTTATCTCCCCTTTCCCATATGCCATAATCAGGAGTGCAGTAGGCACACTCAATATAAAAAACTAAGTTTTGAATGAAGGACACCTCGTCTAAGTTAAAAATGATCTAAAAATATTCTCCTTATTTAAGTTAGTGAAAGTTTTTTAATGGTTTTTTACCTGAAGTCCCGAGGCAGTCATTTGAGCCAAAATAAGCAAATACAGGGAGATCGCATCTATTTGCAAGTGCCCCCATTCATTATCCCCCACAACTATTTGTCCAGTTTCAGAGCAGTACTTTGCATGTAAAGAATCTAATGGATTCTGGGTTTGCTTGAATCTGCCATACAATGTTAACCTGAATATGAATATTAATATAAGGGTTACCACATACCTTTCTACTTTGTCTTTTTGTTGCATCATGGCCATAAGAAGGCCCCTCATAAGTTTAACGCAGGATTGTTCTAGTTCATATGTCTTGGCCCTATCTTCATCCTGATCGGCCATTTTCTTGTAAGCCATCGAGAGGCCCCAAACGGACATAATGCAGTAAACGTTGTTCCTTATCCAGGCATGGTTGTTATGCTCATTTAAAGGGAATAAGCCAGTCACTGGGTTTTGTTTGGACATGATAATTTTATGCACTATACGTTGGTAATAGTCCAGGCGCACCCCCGAATTGCTTCGGCTCCGCATTTTAACGTCTAGATATTAATTTATAGAAACTGAGAGATAATTAATTAGCAATAAAAAATAAAAATAAATAAGCGAGGTTATGTTTTCAATGATAACTCAATGACGGCGGTGTCTACAAGCGATTCATGAGTGTAATCTGTCCGATATATCAGCTGATTTGCTTGGGAATTTAAGAGATTTTAGTGTTTACATTTCAAGCGTAAAAATAATTTCAAATACAAGTGAGGAGATTCTGTTTTCAGTAAAAAATAAATAAGTGAGATTAGGGTTGCAATAATTTATGTAGTGTCTACAGCACAGAACACAAATATATAGGTCTACATTAAATCTGCGAGTGTAAATTGCGCAGTCAGAAATATCAGCTGATAAATGACAGCTACCATCTGCCATTACAGCTGATTATGACGTTGACGTTCGTTTTCTAAACAAGAAAGTCTTCAAAAACAAGTCGTAAAAACTACTTTTTAGGGAACTAATGAATTTATGGAAATTTTAAACCAGTTTAATACAGTGTGCAAGAACATGGCTTCCGCAGTTTCCAATAGCATCAAGGACCGACGTAATAGGGTAGGGTGTATCACTGGATACGTTATTATACGTTTCCCTTATTTGTTAAATTTGTAGGTTCTTTTGGGGCCTCTGCCAGATGATTTCCTCAGAATTAATATTTCGCCCCAAGAACAACAAGAGGCCGCTGACAGACAAACAGCTCTTGCTTTGCAACAACAATATACAGTTGGTGAGAGATTAAATACTTATTAAATTAATCAGACTCACTTGTAAATGGAAAATTTGTAGGTATGGGTCATGTTCCCAATCCGGCAGGTCGCTTAAGTATCACTATTGTCCAAGCAAAACTGGCCAAAAACTATGGAATGACTCGAATGGACCCTTATTGCAGAATTAGGGTGGGGCATAATATTTACGAGACCCCAACTGACTCTAATGGTGGAAAGAATCCTAGATGGAACAAGGTCATTTATTGGTATGCATAAAACTATCTCTTTTAAGCAAATTTTATGAGTTATATTTCAGCTTAATACCACAAGGAATAAACACAATGAATATAGAGATTTTTGATGAAAGATCTTTTACTATGGACGAACTGATTGCCTGGACCCAAATTTCTATTCCACAAAAAGTCCTCGCAGGAGAAACACATGAGGACTGGTATGCACTAAGTGGCAAACAAGGAGAAGGGGTCGAAGGCATGATTAATCTGGTTTTAAGTTATAACGTAAGTAAATTCAAGTGACTATAACAGCTCATATAAAAGCCAATTTTTTTTTTAGGCAAGTGGTTACCAACCAGCATCTTATCCAGTAATGATTGTACCAAGAGTAGACTCTACCGGAGTAAAACCTCTACAAGTCTACGCTGCTCCCCCACATGCCGGAGAGCCACAACCTTCTCCTCAAGCCAATCAGGCTGGTCTTGTCTTGGTAAGGCTATTAATTTATTTAAACCATATAATCACTTTATAAGAGATATTTTAGATTGAGGAAATGTTTCCGAACATAGACAAGGAAGTGGTTAAAACTGTATTTGAAGCCAACAGGGGCAACAAGGATAAAACTATACATTCCTTGTTGCAAATGTCTGGAGAAGACTGTGAATGAACTGGATTTAATCAATTTAATTGCAACTTCCATAAGTGATTTTATCAATTTATTAGCTGCTAATTTTTATTAATGATTATAACTGTAATTCTATATTATGAGACTTTAACTTAGAATAGGTAATTATATATGGTAAGCTTTTCCAAAATTTTGGTTTTATGTAAAGTATTTGTTAAGCCATATTAAGTATTAAACTGAAATAAAATATTTAATGATCTCTGACAACTTTTATTTATTGATTTTAAGGGCCTATATATAAAAAATAATACTATATTTAATTGGATACATGTATTGGTCAAACATTGACTGTTTTCTCAAGGTTTTAAATAAATAACAGTGATTTTTATCATAAATATTATTATAAAAAAAAAATAAATATAAATTATTTCAATACCCGAAGCATTTCACTCATACATTACTGCCCATTCACTAAATCCAATTTCTAAGTTCATATTCAAGCTTCCAATAAATAATGAATTAATATACATTAGCCTAAATATCTTTGGCTGGTTGGAAATGCTGATAGTAACTCCTAGTATAATCAATCATAAGATCTGCCTGACATTCAGGCAATTCACCGATTTGCCTCCCGGGGGATCCTCCGTATCTTGTAAATGGAGGCACCACAGTTTCTGGGGCTAAGATCGTGTTGTCTTCTATCACACAACAATCCTTCAGAACACATCTCCTACCCTAAAAGAAGGTTAAATAGGGACAATTTAAATGCCTATTATTCTAAGCAATAACTTACAATTACACAATTTTTACCGATATATACATAACTTCCTACTTGGGCTGCATTAATAAGGCTTCTCTCCCCAATAAAGACATGATCTCCAATGTTTAAAGGAAAGAATGCCACACTGAAAACCAAAATCATTTTCTGCAATACTTAAAAGAAACTTCAAAATGGATATACCCTTTGCTAAATTTTTTATGGGGAGGCCTTAAAACTGCTTCTTTGCTAATAATACAGTATCGACCACTCCTTACATTAGCCAGGTCACCTCGGATTATGGCCTGATTTTGGACAATCACTTTGCCTTGAAGAATTATATTTTGGGATCCACAGAGCACGGTCCAACGGCAAACTTTATTCCCCGAGGCCTAAAATTTGAAAATATTGAGACATTTCTGAATTCTATTCTTCAATTGGCACTTTTTAACCTTACCGTTTCTACATAGTCGCCTTTGTCGTAAAAAATATCACTAGGTTCCATGGTTGTAGAATATTTAAAGAAATTCAGAAGAAAAAGGGCCAAAGTTTCCTTTTATAATAGGAAAAATAAATAAATCATACATGGGTCAGCTGTTTTTGACAACTATGACAGGTGAGAGCAATGACAATAGAAACTGTCAATCTGCCAAGAAAGGAAGTAGCAAGTAGAAGTACCAAACTTGCCAATGTATTTAAACATTTTACGGATAAAACAACAAAAATCCTATAGGAAATTAAAAGAAATTTAGATATCTTTTATATTGAACCAACCCTGGTTTCCAGATCTAACAAACAGCAAAATCAATTGTCAAATGTCCAAACGTCAAAACTTCCGTCACTGTCAAATCTGTCACGAAATGTCATAACCTTTCCGCATCACATGATCAAAACTTTTGTTCCCGTGATCGTCGCACTAAAATTCAAAATAATTGCCGAATATTCATTAAATTTCATGAGGGAACATTCTTGATGCTATGGCTAAAAGGTAAAGTCTTTTCGCAATACAATTTAACCCTTTAATACGTCCTTTGCCAGTTATATAATGTAAATATAGCAAGGTCATAGCCAGTGTGTTACATAAAAATACCATGCACTAATAGGATAATGAGATAAACATTCTGTTTTGTTGTTGTTGTTGTTGTTATTAGGCTGAAGCAGGAGATCGTAAAAGAGGAGCTTCAAGAGAAGATTATCTTGAACACTATTAAGGAAATGGATAGTGAAGATGAGCATTGTACTGTGGACCAGATGGCCCCACAAACATTGTTGGAGGATGCTGATGGTGAAGTACAGTATACTTCTGAAGGTATGTTTCTATATTTCATATTTATTATATGTGTGTTTATAAGACATATATTGCATGGAAATTAAAGCAGCAATTTCTTTCAATTGTTATAATGATGAATTTGAACGGATAGTAAAATATGGTTTGAGGTACTGAATGTCTCAGTGTAACCTTGCCATATAATGCTAAAAACCCTTACACACCTTCTGAAACTTAATTGCCTCACCCACCGATACCCCTAATTCTTCTTCTGTACTTTATTCCAACATTTCTTACTTCAGGTCCGATAATAACATATAGGGTGCTACAGGTGGGAGGCACCTCAGATGACACGGGGGACAGTCAGGAATATTTAACAACCAGCAGTTCGGGGTTTGCAACTACAACGACAATACCCCAAGTGATATCTAGTTCAAATCTTAATGGTCAATTATATGTTTTGGGTAGTCCGGAACAGTACAATGCCAATAGTGTGGGGCGGCCTATAGCGCCCAGACCCCCTATTTTAGATACTTCAGTGGTGGTACAAGTGAAAAAGGTAAGAAACCTAAACTTATATTTATTTATTTTATTGGTTAAAAGCCAATTAGAGAGTAGGAATGAAATAAGTGAGTATATGTCACAGTTGGGTCTATCACCAAAGCCCTAGTGATGGATAATTGTTTATTTGCAGCATTTTGGCAAAGAGATCGAAATATTGACTTTCAAGAGCCAAAGAAATTTACTTATTTTTAATTGATATTTTCTAAAATTCCGTGAAAATGATAAATTTTATTAAGTCATTTGTTAAATAATCTATGGGATCTTTTAGGTTCCTTTGCTGTAGCTTGAGGGAACTTTTGACTGAAACAAATGTCAAATTAAATAAAAACTGATTGATTTGCTAGATCATAAATAAGTGTATTAAAGTCCTAGATATGCTTGCCTATTCCATAGTTTCCTTCATATCATCTGTAAATTTTACAAAGGAATATAGAACTGAGAATAAAGCAATAATTTAGTCCAGGCAGTCATTTCTCAACAGTTTTGTGCACTTTTAGGCAGATTTCTGGATCATTGCTACCCTCAAAGAAGCATTTAACGGCAACTGCCTGGAATAAAACAGCAATTTATTCCAGGCATCCTTCTTTGCCTTTAAAATGCGACTTAGCACAACTTCCTGGAATAAATAACTTATTAACATGATTTCTGGACATGACGTCTTAAAAAAACGAATTTTTATTTATTTGTATTAAACAATGGCAAGAGTAAGAAAACTATAAAACCACTGCAATTTTTTATAGCAGTGCAATTAGATTGGATATTATGGATAAAAAAACGTTGATTTTGCAAAATAATTTTTTACTGGGCACAGCTTTGGGGTGGGTGGGGGGGGTAAGGTTTTTGTTGATAAAAAGCAATGTTTTTGCAGAAAATATATATTCAATTTAATAACACTGTTTATTTAAATTTTATATATAAATATTTATTATAAAAGCAGCAATATTAGATTAGATAATATGGACGAAAAACAGTGATTTTTCAGAAGAATTTCATAAAATATTTGAAGTGTAGTAATCGAGTTTAAAAACTAGATATGTAAATCCCGTGTCAATTTTTTTAAATGCCGAAATTTTCTCCCTTTTTTTAAACAGAAGCGTATTTGATATACGTTTATTATACAGTTTAATAAATATACCTTGACCACATAGGGTTGATAAATGTACCAAAACCAAAAATTTACTAAAAAATCGTTGAATAAATATATATTTAACAATAATAATATATGAGGTGTTGCTTGGGAACCCTGTCCCTAAGAAAGTCGCCAAATACATCCAAAACAGCTTAGGATTCCAACACCCGAAGAAGTAGGTCTTGGGGCACTCTGTCGAATGCCTTGGCTAGATCCAAAAATACGATAAGACATTTTTTACCATTATCCAGACTATCTGTAACATTACTTAACACTTTAACATTCATTTAAATGTTACCTCCTACTACAGTGCTCAGACAGACTAGATTATTCTACCTTGAACAACATCATACACTGCATAGTGAAAACTGTGCAATGGATAGAATGATGATTAACTCAAATAGTGTCAGTATAGATTTGTTTCATTGTTCACTGCAACGAATTTAAAAATCTGCTTAAGGGCAATATAATTTTATATCTTGACTTTGCTTAAAGTGTGTCTTCTATTCTATTGTAGTTACTCTGTTTTTAAACCATTGTTGTCCTTATATTTTATTTGATTTTATTGATGTTATCTGTTTTTTATGCTAGATATTTAATGATAGTACTAATACTTCAAGTGCTTTATTGCAATATAAAATCTTATTTTATTGAATATTTTTTATACTATATTTCTTTTGTAAATTGGCTAATTACCATAATATACTGAATTGAATTGAATTGAACATGGGCTGCAAACTAATGCCTAGCCTAGTGGAGCTACTACTAATTGTATTTATTCCTATATTGTAATATTGATGTGTTAATCATAGCATTTTATATAGAAACAAATTTTTAAACTTATATATATATTATTAATAATTACAATAATATAATATGCCTATTTTACTAAGTAAAATGTTTTGTAATTGATTTAATATATTTTTTTAAAGGTATACGTTCTCAATTAGGTCACAATATTTTAAACCTATTTTTTACTAAGCACAATATGTAAACAATTTATTACTTAACATCTTTTAATAATTGTCGATAAGAAACACTGTACAAGTATAGTTGTTTTTTTTGTAAATAAAGACTCATTCAAATGATCATGGTGCGTCAACAAGAACTGCCTGGAAGAGAAAAATGAAATATTTCTTCCAGACAGTTAACGAGAAAACCAAAAATGAAATCCCTAGAAAAACTATAACATTTGAATGATTTAGAGAGACGAAAGAAGACGAGCGACCCACAACGAAGTCGAGAGACGACGCAGGGACAAAATCAACAATTGGATCGCGAAACTGGCGAAAATTCTACCGGAAAGTCCGCAGGACGTCAAGGGCAACGGCCAATACGACGGACATTCGAAAGGGGGCGTGTTGGCCAAAGCGTTCGAGTACATAATCGAACTTCAGGCGACGGAAACGCGATTGGGCAGCTGTTTGAAAGAAAACAAGAAACTCGCGAACGCGGTAGACCAATTGAGAAATAAAAATTTCGCCCTGGAAGCGGAAAATATGGAACTGAAAGAGCTGTTAAAGAAACACGGGGTGGACGTTGACGGTTCATAGCTTCTTTTTTAAATTTAAAATTAGGTATTAAGAATTGTTTGAAATGAGGATATAATTATTTATTCTCGTAATAATAATAGTAATAATTTTTTTACTAGGTATGCAAGTAATTAAGATTTATCTTATCTTGGAAACTGGTAAGTGCTTAATGGTCTAATAGAAGTTATTTATGTGCAATATAAGGTGTCTCAGTAGTTTTTTTTATACATTTTTGACACCCTGTATCAAACTTGGAATAATGGAAAAAGGAGAAAAGTACAGGGGTATTCAATTAGAATAATTCCTGTTGTTGAGATACAGTGGCCAGTTTCTAAGATTTAAGGCATATCACAACCTCTAGTAACTATTAGTAGGCATAATATGACTTATAAAGCATGGTGTATCCAAGTTTCTGTTTTAACAAACTCTCTTGCGAAGTGTGAAATTTCATAGTTTTGATACTGATTTGCCCTCTAATCCCATTGCAGAGACGTTTGTCGTTATTCTTGTTTCGAATAATTCCTTTTATATGTAAATTATTATTCTTTTTTTGCTTAAGGAACTTTTGTTATTTTTTTTTTAAAGATATTCTGTATTATAGTGCTGTTGTATTGATTAGTAAGGCACGAGTGTCTTAATTTATTATTTACAAATGTAAGACCAATTTATTACGATGTTAAATTACTATGTAATTTCTGTTAATAAAATATTTATAAAAAAGTCACTATTCAGTAGTTACATCGTATTATTTATTTGAAGAATTGTCTTTGTCTATCCGTACACATTCTTGGGAAATAATGTTAGAGTGAAAGAGAGACACAGGTAGTCCAATATAGTCCTGAAAAATATCCTATATTGCACTTTTCTGAATATTCCAAGCTCTAGGGTTTCAAAAAATTATATTGTTATCAGTGCTGCCAGGTCTACCGTTTTTACGGTATGAATGTTTATTATTACGGAGTGAATATTTATTAATATTAACATAATAATGTCAGTGATTCCAGTACCAGTGATACTAGTGCCAAAGTTGTAAAGAAAAGAAAATATTCCCAAGCTTAGAAGATTTCATGCGAAGAAGAAAGTAATTTTAAAGGCTGGCTTGAAAAAAGTAAAAAGGTATGATTCTTATAGAATTTTTTTAAATGTAAAAATAGCAAAGAATTTTATAGGGAGAATATTTTGCTTACTGTTCTGCATGTCACGTTGATATAGATAATAAATCAGGCAAAATACAACTAGAAAGGCATGCTGTTGGAAAAAAGCACTCAGATAACTGTAGAAGCAAAAAAACTGAGAGAAGCTTGACTAATTTTTTAGGACATGCATCTACGCATAATGCAGTAAAAGATGCAGCTATTAAGCTGTGTGCTTTTGTTGTTGAACAGTTTGAACACAATTTACCCATGCGCGTTATGGACCACATGCCGAATTTATTGCAGTCAATCTTTCCAGATTCCAACATAGCCAAGAACATAAAGTGTGCTTGTACTAAAACGACAAACATTATTAAACATGTACTAGGCCATTTTTCCAAAGAAAAACTTATTTCCATGTTAAAAATTAAGAAATTTAGTTTAATAATAATTGATGAGTCAACTGACCGTACTTGTACAAAACAGTTATGTCTAGTAGTTAGGGTGTTTTATGATAAAGCAATTCAAGATTCTTTCTTAAGTCTGTTAGAAGTCGAAAATGCAAATGCCGAGAGCTTCTTTAATCAAATTACAGATTTTTTAAATAAAAATAACATCGATTACAAACAAAATATGATCGGTTTTGCAGTTAACGGAGCTAATGTAATGATGGGACGTTACTATTTAGTTGCAGCGCGATTTTCGGAATCTATACCTAACCTATTTATTTTAAAATGTATATGTCATAGTTTCCATTTAGTTGCGTCCTATGCTTGTGCAAAAATTCCAAATTATGTTGAACAGTTAACAAGGGATATATATAACTATTTTAGTAATAGCCCAAAACGGGTATCTGAACTAAAACAGTTTCAGGAGTTCGCCCAACTAGTAAAAATCAATTAAAGTGCACTGGGGTGGCGCCCTCTCTGCGTAACGGGTTTTACTTACCAGCAATATTGCAGATTTTTGTGAGATTTCTATAATAATATAATATTAAAATTCACTTATTTTTTTATCATAAACAACAGCCATATCTCCCATCTTCTTACCATAAAAAGATCAATGACAAAATAAAATTGTTCTTGTTAAGATTATAAGCAATTAAAATGCACTTTCGGTAGAGCTCTCTCTGTAGCACAATCAGCACTTGACAGCAAGAAATCTTGTAATTTTACAGATTTCTGTAGGATGTGTACTGTGATAAAAGTTATCAGTGGGGTCAAGAAACTATTCAAGATATTTATCGTTATGTTTATAATAGTGTAGCGGATTTTGATCACTGCAATACATACATAAAGCATTCAGTTGGGGTCTACCAATTGGAAGCTAAAAATAATTAATAAAACATATATTAAGCATAAAACCTCCTCGTCTAAAAGTATTAAATTCTTCGGACATACGATCCAGTGAGCAAAAAACCATAATCTAAAATTACCTACGGTATCGGTTCAAAATACATTAATTTAATACACTTAGAAAGGGGAAAAACTCAAAAAAATGCTTGACATTAAATTGTTCACGTTTATCCTTTTAAACATTAATTTAGTGTTCACTTATGACATCTTGGTAGTGTTCGGACATCCGGGTCTAAGCCACTTTGAAGCCTTCGGCGGTTTCTTTGAAGGGTTGGCTCATAGGGGCCATAACCTCACCATTCTCAGTCATAATAAAGTTCAACAAAAATCCAAGAATATACGGGTAAGTCATATAAATAATGCCTAAATAATAATAATAACTAAATAATTATTTTTGTCTGAAGCATATATCACTAAAAAACAAAAAACCAATGGTCGACATAATGAGTGTGTCCACCGAAATGTCAACTGGCATCGCTCACTACAACAAGCAGCTGAAGTTACTGGAAGCACTTTCCAAGGTTTGTGAGGAGTTTATGGGAGAAAAGTCATTTCGGGATTTTCTTAAGGAGGAAAATCAGTACGATCTGGTTATCGGGGAGTTTTTCAATACGAATTGCTACTATGGGGTTGCAACCAAGTTTAACGTGCCTTTTATTGGTGAGTGACTAGGAAGTTTTTTTTTGTCACAACACATTTAATTTGGTGGTGTTTTGTTTTGCATGAGAATGGTATTTAACCCACTTTTAGGCCCCTCAGACTCATTAAGTCGTAGAGATTTTTAATAGAATGACTATTATGTGGTGGGTTAAGCTACGTAATAAAAATTATATTTCTAGCCGATTGATGACCATCTTTATCTGTAGTGGCCTTAGCTATGTAAAAAAAAATATTTTAATGCGATTGGGGATGTAAGTGAAGCATGAAATGCAGTAGAAACCAAAATGAAAATTATTGATTTTTCACTCATTTTTTGACGTCCTAAGCCTAAGTAACCTTGAGGATCGCATTGAAACGACCTTCCTCGTCTGTAGTGGCCTCAGCTACGTAAAAAAAAAATACATTTTAATGCGATTAGGGATGTAAGTGGAGCATGAAATGCGGTAGAAATTCAGAAAAAAATTATTTAAGTTTTTTGACACGGAAATCCATCTTAGACCTTGACGATCGCATTGAAATGACCTTCCTTGTCTATAGTGGCCTGAGCTACGTAAAAAAATACATTTCAATGCGACTAAGGCTGGACGTAAAGCATGAAATGAGATAAAAACTCAAAAAAAAAATTATTAACTTTCCACTCATTTTTTACCATGAAAATCCATCTTAGACCTAAGTAACCTTGACGATTGCATTGAAATGGCCTGCTTCGTCTATAGTGACCTTATCTACGTAAAAGAAAATATATTTCAATGCGACTAACGATGTTAGTGAAGCATGAAATGCGATAGAAGCTCAAAAAAAATTATTGACTTTTCCCCATTTTTTGACATGAAAATCCATCTTAGACCTAAGTAACCTTGACGATTGCATTGAAATGACCTTCCTCGTCTATAGTGGCCTCAGCTACGTAAAAAAAATCACATTTTAATGCGACTAGGGATGTACGTGAAGCATGAAATGCAGTAGAAACCAAAACGAAAATTATTGACTGTTCACTCATTTTTTGACGTCCTAAGCCTAAGTAACCTTGACGATTGCATTGAAATGACCTTCCTCGTCTCTAGTGACCTTATCTACGTAAAAGAAATTATATTTCAATGCGACTAACGATGTTAGTGAAGCATGAAATGCGATAGAAGCTCAAAAAAATTATTGACTTTTCACCTACTTTTTACCATGAAAATCCATCTCAGACCTAAGTAACCTTGAGGATCGCATTGAAATGACCTTCCTCGTCTATAGTGACCTTATCTATGTAAAAGAAAATATATTTCAATGCGATTAGGGATGTAAGTGGAGCATAAAATGCGGTAGAAATTCAGAAAAAAATTATTGAGTTTTCACCCATTTTTTGACACGGAAATCCATCTTAGACCTTGACGATCGCATTGAAATGACCTTCCTTATCTATAGTGGCCTGAGCTACGTAAAAAAATACATTTCAATGCGACTAAGGCTGGACGTAAAGCATGAAATGAGATAAAAACTCAAAAAAAAAATTATTAACTTTCCACCCATTTTTTATCATGAAAATCCATCTTAGACCTAAGTAACCTTGACGATTGCATTGAAATGACCTTCCTCGTCTGTAGTGGCCTTAGCTACGTAAAAAAAATACATTTTAATGCGATTAGGGATGTAAGTGAAGCATGAAATGCGATAGAAACTCAAAAAAAAATTATTGATTTTTCACTCATTTTTTGACGTACTAAACCTAAGTAACCTTGACGATTGCATTGAAATGACCTTCCTCGTCTATAGTGACCTTATCTACGTAAAAGAAAATATATTTCAATGCGACTAACGATGTTAGTGAAGCATGAAATGCGATAGAAGCTAAAAAAAATTATTGACTTTTCCCCATTTTTTGACATGAAAATCCATCTTAGACCTAAGTAACCTTGACGATTGCATTGAAATAACCTTCCTCGTCTGTAGTGGCCTTAGCTACGTAAAAAAAATACATTTTAATGCGATTAGGGATGTAAGTGAAGCATGAAATGCGATAGAAACTCAAAAAAAAATTATTGATTTTTCACTCATTTTTTGACGTACTAAACCTAAGTAACCTTGACGATTGCATTGAAATGACCTTCCTCGTCTATAGTGACCTTATCTACGTAAAAGAAATTATATTTCAATGCGACTAACGATGTTAGTGAAGCATGAAATGCGATAGAAGCTCAAAAAAAATTATTGACTTTTCACCCATTTTTTACCATGAAAATCCATCTCAGACCTAAGTAACCTTGACGATTGCATTGAAATGACCTTCCTCGTCTATAATGGCCTCAGTTACGTAAAAAAAATCACATTTTAATGCGACTAGGGATGTAAGTGAAGCATGAAATGCGGTAGAAACCAAACAAAAATTATCCAGTTTTCATTCATTTTCAGACTTAAAAAATCCTTCTTCTTGCCAAGTGTCACTGACGATCATAATGCGATTATGATCCTTGTCATCCTTGTTTGTCGGTAAAAGTGTTTTTATTCATGCGTTACTTGGTACCATCCCCATAAGAGGAGAAGGAAACTTTCCCAAGAAATTAAACTTAGAGTCATATAATATGCCGTCTTTAATAAAACACTGTACTTTAAAATTGTGAATAAAAAAACCTTAAATGGTGCCACCCCCATAAGACCCAATGCAATTCTTAGGGCTGTTACTACCATAGACATTCCACTTTACTTATTTTTTCCCGTAAAAACTGGAAAAATTCACAATTGATTACAAACGGCTTCAAGCGCATTTTAATCTGATCCAAACCGTATTTGAGCATGAAATCGGATAGAAACTTAAAAAATTCAATATTTTTTTAACCGTTGGACATTTTATATATTTTGCTCACTACATCGTTATCAATATCCAAAGACAATTTAATTAACTAGTTCTTCTTAACACTTAATGCGCCCTTATCAGTCAAAAGCGATTAATCCGATTTAAAAATACACATTACACGATATGATTACCCTTGTGTCATCGAAGAATTAAACCGAAAAAATCACATTTTAAATTAGTTTCTTGTCGAGATGAAGTGCTTATCGCTTTTAACGGTTCTCTGTTCCCTAATCGTGTTTTCCGAACCATTAAACATTTTGGTGCTGATGCCCTACAATGGTAAATCGCACTTCGACACCTTCAAGGAGTTTTTCGATAATTTAGGCCAAAAGGGCCACAATGTCACCATAGTGTCCTCCTCAAAACGAAACTATAAAAGTCCAAACGTGAAAACTGTCTGGTTAGGCAGTCAAGAGATTAAAAGTGTCATGACTATGGATTGGACGGGGGGTAAAAAAGCCTTTTATTCCGCCCCAATTGGTTTGTCAAATATCATGCAAACGGTTTGCCACGAGGGTCTGAACCATCCGAATTTCCAAACTTTTTTAAAAGAAAATCGTTCATTTGACGTTACAATTGCTGAAATGTTTAATACGGAGTGCTTCTTTGGAGTGGCTAATCTATTTAAGACTCCCGTCATTGGTAAGCGGTTAATTGGCAGGAATCTAAGCCACCCTGTATATTTTTTGATATTTATATATCATTTATAGGATTGAGTTCATGCACCCACTTGGCATGGCAAGCCGAGTGGTTCGGATTCCCATCAAATCCCGCTTACATCCAAACCGCATTTGGAGGCTTTAAGGTGCCCATGTCTTTTTTATCGAGGGTGGAAAACACTTTGGTGGATCATTATTCCAAACTTTGGTAAGTAAGTGACGCCTATTAGTTAGTGGAATTTATTTTATTTAATCGACAAAGGTACAAACTGGTCATGGAAAAGCAAGGAAACGAGTTGTCCAAGCGATATATTGGGTACGAGGCATTTGACCCTCATAACGCCAGTCTTCTACTGGTCAACACCCATTTCACTATAGATGGGGCGAAGCCTTTACCCCCGGCCATCGTGGAAGTGGGGGGGATTCACGTGCATAACCGGAAACCCAAAAAGCTACCCCTGGTAAGGATTTTTTTTGAACACTCTGAAGTTTCCAGTAGTAACCTCGTTAATATCCAGGATATTGAAAACTGGATAAACGGGGCAGAGGCGGGAGTGATCTACTTCAGTCTGGGATCGATGATTAAGAGTCAGAGTTTTCCAGAGAAGCAGCGAAAGGCTTTTGTAAATGCTTTCGCCAAGTTTCCCCAAAGGGTCGTCTGGAAATTAGACAATGACTCGATGGTGGATCAGCCTAAGAACGTCCTTCTAGGGAAATGGATGCCCCAGTTTGATATTCTTTGTGAGTAGCAACAACATAGTGCTTTCTACAAGGGAATAATCAATCTGTCACTTGTCACAATAATTGCTTATAAGAAAATGCACGGACTTAATAAATATACCTGGATTGCCGATTCAAGGATAAAGTAAATGACCACTACTAGGGGGCCGCCATTTTGCGTGATTGTGTCCTTTCGATGTTAGTCACTCTGACAAATTTTAGTTTAGTGCCAATTGTAGGGAAACAAAACAATTAAAGTCTTTGACCATTTTTTGGTATCGTGGCCATATGCATTAACAGTCCAGGTATGTTTATTAAGTTTGTGAAGAAAATGAAAATGTCATGGAAGTTCAGAAGCATCAGAATCAGAAACGAAAATCAAATTTTTACAGTCGCCCAAATAAGATCTGCACGCAATGTATTTTTTTTCCATATTTATGGATTAAATCTGACTTTATGCTTCTAAAATAAAATTAAGACAAAAACCATAATTACATATAGGCAAAAGATAGATAGTAGATTTAATTTTTTTTTTGCAGCAACAAAGATAAATGTTAAAAAATCACAGTAATTGTTACACCTCAATAAAAGATAATAAATTACACGATATGTCTCAGAGACACACGTATTTTCAGGGGATGAAGGGGTGTAAGCCACCCCCAAATAACTAAAAAAAAACGTAGTAGTTAGTAATAATTTTGTTACTGCCTTCAATAAAGACAAAGTTGAGGTTAAGTCACGGCAACACCGGAATGAACAAATTAACGCAATTAATTAACCCAAAATTACATTTCTAGGCAACCCGAACGTAAAACTGTTTATTTCTCATGGGGGTTTGCTTGGTACCATCGAGGCGGTCCACTGTGGGGTACCGATCGTAGTAATGCCCCAATTCGGGGATCAGAACCATAATGCGCATGCGTTAGAAGCCACCGGAGCGGGCGTTTTATTGCATCTACAAACCGCCACGGAAGAATCGATCATTGATGCCGTAAATAAGGCTTTGGATCCACGGTGAGTAGTTTTTCTGGTAAATCTGATGCGAAAATTGACGATCTTTTCTGTTTGTAGGACACAGAAGAATGCGAAATTATTATCGGAAAGGTTCGGGGACAGGCCGATGTCGCCCATGGACAGCGCCATCTACTGGGTGGAGTACGTGGCGAGGCACGGGGGGGCGCCACATATGCGATCTCCAGCCATCGATATGCCCTTTTATCAGTTATATTTGATCGACGTCTATGGATTCTTAGTTGCAATTGTTTTGGGGGTTAGTTATATAAATTATGTAATTTTTAGACTTATATGGAGAATAATGACAAAAAATGGGTTGAAATTAAAAACCTTGTAAGTCCTATATGTATATTATATACAGTATAGTGATAAGTGAGGTTATGTAACAAAATTTACTGTAACTAAGTATATGTGTAGCAGCATTCTTAAAGTAAATTAAATAATTAAGTAAATACGACCTGGTTTTTATTTTTAAATCCATCCTCAGGAGTTCCTCCATAATTGTGTGAAAATTACGAAAATATTTTCAGTGGTTATGCCCAAAAATAGATATAGTTGCTTCAACTTCGCTCCAAGGTTCAACTACAAGGAGACTTAAGATATGCGTTTCAAAAACTTCAAATTTGAGGCCTCTTGGACCTTGGCAAACAAAATTACCTCCAACTCAAAAAGTTTTTTAGCTACAAGAATTGTTCTGCTATGAAATTGTTTGGTACGAAGTTTCCTTTCTTTGGATTAAACCCTTTTAAGAATATTCCACTTAATATGTGAATTTCTTCCCAAGAGAAGTGAACATTAAATAAGAAATTTGGCAAAAAAAATGCCTTAACTAAACTGACCCTAACTATCCAAATCTTTAACCTAGAATCACTTTTTTACCCTCAAATCCATCCTCAGGAGTCCTGCTATATAATTGTGAAAAAAGTATGAAAATATACCAAGTGGTTCCCGATTTATAGCCAAAAATGTCCGCCAAAAAATAAAAAATCTTGATGCTGCAATATGCGTTTCAAATACTTGAATTTTGATGATTCTTGTACCTTGACAGACAAAATTGCCTCTAATTAAAAAAGTTTTTGAGCTACAAGAATTGTTTTCCTATGTCATTTTTTGATACAAAATGCCCTTTCTTTGTATTAATCCCTTTTAAGATCATTCCAATTATTTCGTGAAAAACTTTTCAAAGAAAGTGAGAATTAGTAACCAAAACAGCCCTGACTATCCAAATCTTTAACCTAGAATCACATTTCTACCCTCAAATTCATCTTCAAGAACCTTGTTTGAAATTTCGAACATATTCAAAGAGGACACCTGGTATATTATATACAGTGATAAAAAGTTTCAATAGGCTGATAATTAGTGAAATACGTATTTAAATTTTTGCACTAGATTAAAAAACAATTATTTTTGATTTGTTGACTTAGCACTTATCTATAGACATGTTTATTAAGATCATAAGCCGGTCAATTGCCTAGGACAAACTACCCAATCGGACGACATTTAGTGATAATTTGGTTCGTTTATAATCAGCAGCGAAATCAATGAAACTTACTTATAAAAGATTCAGATACGAAAGGGTGGAAGTACGTTTTACAAGGAAAATATGGAAAAAGGTAATAAAACCACTATCCGTTTTATAAATAAATAATTTTAATGGCAAATTTTAGGTCCAAAATTTGGAAAAAGGCACGTGCAAGCCATTCTGTTATTTACAGGGGTGACCACCGAGCTGATGACCAGGATCACTCTCTCCTTGTCTATTGTCGCCATGACCGATAGCACTGCCTCTGTTAACGATAAAATTCCGGTAGGTACATTGAAATGTAAAAAATTTCCATTTTAGGGTCGATTTTCAGAGTCCAAGAGCTTAGGGATAAAAACTCTATAGTGTTAGCACTGGAGTCACTTTTATAATCAGTTTTTTCTTCTCAAGCTCCTGGACTTATATTTTGTTCGTCCTAGTTAATACTCTCTATATGCCTTAGATGATAAGTGTGATAACTGAATAATATAAAAAAATACTTATTCACATTTTATTAATATTGTATCAATAAATAGGATTTTTCTTACAAAGCACTTGGACTATAATACTTTTTTGGCGTGTAATGTTAATTAAATTCCCAGACTGTGATAACTTAGAGTGTCAAAATTATCAGATTTACATAATTATAACTCCAAAGCTCTTGAACTATGTAAACACATTTAAGGTGGTCATATTTAAAAAAACAAGTAAATTATTTAAAAAAATTAATTTACACTTTATCCATACAACCATAAAAGAATGTAATCTCAATGGAATTTTTTACTATGAAAAAAAAGCCAAATGCATCGCTTGAAATCGAGGTCTTATCTGATGACTCAGATTATGAAGGATTCGATAATATTGATAGGTAATCATCTTTATATAAATCTGAGTATAACTCACACAACTGTCAAATTACAAGAACTGTTCACGTATGATATGGTTTAATAGGAACGGCTTCAACTTCAAGTGAAAACCGCTTTAAAGTATCTGGTATAATTTTCAAGTAATCATGGACAGAAGTGTAATTTATATGGATATATAACTGAAACAGCTATGGCTTAATAAATGCTCCTAAAAGGGACTTTTTGACAAGACATCTGCCTTTAGGAGAGCTCCTATAATTCCCTGAAAGAAATATGAAAATACCTCAATAACTTTTGGAGTTATCCCCAAAAGTGCCTATATATGAACTGTTAATTAAACATAAAACTCCATCTTAAGCCTCGCCTAGGTCCACCTCACGTAAATCTGAGTATAACTCAGGAAGTTTTTGAGTTACAAGAATTCTTCGTACATAAAAATGTTCCTTAGGAATTACGTCAACTTTAAGTAAAAACCTTATTAAGCTGCCTAGAATAGTTTTCAAGTTATCATGGATAGAAGTGAAATTTGTATGGACAGAAATGATAGCAGGCATAGTTAAACTCAAATAGCTATAGCTTAAGGAATGTTGCACCTAAAAGGGACTTTTTGGCAAGACATTTGTCTTTACGGAAGCTCCTATAATTCCCTGAAAGAAATATGAAAATACCTCAATAACTTTTTGAGTTATCCCCAAAAGTGCCTATATGAACTGTTAAATCTTAAACATAAAACTCCATCTTAAGCCTCGCCAAGGTCCACCTCACGTAAATCTGAGTATAACTCAGAAAGTTTTTGAGCTACAAGAATTCTTCGTACATGAAAATATTCCTTAGGAATTACTTCAACTTTGAGTGAAAACCTTATTAAGCTGCCAGGAATAGTTTTCAAGTTATCATGGACAGAAGTGAAATTTATATGGATATATAACTGAAACAGCTATGGCTTAATGAATGTTGCACCTAAAAGGGACTTTTTGGCAAGACATCTGCCTTTAGGAGAGCTCCTATAATTCCCTGAAAGAAATATGAAAATTCCTCAATAACTTTTGGAGTTATCCCCAAAAGTGCCTATATATGAACTGTTAATTAAACATAAAACTCCATCTTAAGCCTCGCCAAGGTCCACCTCACGTATATCTGAGTATAACTCAGACAGTTTTTGAGTTACAAGAATTCTTCGTACATGAAAATGTTCCTTAGGAATTACCTCAACTTTGAGTAAATACCTTATTAAGCTGCCAGGAATAGTTTTCAAGTTATCATGGACAGAAGTGAAATTTGTATGGACAGAAATAATACCAGGCATAGCTCAACTGAAACAGCTGTAGTTCATTTAATTTTTTACCTTAAAGAGAATTTTTATATAGAAATTTGTCCTCAAGGAACCCCTTGTAATTTCCTAAAATAAAAATGAAAATTCCTCGATAACTTTTCGAGCTATTTATTCTCAAAAATGCCTACATGAATTGCTAAATCTTAAACTTAAATTCCATCTTTAGCCTCTCGTAAATCTAAAAATAACTCTGTAAATAAGTAATAAAGTTCTTGATCTACAAGAATTCTTCGTATATAAAAACGTTCCTTAGAATTTGCCTCAATTTTGAGTGAAAACCACTTTAAAATGCCTGCAATAGTTTTTCAAAAAGTATATTTTTTATGGAAAAAATTGCTTTTAGACATGGCTTCTTCAAAACTTCTGTACTTCCTGTAATTTTCCACTTAAAACAATATTTTATACATAAAATTTATCTTCGGGTCTTCCTCTACACTGTCCTAAAATCAACAAAATCATAAATCACAACGTTGTTGATCTGCAAACTTCAATAAATTGCATGAAAGAGTTTCTAAATTTTTATATATAAAAGTGGGAATTTTTTTAATGGCTTAACCAGAATCGCTGAAGCTCCTACAATTTTCTAATTATAATAATGTTTTATATATCCAATGAATCCTGATACTCACTTAAAAGAACTTGGAAGGACAGTGACGTAGAAGAACGACTGAAAAACGTCCAAACAGTCGAGGAACTGAACGACGTTAGTAGTCTGAAAACCAATAACAGTGATTCTTCACCTTCTTTGCCAGACCTACACATGGAAAGACCGCGACATCATCCTGTCCTCGTTCTACTGGAGCTACCTGGTGCTCCAAGTGGCGGCAGGCCAGGCGGCCAAGCAATACGGCCCCAAATGGATCCTATTTGCCGCCCTAACGGTAAACTCTTGCGCCACCGCCCTTATACCCCTAGCAGCCGCCTGTTTCGGCTCCAAGGGGGTTATGGCTTGTCGAATACTGCAAGGGATCAGCCAGGGATGCGTCTACCCTTCCGTACACACCATGCTAGGACGTTGGGCCCCGCAGGACGAAAGGGGACGCATGTCTACGTTTGTCTATTCAGGTTTGTTTATGGTTTGATCGACTCTACTTAATTATTATATAAAATTAGAGCAAGAGGATCCGGATCGTCTTAAATTTGTTGAACTGTAAAGCTCAGTTTTTATATATTGTAATACTGCTAGAAAGTTCAATCCCTTCCCAGACATCACTACACAACAAACCCATATTGCATAGGACTCTGGAACTAAATGCACCTCTTATAGGGATAAGTATTGGCACTATTGTATGCCTACCACTAACAGGAGCGATTTGTAAATCTTACCTCGGTTGGCCGGTTTCCTTGTACCTGTTTGGGGGTTGTGGCTTTTTATGGTGTATTTTGTGGTTATTTTTTGGTCATAACAGTCCTGCTACCCACCCTACCATCACTAAAGCCGAAAGACGTTATATCGAAGAGTCTTTGGCTCAGGCTGAAGAAACCGAGGTAAGAATTAAGCACCTCTTATAAAAATTGTTCGATATACATAACAAAAAAAAACTCTTTTAGGTAATACCAACCCCTTGGAAAGAAATACTTACGTCAGCACACGTGTGGGCCCTAGTGATCGCCACCGCTGGTTCGGGCTATTCGGTCATATTTCTGCAAAACGAGATACCCACTTATTTAAAAACCGTTATGAATTACAATGTGGATGCGGTAAGTATAAGTCTTTTTAAGAATTTTGTTCGGATTTCCTCCTATGAAGTGAGGAATTAATTTTTCTTTCAGAGTGGTTACATTAGTTCATTGATTTCGGTCGTAGGGGTGCTCGCGATGTACATTTATGGACCGTTATCTGACATTTTGATCGAAAAACGTTACCTCTCTCGTACCAATACCAGGAAGTTCTTCGAGATTTATGGTAAGAACGTAAATCAATAATTTTTACACTAGTATAAGGAGTTAAAAACGAGATTTCGGTGGTTAAAGCAGTTTTTATTTAGGGCATGTTTTTGCTAATTTACTTATAAATTTTTCACTGTTTTATAAATTAAAATATTCTTAAAAGGGTTTTCAACATACACGTTTCTTGTACCTCAAAAAGTCTCTAAGTTTTAAGAGGCTATTTTGTCAACCAAGGTCCAAAAACCACCAAATTTGAAACGCATTAAGATTTGTATTTATTGACAGACATTTTTCGGCATAACTTAGGATCCACTTAAAATAGCTTCATAATTGTTTAAGATTATTGTAATGGAGTTCTTGGTGATGAATTTGAGGGTAAAAACGTGATTCTAGGTTAATTATTTCGGAAGTTAGGGTAGTTTTAGTTGAAGCACTTTAATTGCTAATTTTTCTTTTGAAAAATTCAGTATTTTCGCAAATACTTTAATGAAATAATTTAAAAATTTTAAAAGGGGTCTTTTCTTGCCCAACAATTTCATATATTAACATTTCTTGTACCTTTAAAACTCTCTGAGTTAGAGGCCATTTTGTTAACCAAGATCCAAAGACCACCAAATTTGAAGTTTTTGAAACGTATATTTTAACATCAAGATTTGTATTTATTGGCAGACATTTTTCGGCATAAATTAGGATCCACTTAAAATAGCTTCATAATTCTTTAAGATTATTGTAATGGAGTTCTTGGTGATGAATTTGAGGGTAAAAACGTGATTCTAGGTTAATTATTTCGGAAGTTAGGGTAGTTTTAGTTGAGGCACTTTTCACGCTAATTTTCTTATAAAAAAACCGACTGTCTTCGCGAATAGTTTCACGAAATAATTGACAAATTCTTACAAGGACTTTCTTACACAACAGGTTCATATTATATTAACGTTTCTTGTACCTTTAAAACTCTTGAGTTTGAGGACATTTTGCTAACCAGGGTCCAAAGACTTCTAAATTTGAAGTTTTTTTGAAACCCATAATTTAACATCAACATTAGTATTCATTAGCAGATATTTTTGGGCATAACATAAGTTTCCCTTAAAATAGCTTTATAATCCTTTTAGATTATTATAATGGAGTTCCTGTATTTGAGGGTAAAAACGTGATTCTAGAATAATTATTAGGGCAGCTTTGGTTGAGTCACTTTTTCGACTAATTTTCATTCAAAAAATTCACTGTTCTCGCGAATATTTCCACGAAATAATTCACAAGTTCTTAAAAGGGCATTACTTGCTCAACAATTTCATATATAAACACTTCTTGTACCTTTAAAACTCCCTGAATTGGAGGCCATTTTGTCAACCAAGGTCCAAACACCACCAAATTTGAACTTAAACGCACATTCCAACATACAGATCCACAAACCAAATTGCACATAACTAAAGAACCACTTCATAAATGTTCACATTGTCTGAACTTTAACGCCACCCTGAGGATAGGTTCAAGGGCAAAAACGTACTCCTGAACTAAAGAGTAACATTTAAAAACCGACGTTTTTCAGCATGCTACGGATCAGCAGCCTTCCTTTTAGTCTTGGCATACCTAAAACAGTCCCAAGAACATTTGGCCGTTTACATGCTAGCGGTGGCCAATGTGTTCGGTTCGGGAATACTCTTCGGACACTCGGTGAATCCCATCGATCTCTCTCCGAGATTTGCCGGGATCATTGTGGGACTTGCCAGTTCGTTGTCTAGTGTGGCCGCCCTATGTGCCCCACTATCCGTTCAATATATCGTCACGGATGAGGTAATTCATTTTTTTCTTTATTTAAATCTGATAATGATAATTCCCATTTTCATTTCAGACAAATCCCCTACAGTGGAGGATCGTGTTTATAATCGCGGCCATCGGTTATGTGGTTCCCGCAACCGCTTTTATAATATTCGCTTCCGCTGAGAGACAATGGTGGGACGATGGACCTATTAAGGTTACAAATACCGGCCAAGGGAGAGTTAAGAAGTTAAGCACCATAGAACCGGAGATTTTAAGGAAATTTAGCACATCTAATACAGTGCAAGTTTAGTTATTGCAGGGTGGTTTTCCTGAATTAAAGACTGTGATGCTTGTGATACTTTATTAATTATTACTGATTAATAAGTAAAAGCTTAAGATATAAAATGTTGTAACTTACATGAAAATTTGTACAAATATTAACTAGTCAACTAAAACAAAGTCTGATAAATCAACCTGCCAAAGGGTTGGCGTGTATCGTAACACTATTTATCCTTGTCTCCTTAATTGGTTTAAAATTTTTTGGATTGACTGGCAGTTTTTCCAACTCATCTAAAGCCCCAAAGCCATCAATAACTCTAAAATATATTATTTATGTGTCACTTTTATTCTCGCATAGAAATAACCATTTACCTTCCAAATATTGTGTATTTAAGATCTAAATGAGGTTGTGCGGCGTACGTTATGAAAAATTGACTTCCATTGGTGTTCGGTCCATTGTTTGCCATTGATAACATGCCTCTAGTGTGGTGCTAGAAACAGGTATGTGTTCCCATTTTATCATTACTACCTTTTTAGTTTTAAAGCATAAATATTTATTTAGGATACCTTATTTTACATAAGACACTACTGATGAAATTGAATCCTACCTTAAGCTGTTCTTTGAACTCGTCTTCAAACTTTTTACCCCATATTGATGAGCCTCCCTTGCCGGTTCCAGTGGGGTCTCCAGTTTGCACTATAAATCCTTTAATGTTCCTATGGAAAAGACATCCGTTGTAGTAGTCGCTGGCACATAGGGCAAGGAAGTTTTCGCATGCTTTCGGGCAACTCTCGCAAAAGAGTTCTATTTTTATTTTACCGACGTCCGTATGTAGTGTCACCGACTAAAAGGTTTAAAATAGACAGTTTGCTCATATAAAGAGGATCACATTCTTGCCATTTTTTTGCAATGCTATTTGTTGAAAAAGCTAAGACTGTTTTGTTTACTTTTTCAAAAATAAACAGCCCCATCCAAACAATATTAAAGGTTATGTGACATGTCAGAAATGTTATTTAAGGTTATGTGTTCGACGTTGCCAAAGTTACGCAAACCACTGATTGCTTAGTAATGAACACTGTTTTATTTCTTAATTATTTTGGAGTTTTTTAATGGAAATACGGCCTTTAAGACTCCACTTACTAAACTTGCAATTATATTTTAAATTTAAGTGCTTTTGTTTGCATTTTAATGAATAAAATAAAACTAAATTTAAGGTTATGTGTCACAACATCAATGTCATTTTAGGTTGTTATGTATCCGACGTTGTCAAAGTTGACAGAAGAAAACAGCTGATTGCTTTGAAACTGTTTTTGGAGTTTTTTATTCGACATTACACGGTTTTTAGGACTTTCATTTATTCCAGTGGCAATTTTATTTCGAATTTAAGTGGTTTCTTTTGCATTTTAATTAACAAAACAAAAACATTATTTAAGGTTACGTCTCCGACGTTGCCAAAGTTAAGCGGGTAAAAGTGAACAGCTTATTGAGAGAAGTCAAAATTTTTTTCTTAATTACTTTGGCGTTTTTTAATGAAAATATTGTCTTTAGGATTGCACTTATATTTTAAATTTAAGTGCTTCTGTTTGCATTTCAATCAACAAAACAAAACCATATTTAAGGTTATGTGTCAACTGTTACGTCACAAATGTAATTTTTAGGTTATGTATCATCAGTGTGAACAGCTGATTATAGTAAAACAATAAACATCACTATGACCGTTTATTCTTAGACTTTTACAATGGCTTTTCCAACATTTCCGCCTTTAAGCATATTAACGAAAGCGTCAAACATATTTTCAAACCCTTCAGTAACGGTTTCTTTGTATTTCAATTTTCCTTGTTTGAGCCATTCCAGGTTTTGCTTAAAAGCTTCATCCCATCGGTTCTTGTAGTGCATACATTGGAATCCCTGCATCATCAGTTGATTAAAGACCATGGCAGGCTGAATCATTGAGGCTAAATAAACAACAAAAAGTACGTAAAGATCCCTCCTCACTTTGAAGATGGAAGAATTATCACCTTTTGGAATTTGTTCATTATAATCAGCGATAGAACCACAGGCACTGATTCTTCCGAAGGTTTTCATGTTTTTTAGCACTTGGGTGGTAACCTCGCCTCCAACCTGAAAAAACCTATTTTTAACATTTCTCTAAGCTGAAAAACACTCATACATTATCAAAATATAACTCCACCCCACCAGGCGCATATTCCCTTAATTTCTTATCAATATCATCAGTCTTATAGTTGATAAAGTGATCAAAGCCTAACTCTTTCGTTAGCCATTCCCCTTTTTCATCTGAACCCGCTATTCCGATCACTTTCAGACCTTAAATATGGGCAAATTTAGACCAAAAATGTTGGAAATTACATATAGACCTTTAATTTTGGCAATTTGCCCCACATGGCTGCCAACAGCTCCAGCTGCACACGCTGACAACCAGAGTTTCACCTGTTTTAGGGTGGATGGTTTCCAGCAATCCAAAATAAGCAGAGCTCCTATAAAAAAAAAAAAAATTTAGTAAGGCGAATGATCCTGGAATAAGACTTTACTCATCTGGAAGAGTAGTTCAAAGACTATTTCAGGCAGTCAAAGAGAATACTCTAGATGAGTTTAGACTAAAATGGTATAGTGAGTATTGTAGAGTGCCTCATTGAGTGCCTGGAATAAACTTTTAAATACTATGTCATAGCAATTTTTAATGCTGAATTTATTGAATTTACCCAGGCATTCCCAACATCCCAATAGCCAAAGACAAGGGTAGATCCCCCATGTCAGCCTCTGGTAATAAAAATGGTGCTACCCCAGCGCCATCTGGCTCCCCATTGTGGATTGTATGACTCCTCCAACCGAATCGAGCCATGACATATCTACCGACAGGGAATTTGGGGTTTTTGCTCTCTGTAATGCTTTAATGACATTTTTTTTATCATGAATTAATTAATAGATGGAAAAATTACCGGGGCTACTTGGGTGCCTACCATGATGGAATTGAGTGGTTGTCTGGCCACATATTTCCTCATATAAGGGTCGACGCTTAAGTAAATTGCTTCCGCTAAGAATTCTGCAATGAAATTTCAGTTGAATGCGGTTGATTTATTAAGAAAAAGAGGGGAGTTACCATCCTGTTGGATTTCCGGGAGCTCCTCTTCTTCCAGGTGAATGTCAGTGGGCTTCGGGAAGCCTTGGAAGTATTCCTTCAGGACGTACGTTTTTTGCTTTCACCATTTTATTTTTTAGGTAATTAATTACTTGTATGGAATAAATTACAAGATTACAGTCTTGATTTATGACCCTCTTGAAGATAAAAAATTTATTTTTATACAATTAAAGTGCATATAATATCTCAGTCACGTTGTATTTGGTGTAAGTTATCTGATTTTTTACTCATTGTGGCCACTTTATTTGCTTTTTTATTCCTGCAATGATTTTTCCAATATAATGATGAGTTTGCAATAAAAAGAAACGATCATTCATGGCAACATCAATGATTTAAACAAAAATTAATCTTTAAATCCGATTAAATTGAATAATAATAAGGTGTCGGACATCAGTCTTGGTCCTGAAATGTCCTTGTTTTCGCGTTTCAAGATTAAATCCATTAAGTAGTTGCTTTAGTTATCTTGAGTGCCTATGATAATGTAAATATATACACAGCGCACCTAAAAAAACCACCTGAATGACGGATGATCGCCATCTTGTTTATTTTTAAATCCAAGATGGCGCCCTAATTGTTGTACAGTCATAATCGGTTCTCCATGGTTACCACGATTGATGATTTGACAGCTGACGCATATGTAAATGGAACGTCAAAAACCTAAATGAATGACTAAAATGACGGTAAAATTTCCCCCTCTCTAACGACCGGAATGACGGTTAGCCGCCATTTTGTTTTTTTTTTAATATATCTAATATGCCGCCAATAATTGCTGAGAACTGTCATAATAATTTATCCCCGGATACAATCAGTCGTGTAAAAATTTGACAATTAACATACGTGTAAGCGGAATGTCAAATTGTTGCCATGACCGACTTGATAATAATTTTCCATGGATACTATGATGTATTGATATGACACTGACGCGTTAAATCTTAAATTAAGACTTTCTCTCTCCACCGAAATGACCCGGTTTAATCTCGATTTTCTTTAAAATCCAAGTGATCCTTGATTTTATCAACATTGTGTTTCCCCCTCTCCGCTTGATAGACCCATGGCCGCCATCTTGATTTTTTTAAACTGTCATATGATTTGTTCATGGGCATTACGATTAATTTAATAGGTATCAACTTAACATACTACGATCCGGTTGTGTATTAATTTGATGACGTTCATATTTAATTCAAATTTTCTTTCAAATCTCTCTCTCTCTCTCTCCCCGTCTCTTGCACCTGTACGATTTATTATAAATAACTGACTTTTTTAATCCAAGATGGCGCCCACCGCAACCATATTTTGTTGTGAACTGCCATAATGGTTTTCCCATGGATACTACGATTAAGCCGTAATTGACAAATGACGTACAAGTAATTCTAACGTCAAAATTACATTCATTGACGTTTATCGCCATAGCCGTTTGAGATATGGTGATTTTTCCATGGATACTACACCTATTTATATACATGTAAATAATAATTATCTGAAAAAAAAACCCAGTCATGCCGTAATTATCAATGAATGAAGATTTGGTTGATAACCGTGTGCTTGTAAATCTCCTCAAAACCTACAAAAACGAACCTTGACACTCACATTTCACAGTTCTGTTCGAGTTCGTTTTTTATACCTAATTGATTCGTTTTTTTCATTTTAAGTGGATACTTAATTAATTTTTACAAAAACATAATGGTGGTTGCTAAAAAATGGGTTTTGGTAAAACGTAGCGAGGGTTACCCTAAGGAAACCGATATCGTCTTACAAGAGGAGACCTTACCCGAACTAAAGGTTGACGGTAAGTATAGTTTTCGCAATAAGGCTCGTAAAAAGGGGTATTTCTCATAATATTGTTCCTAGTTTTTAATATTACTCTCCTAAAGTCATTTATAAATATATAGTAGACAATTATTAAAAAATTGATCGGCCCTAAAATTTGATCTTAAGGGATTGTTTCATTGTATAACAAAAACCGATAATATCAATCAATAATGATGAATATAAAAAAAAAATATGTGTTTAAAAAAAATTCATTTTTATCCCTATACGCTCGGACTAAAAGATTCATAAGCATATGACGTCATCACACCGCATTATCTGTCTCGCTTCCGCGCACGGCATTCACGTGTCGAATGATCTGTGTCACCTTGACGCATTACGTAGCCTAGTTGCTCGCCTTAGTCCGGAGACTTATGACATTTTTTGATTCTAAATAGTAATAATTAGCTTTTTTATTACAAATGAGCGTTTGTTATAAGAAATCGATAATTTTAATGAATATGTATAATCATTTCGGTTTTAAATGTTTTTATATGCGTCGTTGTTTGAGATTCAGGTATTTACGTATGAATTATTGATCAGGAATGAAGAATTTGAAATGACGTAAGGTGATGCTGGAATAACAGTTGAAAGATGTCATTTTTAGGTTAAGTCACTAAATTGGTAATGTCTAACATAGCGTCTTTTGGACGTTTGTCTGATTTGACCCATTTATGTAAAAATAAGTCAATACGTTTTAGATAATCAAATTACTATAAGTAGAATGAAAGTAAAAGTGGTTTAATTTAAACATGATTTTGAGACACCGTAATTAAATCTCAGTATGAATAATGAAAATGCACCTCAGATATTTTGGTGTACTAGGGACCTATATACCTACTCTTTATACTCTACCTAAATTTTATTAGAGAAAAAATAATTTTCATCCCTATAGGCTAGGACTACGAGACTCTCGAGCCCATGACGTCATCGTATCGGACGTTCTGTCTTGCTTTGGCGCATTGCGTCCTCGTATCGGATCTTCTCTTTCACTTTAACTTATTACGTGCCCAGTTGCTCGCTTTAGTCCGGGGACTAATGACATTTTTTTAATTTAGATATTAATAATTTCAATGTTCTTGGATTAAAGGACAGAAAACAGAATATTTCCTGTATATTGAATATTTATATATTCAATATTAGGAAATGAAGAACATTTGAAAACAAATGATTCTTTTCCCAGAATTCCTTGTAGAGGCGGTCTACCTCAGTGTAGACCCATACATGAGGGCCATGATGCCAAGGAGTGAGGTAAATACCACCATGATCGGATCCCAGGTGGGCAAGTGAGTGTAATTTCCTTAAACAAAAGACAATTTATAAATTTAATCGATTATTAGGATCATTGAGAGCAAAAACCCAAAATACCCAGTTGGAAAATACGTGATCGGACAATACGGTTGGAGAACTCACACGATCGTGAGCGGAAACGAATTTACGAGAATTTTACCGGATTTGGGTGGATTACCTTCGTCTTTGGCCCTAGGGATCTTGGGTATGCCGGGGTAAGATCAAGCTTACCCAAGTAATCGTTAAACCATATAATTATTGTTTTTTTGTCAGGAATACCGCTTACTTTGGCTTTTTGGAGTTGTGCAAGCCGAAAGCTGGTGAAACTGTGGTGGTGAGCGCAGCTGGCGGGGCAGTGGGAAGTATCGTTGGTCAAATTGCTAAAATTAAAGGTAAGCATAAAATATTCCGTGAGTTAATAGATGTTCTGAATTATGTGTTTCTGTTACTCCAGGAATTTTATTTGTTTGACCAAAAGTGTCTTAATTACCCAAATTATTAACTCACCTTCCTAAGAAAACCTGGTCTAATTTCAATTAGTCCGATACTAATCCATATACAAATGTCGTCATACTTACTGTCCCTAGACTCCAGTAATGACAAACAAATAAATGTCACTTGTCACTCTACCTAAGACGATGAAAGAGAAGCGACCTGTGACATTAAAAAAATTACTGTCAGCTTGCCAAGCCCATCCTCAGAAATTTTGCTATATTAGTGTGAAAAATTGATGAAAATCTTTCAAGTGGCTCCGAAGTTATCGCAAAACTCAGAAAGTTTCTGAGGTACAAGAAACGTTCATATATTAAATGATTCAGTAAGAAATTCCCTTTATCTCCCTAGAGCCCCTTTTAGAAAAAACCAATTATTGCAAGAAAATATTCAAAGACAGTCAAGAACAGTTGGCTTAGAAGTCAATGTTCCTTGAACCAATTACACTAAATGGAAGAAATCTCTAAATCACTTCAAACCAATGCTGCACCCGGAGTTGAGAAAATAGGAGCCAAATTAATAAAAAACATGTATATCTGCTTTTTTCATTACAAAATCTTATTAATCTAATCTTTAATATAGGCAGATTTCCAAAAAATTGTAAATACACTCCATTGTAACACCTTTAGACAAATCAGGAGATAAAAAAGCACTTAATAATTATAGGTCTGTAGCTTTAACTAGTACTGTCTCTAAATTAGTGGACTAGGTTAGAAGACTTCGATTAATAAATAGGTACTTATAAAAACATTATGGGGAAAAATCAGTTTGGAATTAAATGAAAAAATAGGACTGCGCACATGCAGTTCTTTGTGTGACTGATCACATCAATGAGTGTTTCATGCCTGGTGATTTACAATACATTCATATTTCCTTTTACTTTTTGTTATCTTGTAATTTTAAAGCATGAAACCAAACACAGACTAACCGTCCATCTTGGTTTTCTGCTTTTAGTTATAAACTATAATTTGTAGATTATCGATTGAACCAAATTTGATTTAAAAAAAAAAAGAAAATAGAGCTCCAACCAAAACTGCCTTAATTACCAAAATCTTTAACCTAGAATCACGTTTCTTCTCTCAAATGCATCCTCGGGATCTTCAGGCTTACATCAATATCAAACATTCCAAGAACATTCAAGCCCTGATGATATATTAAACTAGTAAAGTCTGAAAAACGTACTTTTTAGGTTGCACCGTGGTCGGTATCGCTGGTTCAGACCAAAAAGGCAAATGGCTGACCGATGAACTCGGTTTTGATAGTTTTATCAACTATAAAACCGATAATGTGGAGGAAGCTTTGAAGAAGGCCGCCCCCAAGGGCGTGGACTGCTATTTCGATAACGTATAATATTATTTATAATTAATTAATAATATAATAACAATAATTTATTTTATTAGGTGGGGGGAGAAATCAGCACAATCGTAATGAACCAAATGAACGAGTTTGGTAGAGTAGCGATATGTGGTGCCGTCTCTTATTACAACGAAAAAGAAATACCTAAAGGTAATTAAAATTAATGTATTTTGAATGATTAATTAAGTAAAGTTCTAGTTCCCGCACCCCAATTCGCCATCGTATCGAAACAATTGAGGGTGGAGGGATTCATAGCGATCCGATGGACAGGGAGATGGATGGAAGGGTTGAAACAAAACACCGAATGGATCAAACAAGGAAAACTGAAGTACCATGAAACGGTCACCGATGGTTTCGAGAATATGTTTAAGGCATTTGTGGATATGCTCAAGGGTGGAAATATGGGAAAAGCGCTGGTTAAGGCTTAAGTTTATTGTCACTTTTCTTTTAATATAAGGATGTTTGCACCAAAAATAAAGAGTCATTTGTTCTGGTTGTCATTAATTCAGGTAACCAAAAATAGCGAAAAATAGTCTCCAAGAGAATTTTAAGGCGAATTTGAGGAGTGTCCTCAAGCTGGTGTACTATTGTAAACACTTTGAACTAGCTATTGTAAACACTTGTTTCTTTTAATCGATATTTTCATTAATTAAAACAAAGTAAGTTTATAGCAGAAAATTATGTAGGGTTTTGCAGCAAAAGAATATATTCCATACAGTATGTAGCACCAGATCCACATGCTAAATACTGAACGAATAAACCCCTGCCCTGCAAAAACCCTGTCGGAACTCCATGGATTGTGGAATCCTATTTCTATAAACGTGTCGTCCTTGTCAGTCTTTATAATCGCCTAAAGAAAGACCTCACAGTAGAAATCGAATGTTAGAGTACATAAACAGAATCCCAGATTTGATCCAGAGGAAGTTATATCGTTAAATTATAATGTCGTTATATTGTTCACTGATTTACTTGTGTTTCCTTAATAGTCCTGTAGTCAAAACAATTTTAATTCATAGTTGGCAACACTGCCTATGGTTAATTTTTTTCTAAATAGAATAGTGTGGGCAGTGTTAACTGGTTTAAAGATATTTTTCCAGGCCTGGGGGTTGAGGTAAACCTTTACTAAAAAACGGCATTACTCGAGATTTTTGTGACAATAAATGATTTTAAATGAAGCCAATCCTTGGCTTAAAATCTATTTACTTGGCAACACTGGTTTTCGGTCTAGTATACATAAAGAGAAACTTACGTATGTCTAAATGAAATATCAAAAGTCAAATTATTGATTTTTCCAGGGATACTACGATTAAATTGTATAATAAACTGACGTTAAAATTCTCCGCTCTCTCTAATCAGCTGAATGACAATTGACCGCCATCTTGATTTTTTAAATTTAAAATGGCGCTCGTTGACATTTGTTTCGAACTGTCACATGATGGCTTTTCCAAGGATAATGCGATAATAAGTCGTGTACTAGTTTGACAAATAACGCGTCATGTCAAATTTTTGCCATGGAATACTTGATAATAACTTTCCATGTATACTACGATCAGATTGTCTATTAATTTAACGAAGTTAATTTTAAACTGAAATTTCTTCAATCTTTTTTTTTTGTCCCACCTGAACGATTTATTATAATTAACTGACTTTTTTAATCTACGCCATTAGGACCTATGGATATATGGTAAAACTGTCGCGTAATTTGAGGGCCTATATTAATTAACTAGTCAAATGACGTATGGGACGTAAATTAAATGTCAAAGGGGACTACAATAAATTGCTCTTTCCATTGATACTACGATCAAGTCGTCTATAATTTAATAGTTACACATACAGTCATAATCGCTTTTTCATGGATACTACGATAATGAACGGTGTATTAATTTTGACGGATGTGTCAATGAAATGTCAAAAGTCAAATTATTGAAGTTTGTCGCTATGGCAACCGGGATCATAATTTTTTTACGAATTTGACGTTTTTTTACCAGGTTAGTTAAATTTTTGCATGACGTATATGCAAATTTGTATTGAACTAACATAAGGGCTCTTGCACGGATAATACGATCCTGTTGTGTATTAATTTGATGATGTTAACATTTCACTGAAATTTCCTCCCTCTCTCTCTTATTTTTACTATTATTATTACTCTACGTCAGGTAAATTATTATTAATATTATTAATTGACTTCTTAATCCAAGATGGCGCCAATCGTCGCCATTTATTGTAAACTGTCATAACGCTTTTCCCACGGATACTGTGATTATACGCCCCATACGTCATTTAACAGATGACGTATGGGGCGTAAATTAAACGTCAAAAGTGACGTTTGCTTGTCATAGCAACTATGATCAATTTCATTTTCCATGGATACCACGATTAAGTTGCATATTAATTTAATAGCTAGACAGTAGGATTTTGCCGCGTTTATTTAAAAATAAATGACACTTTTATTAAAATCCGACGTTTCGGATTTGAGGTAACCAGTACTTTTCATTCAATTTTCTTGGACGGTTCTTTCTGACAAAAAAGAGTCACACCCTTCTTTATCTTACACACTCTTACAGACATAAGTATGTTTTTCTCTCTAACATATGCTTGGGATTGACAAATCATGTAGCATACGACACTCTTGTCAATATACTATACGAGAGATTTTTGACAGCTTATTATAAGTTACCAAATACTTTTCTGGGACACTCTGTACTAACTGTGTCTAACGAACATAACGACTCTACAATTTTATACCACGTAAATAATATTTATCTAGAAATACACTTGTCATGCCATAATAATTATCATAAGAGATTTTAATGATAACCGTAAAATTCCTCTAAAACTACAAAAACGGACCTTGACGCACACATATTTATTAGTTGATTCCCAATCGAGCGCTTTAATTGACTTGTTTTTTTTGTTTTAAGTGGCTAATTAAATAATTTTAAACAAAATGGTGGTTGCTAAGAAATGGATTTTGGCTAAACGTAGCGAGGGTTTCCCTAAGGAAACCGATATCGTCTTACAGGAGGAAACCTTACCTGACCTCAAGGAAAATGGTGAGTATTGGTTTTGTAATATATACAAGGCGTGTCTCATGAGGTTGTCAGTAGTTTTCAATATTAATTTCACCCTGAAGTCAGTCATATATTAAACATTTGATGGGCGTCCAAGACAGAAGACCTAACCTGAAAGCATTGTGTTTTCTGTCTCGCTTTGGCTTATTTTAACGTTGTCGTATCAGATCTTCTATTTCACTTATTTGCTTGAACCAGTTGCACGCCATAGTTCGAGGAGATATGATACTTTTTGACTTTAAATATTAATAATTAATTCTACGCTCTTTTTGGTCAAAAGGTGTTGAAAGTGTTCATTTGGGCTTGCACTTTGGAGGATTTATGATATTTTTCACTTTTAGATGTTAATAATTCACTTTTTTATCAAAAGACGGGCATTTATTATAAAAAATCGTTAATTTCAATACATTTTATAAAACAAGAAAGTTAGATTTGTGTATTTCCTACGCCCGGACTACAAGACTTTAGACGGACAAATTTTCTGACTCACTTTGACGCATTAGATGAACTAGTGTTCCCATTAGTCCGGATCTTTTTCCTTTAAATATTAATAATTTAATAATTAACTTTCTCGACAAAAGGGGGCGTTTATTATAAAAAATTGAAAATTTAAATATATTTTAATAGAAATTTAAATAATTTCCAAAAAATTATTTTTTTTGTCTATACGCTCGGACTACAAGACTCTTAAGCATGTGACGTCATCGCAGCGGATTTTCTGTCTCATTTCGACGCACTACGTCCTCGCATAAGATGGTCTGTTTCACTTTGACGGATTACGGTGTGCCATTGCTCGCATTAGTCCGGGGACTTATGATTTTTTTTTACCTTAAAATTTAAATTAATATTAAGTTTATAAATATTAAATTTATTTACTTTCTGTCGATGTACTTATTTACACACTACGAATATTCTCATTCTAACTCTACACCACCATTAATTTAAAGTAGAAAGAATGTTCCCAGTATATTGAATTATCATTTATACGTTCTTAGAAAAATTGTTTTAGTGTATTAAAAACATAAAAAAAATGTTTTCTTTCTAGATTTCCTAGTAGAGGCAGTCTACCTCAGTGTAGACCCATACATGAGAGCCTACATGCCAAGAAGTGAGGTAAATACCACCATGATCGGATCCCAAGTGGGAAAGTGAGTGAAATTTCCGAAAAAAAAAATGAATTTATAATTTGAATCCTTTATTAGGATTATTGAAAGCAAAAACCCAAAATTCCCAGTTGGAAAATACGTGATCGGACAATACGGATGGAGAACTCACACGATCGCGAACGATAACAGCGGAGACGCCTTTTCCGGATTACCCACCACGATTTTACCGGATTTGGGCGGCTTACCTTTGTCTTTGGCCCTAGGGGTCTTGGGTTTGCCGGGGTAAGATCAAGCTTACCCAATTAATAATTAAACTATATAATTATTGTTTTTTTGTTAGAAATACCGCTTACTTTGGCTTTTTGGAGTTGTGCAAGCCGAAAGCTGGCGAAACTGTAGTGGTAAGCGGAGCCGCCGGGGCAGTGGGAAGTATTGTTGGACAAATTGCTAAAATTAAAGGTAAGCATGGCGTATTCCGTGGGTTAGTTCCAATAGATGTTATGAAATTTATATATGTTTGATTAATAGTGCCTTAACTATTGTATGTAAGTTTGGAATATATGCGAGGTTCGCCTTTTTTATTCTAGTCACCTGTAGAAAAATATGGCATCAAGTATCTCTTTCTATCGTTGGCATATCTCCATTAGATATAATGTAGTTAAATCCTGCTCCCCATCCAAGGTACACCAGCATATACAGACAAAGTCAATTATATGTTAAAAATCTTACAAAACGTTACAAATCTATCAAAAAAAGAACAACAGAATATTCTCATTCTGCTGGGTTAAAGCACATTCTGGGATTCAAAGAAATAAAACTACTTACCAGATCTTGCTATAGAAGCTATTGATAACAACGTATATGTTTATGGATCAAAATTCTGTGACATATTTCTTTTTCTTAATAAACAAAAATGAAGACGTTTGGTCAATCTAGAGCCAATAACTGCAATTTTTATACCAATAAGTAACTTACCTTAAAGACATTAATGAAAACCATCCTATTAGGACTAACTATACTACTTTTATTAGACTAATACCTATGGCCGTTGCAATGTTCTAGTCATGTCTAGTATTATACAAGTAGTCATTCATTTCATTCCAGCAATTGAGCGTTGGCACACTTCTGCAAAATTACCCACTAAAATTTTAAACTCAGAGTTACAATTCTACCCTCAAATCCATCTTCACGTTAACCTCAATATCAAATATTCCAAGAACATTCAAACACTGATTATATATGAAACCGGTAGTCTGAAAAACGTTCTTTTTAGGTTGCAGAGTGGTGGGTATCGCAGGATCCGACGAAAAAGGCAAATGGCTGACCGAGGAACTCGGTTTTGATAGTTTTATCAACTATAAAACCGATAATGTGGAGGAAGCTTTGAAGAAAGCCGCTCCCAAGGGCGTGGACTGCTATTTCGATAACGTATGATATTATCGATAATTAATTAATGTAATAACAATAATTCATTGCTATTAGGTGGGAGGAGAAATCAGCACAATCGTAATGAACCAAATGAACGAGTTTGGTAGAGTAGCTGTGTGCGGCGCCATCTCTTATTACAACGAGAAGGAAATACCTAAAGGTAATTATAATTAGTGTTATTAGAAGGTTTAATTAAGTGAATTTCTATAGTTCCTGCACCCCAATTCGCCATCGTATCGAAACAGTTGAGGGTGGAAGGGCTCATAGTGGTCCGATGGGCGTCAAGATGGACGGAAGGGATCAGACAAAACACCGAATGGATCAAACAAGGAAAACTGAAGTACCATGAAACGGTCACCGAAGGTTTCGAGAATATGTTTAAGGCGTTCGTGGATATGCTCAAGGGTGGAAATATGGGAAAAGCGGTGGTTAAAGCTTAAGTTTTTGTAATTTTTTTTTAATATAATGATGTTTGTATTAAAAATATGGAGTTATTTGTTCTGGTTGAAATAACTCAACTAAAAAAAATGGTGAAGAAATTGTTTAGTCAGCGGCGAGATGTAAGTCGAAGTAAGTCACTTCAACGGAAAATGTGTTTGCCAATGAACATCTCACTGCTGAAATAAAACGACACATTACTACTCCGCTTTAAATTTAATATATAAAAAAATTATATAAATAACAAAAAAATACTTTAAAGTCTAGAAAAATTAAGTGTCGTCCTTATGGGTATCATCCAATTTTAAACCGACTACAGATAAGTACAGAAAGACCTCATCAATAGAAATCGAATTTTAGACTACATAAACAGAATTCCAGAGCTAATTATTGTTATATTGTTAATTGCTTTATTTATTGGGCTCCATAATAATCCTGTAGCTTCAAAAAAAATTTAAATAAATTCACAGGATGTCCTATTGCAGGGAAGTGCAGGATATCAATGGAAGCTTCTGATTGGTTTAAAAACTACTGGGTAACCTCTCCTCCACTGACCTAGTATTTGGTGAAATCTGGAGAATTTTGAGGATAACTTTTGTAGATCCTGAAATTTCATAGTTGGCAACACTGAAAAACGCTTCAAAAGTAAATTGATTGACTTTTGATATGATGATTGATCTGTTGGCAGAAATGTGCATGTTTTTCTTGGTACACGTCATCCTCTTCACCCTCCTTTGCTTCTTTTATACAATATGGCGATTCTAATGTTATAGGAACCATACTTTAAATACTCTACGTCAGCCACATTATTATTATTACAGCTTTTCCAAGCAGTCATTCTTAAGATTTCTCTCTTTTTCTATATCAGCCAAAAGTGCTGTTATAAATCAATCTGTTCAGATTGTACGAATTTTTTTTTGCTACACGTTATTCTCCTCACACTCTTGCGGCGAGTTTTACGTACTTGGAACCATATTATTGAAATTATTAGTCTACGTCAGCTAAATTTTCACTTGTCATTGCTTACTCATCCAGCTCCATTTCTAACATCGTCACACACACTGGTATCGGCCATTTTGTTGTGCATGTGTCAAACTTCTTTCAAAATGGGGGATGTTTTTGCTCATGTGCCTCTTATGGCGCCTTCTGTTGCTTGCTGTTTAGAAATCCCAGGCAAACTAGTGGACAGCGACAGGTTGTCGTATTTCACTTATCATTGCTTCCTCATGAATCATCGCTAAGATAGTCACAATTTTTTTGTGGGAATATGTTCTCATCCAATATTATTAATTGAAGTCTTTAATTGAGCCATATTAGTTGTGAACTGTCATAATGGTTTGTCCAGGATATAATTTGACGTATAAGTAAATGGACTGACGTTTTTGGATGAATGATTTTTCCATGGATACCACGATCAGGTTGTGCACTAATTTGATAACGTTAACATTTACCCCTTGTCTCTCTCTCCCATTTGAACGACTTATTATGCATAATTGACTGTTTTAATTCAAGATGGCTCCAATTTATCTGAACTGTTTTAAAGGTTCTTCATGGATACTACAATTAAGTGCATATATTCATTTAAGTTTAAAATCCGACGTTTCGCATTTGAGTTTTCATCATCAACCTGTGCTTTTCATTAAATTTTTTGAAACTTTTAGGATAATGAATTGTTCTTGCCAAGAAGGTCATCGGCTATACCCTCATTTGTCTTACACACTATTAGAGACATAAGTATGCCTCTCTCTAACACTTTTAGTTCACGAAAAGTACTACCAAAGTCTATATATTTCCACTGAAATATTCAGTTAGACTTTGATACTATGATCAGGTTGTGTATTAATTTGATCACATTAAAATTCCCTCTCTCTCTTCTTTTTACTATTATAATTATATTACTCTATGTCAGCTAAATTATTCTTATTAACTCATAATCCAAGATGGCGCTCATCGCCGCCATTTTTTGCAAACTGTCATAACGGCTTTTCCATGGATACATACGGCCTATGTTAATTTGACAACTGACGTATAAGTAAAATGATTGACCTTTGACACCTCAATTTTCAGGTAGTAGGCCTTTCCCGCGTTAATCTAAAAATAAATCTGTACCTGTATTTACCGAACATAATGACTCTACAATTTTTATACTCACCTAAATAATATTTATTACAAAAAAAAACAAGTTGTCATGCCATATCATCATAATAACTCATAAGAGATTTGTTAATAACCGTAGGCGTGAGTGTGTGTGTGAATAATTCGTATAAAATTGCAAAAACTGACCTTCACACTGACATTTCACAGTTGCTTCTCAATCGAGCATATCACCGGTCGTACCGCTTAACTTGTTTGTTTGCTTTTAAGTGCGTAATTAATTAATTTTATTAAACAACAAAATGGTGGTTGCTAAAAAATGGGTTTTGGCTAAACGTAGCGTGGGTTTCCCTAAGGAAACCGATATCGTCTTACAGGAGGAAACCTTACCCGAATTAAAGGATAATGGTGAGTATTGTTTTTGCAATATATACAGTACCGAGCAAAAGTAAAGAAACTTTTTATTTTTTTGTTAAGTTAACTAAAATTTTCTTATCCTATAAATACTACACCAAACTAGATAATAAAAATAAAACATAAACAATATAATTCTACTTATTATAAAGCCATATGTAAGTTAATTAAAAAAAAAAGAGGGAGCAAAAATAGAGAAACACATATTTAAAGAAAATATATAATAACAACAAATTAATATTTAGTTAAATATCCCTTATTTTTAATAACTGCAAGGCATCTCCTTTTCATAGATCCAATCAGATTCCCTAAGGTCTCCTTGGGTACAGAATGCCATGCAGCTTCAAACAACTCGTCGCCATTTTTAAATTTTTCGGGATGTTCCTTACGAATTTTTTTGTCTACTAAATCCCATAGATTCTCTATGGGTCAGGACTCTGAGCTGGCCACTTAACAACAGTTATTTTTTGTCCTCATAAATTTTTTTTATAATTTTAGCTGTATGCTTCGGATCAATGTCGTGTTGAAACCTCCATTGCAATGGCATGTTTTCCTCTGCACATGGCAACATATTATCAGTTAATATTTCTAAATATTTAAACTGATCCATAATCCCATGAATTGTGACAATGGGGCCCATTTCCATACCAGAGAAACAACCCCACACTTGTACATTTCCCTCTCTGCCGGCAAGCCACTGTCCCTTAAACGTCTTCGAACTGTATGGACACTAATATTTACATCGTCTAGTTGAGATTTTATATGCACTGCTGTGTTAAATGGATTTTTAAGAGCTAAGGATTTAATCTTTTCGACAACTCTAGGCGTCGTTTTTCTGGGCCTACCAGTTTTAGGTGGACTTATTAATGAGTTCCTAATGCGGTGTAACTTTATGGTTTTGGAAACGACTGAGCGGTTTAATCTTAACTGCTTAGCAATGATTGCTTGCTTAACACCCGATTGATATTTTGATATTATCAACTGTTTTATACATAACGCCCAAGTAATACCTCGAGACATATTTACAGGTTATTCTTTATTAATTAACAAAATATTATTGTGTATTGCTTTCAATAAGCAAACATAAACTAAGAACTTTAAAAATGTTTCTCTACTTTCGCTCCTCATAAAATAAAGATAAGCAAATAGATTGTTTTTGTTGCAAGAATTTATAAATACCAAATATGTTTTTGCATTCCTTTGAACCTAAAGAAATAATGTGAGTTATTTGTTTATTGGCAATAATAGTCGACTACTCTGGCTTTATATTTATTAAATAAAATGTTTCTCCACTTTTGCTCGGTACTGTATATAGGATGTCTCATAATATCAGTAGTTTTTTCTTCTAATTTCACCCTAAAGTCATTTATACAGGATATTAAAAATTAAGTATGTACAATAATAAGTTTGACATCGAAAGGCCTCTAGCTTTACTTACAGTACAAATTGAAGAAGCTGTTTTAATTGAAGCAAATCCTAGTACTAGCACTTGTAAAATTAGCTGTTCTATACTATCATTTCAAACACTTAATTTAGTAGAATTCGATAGTTCACACAACTACCTAGACGGAATAAAAAAATTATTTTTTTTCGTGGAAATAAAAAATTACTTCCAGGCAGTTAAAGTTCTATTTGAAATAAGAAATGAAGACCACAGGGGAAAAAGGATGAGGGTCCAAAAAACGAAAAATTGAGATAGACACACCAAATCGCGAAAAAAATCCAGTATTTTACGTCTATTATACCGTACCGAGGAAAACAAATGAGATGATCATATAAAGTGCGTTTTGGTATATGCCATACAGGGGAAAAAAGATGATGGTCCACTCGATTTATACAAAACGGATGAGAGTCCAAAAATTCCTCACTCTTAAAAAATCTTGTATGCTAGTAAATTCGGGCGTCAACAGGACAGGAAGCAGTAATGTATTAGGAATTATGTATATATAGGAATTATGTATTTGGAATAATGTATTAGGAATTATTAGTAATGTATTAGAAAACAGTTATGTAAAGCATTGCGGTAATGTGACTCGCGAGTTTTTATCTGCTTCACTTGTTTTTCACGGAATTTTTAAGATGGCCGAGTGTGAATCTTCACCGTTACTAAAAAAAGGCCAAAATTAGGTCGCGTTTTTGACTCGTCAAAAAAACTAAGATTGCAAACACATGAAACTGGTAGCAGTTGTAATTGTTCAAGGTTAAAATGTTTTGAAGTAATTGGTGTTCAAGACCGTTTGGCGATTATTAAAAACTTTAATGAAATAAAATCCCATAATGAGAAGACCTTATACTTGGCAGGTCTCATTTCGCATAAGCCAGTTAAAAGACGGCGCCAAAGAAAAGCTAACGATGAAGATGTAGTTTATCACTCATTCTCCTACAAATATAAGGTAAGTTGTATTATTGTTCTAGTTCATTACTTGTCTGACAGTAGTTAATTTCTTTCAAGGTTTGAGTAATGCGAGATAATGGAGCCAAAGAGATTCCTGTTTCCTACAAGGCAATGCTGTCGTTACATGGAATATCAGCGAAGCGCATTCAAAACATCCAGCAAAAGCTTGTTAAAGACGGACATGTTGGTGAAGATGGTCAAACCAAACCAGTTACCAAACAAGTTACACCAAGAAACCACTAATGCTGTCTTTGCTCATATTCGATCATTTAAAGGTAGACAGTCACACTATAGCCTTCACAAGTCGAAAAAACCTAGCTACCAGAGGAGTTAAACGTTAAGAAAATGTTCCAAATGTTTAAGGAATTACATCCGACTAGATCAATTTCATATCAGTCATATCGTTCTATCTTTGTAAACAAATTTAATATTAGTTTCGGTTACCCGCGCAGTGACACATGCAGCAGTTGCGATGAATATAAAGCAAAAATTGCAGATCCTTCACAGGCTTCAAACCTTGCTACATTACATGTGACAAATCAACTTCACCTTAAGAAGGCAGAGGCTTTTTATCAAAAGAGCTCAACAACACCGCCATATTGAAGCTATTGCTATGGAATATCAAAAAAACTTGCCACTGCCAAACATTAGCACTAATGACGTATACTACAAACGACAGTTATCGTTCTACTTATTTAATATTCACGTTTTAGCCAGTGGTGAGGCATTTTTTTATACGTACACAGAAACCGCCGCAAAAAAAGGTGTAGACGAAGTTGCTTCTATGTTGTTTAATTACATAGTCAATGAATTGAATCCCGAAGTTCAAGAACTTGTGATTTTTTGTGATTCGTGTTGTGGACAGAATAAAATTATACTTTGTTTCGAATGCTTCATTATGTTGTACATAAAGTAGGCCGACTTCAGTGTATAAAAATAGTTTTTCCAATTAGAGGACATAGCTACATGGAATGTGATCGTAATATGGGCTTAATCAATTCCAAAGCTTTTGTCGAACTTCCTTTCGGTTGGAATGATCACATTGGAAATGCCCGCGTTAAACCAAGTCCCTTTAAAGTAGTTAGCTGTGAAGATCAAGAGATTTTTCGAAGCTGGACTGATCATTTAACAAACTATTATGTAACAAAATGTCCCTTTGAAAACCGCCCAATCAGAGAACTGCTTATAAAAAAAGAAGAGCCCAGAATGATCGATCATCGTGATTCGTACAATGGAGGTTTTATTTCAAGCGTCGTAGTGCCTACAAAAAAAAAACTGGGAACTACCAAAAAAGGAAAAGCGAGAGGAAAAGCAGCCAAAGGCGAATTAAGAAATGCAGACAATATAGTTGGTATATTAGATCTACCTTCAGGACAATTTGAACTTTCAAATTTCAAATATGAAAACAGGATTCCCATCAATGCTAAGAAATACCAAAACCTGCAGGATTTAAAACGTTTTGGTAGTGTCAAAGCTCAACTTTACTTTAAAAATTTAAATGTAACTGAATAAAAAATGTTTGGACATTCATCTTTTTTTTCCTGATTTAGTGTACATAACCATAATGAAATTTTTTTCTAGATGCTTATGTTAAAAAATTAGTAGTTTTAAACTCTTTTAGTAAAAACATATACACAAGCCTACCTTTAAAAAAAAAAATCTTCCAAAAAGAGTTAAGCTATAAGAAAATACAAGGTTTTTAAATTTAAAATCTGTTTTGCACAAAACTTTGGATTTGTCACCTTCATCCTTTTTCGCCTGTAGTCTTCAATTGTATAATTGTTATAAAAAAAAACTTGTCATGTTTTTTGTGCGGTCTAGGGATATGAAATTAAGAGCATTTAATTGTTTTTTTAGCTAAGCAAGAAAAGAGTCAAGACATAAAGAGACAACCCTCGCGGAAATTTCTCTTAAAAATGGTTTTTATTTTTTCTTAGAGAAACTATTGGTCTGCCGGAAACTAATTTTGACAAAAGTTGGCGGGCTTAAGGATGACAATTATTTCGAAAGTATTTTACGTTTTTGTATGTAATGGTTTTCTAAAAAATCTAAGAAAACCATTTTTCTCTTTTCCTACCTCGAAAACTGTAGGAGAAATAAGTGTTTATATTTTTGCATTTGCTTCTATAATTGAATACCCAAAATAAAGCTCCAATACTCTTTTCCTACAAATTGCTTAATAAAGGAGTTATAAATATTTTTTTTTTGAAAATTAAAAATAAATTATCAGGTTTTAAAGCATCCGAATACCAACAAAAAAGCCTCATAAAACATTCATCTCAGTTTAATTATAACACGCCACAAACAAATTGTGAAATTTGTAAATTTAATCGGTTTATCTAAAAAGAATTTAAATAATCCATGACCAGTCAGTGACATGCATTTTTCTAGTCTAAAAAAAATTGGATAAAGGATATTTAATATTTAAGAAAAAAATATCTTTTTTATTGAAATTTAACACTTTGTAACGCTTGTAAACAAAAAAACAACACACTTACCTAAAAACATTAAATCTTCTCTTCATTAGTCCGGGTCTTATTAAATTTTTTGGCTTTTTATATAATTAAATAACTTTTTTGTAAAAAAGGCACGTTTATCGATAATTTCAATACATTTTAATAAACATGAAAGTTACATTTGCGCATTACCAAGAAAATCGTTTTCATCCCTATACGCTCGGACTACAAGACTCTTAAGCACGTGACGTAATCGCATCGGCTGTTCTGTCTCGCTCTGACGCGTTATGTCTCGGCATCGGATCTTCTGTCTCAATTTGATTTATTACGTGGCCCGGTTGCTCGCTTTAGTCCGGAGGCTTATGACATGTTTATGACTTTAAATATTAATATATAACCTTGTTCAGTAATGGCATTAGCATTACTTGCAGTAATTATTTAAATACTTATATTAATCTCACTTCTCTAAATAAATTTTAAATGACCCCTATATCTAAAAATATGTCTGCTCGCTAACACCAAAATTCCTCATTCCCCTCTTAAAAATAAACGAGGAACCAGACGTGAGAGAAGTGGACAAGCACTTAAAAGGGAACCATTTTCATGCATTCGAATGTATACTTAACTAGTTACTCAAATTAAGTAACTAACCCCTAAAACCTTGCCAATTATCGAAAATACCGGCCGGTAGCGAGAGTGACGGGCAGCTCAAGTATATAGAAGAAAGGAATCAACAGTCTGTATGTTCATTTTTATTATCCTTTTTCTCTCATAAATTTATTGCTCTCACCCCCACAAACTTTATTATTAAAAATGCGTATTTATTAAAAAAATAATAATTTCAATATATTTTGATAAATATGAATGATTTTCTTTCTATAGGCTCGGAATACGCGATTCTCAAGCATAATATCGTCGACTTACTGCCAAACCAGATAAGTAACATTTTGCGTTAAATGTGCATTTACCAGGTTTTAGCCGTACAGTTTTGAGCAAAACAAACTTATATTATTTACTACCTTTCCATTGTCTAACACTTATCTGGTTTATGTAGTAAATTTATAATATACAAAGTTTAGTTACGAAAATGCACTAAACGCAAAAATGTACTTATCTTGTTTCGGGCAGTAAACCAACGATATGTCTTGACATCGGATGTTTTGTCTCACTTTGCTGCATTACGTCCTCATACCGAATCTTCGGTTTCACTTTAACGCCTTACGGTGCGCAATTGCTCGCTTTAGTCCGGGAACTTATGACTTTAAATTTATTATATACTTTCTGCCGATGTAACTGTACACAATCATCAATTTAAAATATTCTTGGCATAGTTTTGAAATAAAAAGAACCTTCCCAGTTATAGTGAATACTTTCTTAAATTCTTCCTTAGGAGGCGAGTGATATATTAATATTCTATACATATGAAAAACATTTTAAAAAATATATTTTTTCCAGAATTCCTGGTAGAGGCAGTCTACCTCAGCGTAGACCCATATATGAGGGCCTACATGCCAAGAAGTGAGTTAAATACCACCATGATCGGATCCCAGGTGGGCAAGTGAGTGTAATTTCCTTTAAAAAAAACCCAGTTTATAAATTTAATCGATTATTAGGATCGTTGAGAGCAAAAACCCAAAATTCCCAGTTGGAAAATACGTGGTCGGACAATACGGTTGGAGAACTCACACGATCGCGAGCGATAACAGCGATGGCGACTTCTCCGGATTACCCACGACGATTTTACCCGATTTGGGAGGCTTACCTTTGTCTTTGGCCCTAGGGGTCTTGGGTATGCCGGGGTAAGATCAAGCTTACCCATGTAGTCCCTAAACCTTATATTTATTGTTTTTTTTCTTAGAAATACCGCTTACTTTGGCTTATTGGAGATATGCAAGCCGAAAGCTGGCGAAACTGTAGTGGTAAGCGGAGCCGCCGGGGCAGTGGGAAGTATTGTTGGACAAATTGCTAAAATTAAAGGTAAGCAGAGAATGAGTTAATAGATGTTCGGAGATATGTGTGAATATCTGTCACGTCCAGTCTTATATCGGTTGTCATTCAATTCATCTTTTAAAACTATCACCAACTAGGACTTGGGACAATTCAGCAATATTAAATACCCGAATTGTTAACTCAAATTTACAATAATTCTACTGTCAAATCCATCCTCAGTAGCTTTGTTACGTATGTGTGAAAAAATTGAAAAAATATTCCAAGTAGTTAAATAATACCTAAAAATGACAGTCAAATAAAAATCCTCAAATGTTAAATATAATTTTGAATATTGGTTTATTCACGCTTTATATGATGCCACTTAGATAAATACGACACCAATGTAATGAGAGACAAATTATTTATTGTCTACGTCAACGTTTGGTTTTTCTCCCTCATATAAAGGAGTCCTTAAGCAGGTCGAAGTTAAAGAACCAATATCTATTAAGACAAGATATTTGTCTTTAAAAATATCAACTTACATATTTTCGAAATCTATAAATTGTTAGATATAGAAAATAAGGATACATATTCAATGAAGATTTCATTAATCTCTCTAACAAAGACCAGGAGGGAATACTGAACGATTCTTTAAATCACTTAAGACACAGAACCAAAGGATACAACCTAGTTGATTAATGCGATGTTTAAGTTCTTTTATGTAAGCCCTTCATCGGGTTTTATGCCACAAAAATAAAAATCTTGATGTAGCTTTCAATTTAGTGGGTCCAGGACCTTGGTGGACAAAATTGCCTCTAACTCAGTAAGTTTTTGAGGCACAACAAACGTTTATATATATCAAATTATTCAGTAAGAGGCTCTTCTTTCCCTAAAAACCCCGTTGAGAAAATTGCAATTATTTCATGAACATATTCTCAAGAAGAGTGCGCCTAGAAGATAGAGCTCCAACCAAAACTGCCTTAACTACCCAAATTTTTAACTCGGAGTCAATTTTGTGCTCTCAAATTCGTCCTTTTGAGTTTCGCTATATTACTGTGCAAAAAAATTATGCAAATATTCTAAGTGGTTCCGGAGTTGCCCAAAAATGTCCACCAATATTAAAAATTTTGATGTGATAATATGCGTTTCAATAACTACAAATTCGGTGGGTCCAGGACCTTGCTGGAGAAAATTGCCCCTCAGAATCAGAAGATCAGAAAGTTTTTGACACACATATATTAAACTCTTCTATACAGTAAGAAACACTCTTTTTTCCCTGGAAACTTTTTGAAAATATTCTGCAAAAATTGTCCTCGGAAACAATGCCCTCGAAGCAAAACTGTCATAACTACTAAAATCTTTAACTCAGAACCACATTTCTACAATCAAATTCATCTTCAGGAGCTCCTCTATTAATTGCCTCAACTGCCTAGGAGAAATTAATTGCTATGATACAGTTAATTGAACTAATAAGTGAGTGGTTGTCTAAAAAAAAATCTTCCTTGCAGAAAACACTGCCATAGCATAATCGTAATATTCTCCAAACCCTTACCATGCATTTGGAAATAATATTTTTATGAATAACAGTTTCTTCCAGAAGGTTTGAGGCAACTGGCCAAATTCTAATTGGTCTTAACTCACTTATGCTCTTTCGATTGGCCATCCTCGGTACTGGAGTAAATGAAGCTTTTTTTTTACAAATCTAGAACATATCCAGTCGAAAGAGTTACAAAGTGCACCAATGTCTAGAGACTTAGATTTTAGCATTCTGATAGAACTGTTATCAACCCCAACGGTGTCACTTTTTATGATTAAAAGGCGTTTAATTAGCTCCTCTCCCGTTAGCAGGTTAATTTCAGTTCAAGAACAAATGGCAAAGGTTGTTTAGACTTGGCATACCATCAACAATAGGTAAAATTGGCCAAATTCTTAACTCAAAATGACATATTCATTGTCAGGAGTTGTATTGTTTTAGTGTGAAAAGATTATGAAGATATTCCAAGTAGTTCCGAAGATATGCCCAAATGTTTGGTCCAGGACGAAATTGCCTCTAACTCAGTAAGTTTTTGAGGCATAACAGACGTTCAAATATCAAATTATTCAGTAAGAGTTTCCATTTATGTCCCGAAAATCTTTTTAAGAATATTTCAATTATTTCATGAAAATAGTCGCGAGAAAAGTCAAAGTTGGCTTAGAAAGCAATGCCCCAACCAAAACTGCCATAGCTACCAAAATCTTTAACCTAAAATCACGTTTTTACCTTCAAATTCATCTTCAGGAGCTCTGCCATATTAGTGTGAAAAAAATTATGAAAATATTTGAAGTGGTTCTGAAGTTATGAACAAAAATGCCCGCCAATAACAAAAATATTGATGTTACGATAACCTCAAATTCGATGTATCTAGGACCTTGGTGGAGAAAATTGTTTGTAACTCAAAACATCTTTGAGGTACAAGAAACGTTCGTATATCAAATTAATCAGTAAGAAATTTGCTTTATTACCCTAAAAACACTTTAAAAATATTCTAATTTTTCATAAAAATATGCTGGAGAATTGTTGGGTTAGAAAGAACAGCTCCAACCAAAACTGTCTTAGCTACTAATAGTTTAACCTAGAATCACGTTTCTATCTTCTCTAATCCATCCTCAGAAGCTCTACAAGGTTAATAATAAAATTAAAAAGATATTCCAAGCCATTCCAAAGTTACACCTGAAAATGTTCGTTAATAAATAAAAATCTTGATGCGTTTCAATAACCTTAAATTCGATTAGTCCAGGACCTTGGTGGACAAAATTGCCTCTAACTCAGTAAGTTTTTGAGGTATAAGAAACGTTCGTATATCAAATTAATCAGTAAGAAATTCCCTTTATTTCCGTAAGAAGTTTCCGTACTTTTAAGAATATCCTAATTATTTCATGCAATTATTCTCCAGAATAGTAAGAATTTGCTAAGGACCCAATGCCCCCAACCAATAGTGTCATAACAACCCAGTTCTTTAATCTAGAATCGCGTTTCTACCCTCAAAATTTTCAGGTTTCTCTTGAGATTGAGGGATATTCAAATCCTGATATATTAAACTAGTAAAGTCTGAAAAACGTACTTTTTAGGTTGCACAGTGGTCGGTATCGCAGGATCCGACCAAAAAGGCAAATGGCTGACCGAGGAACTCGGTTTTGACAGTTTTATCAACTATAAAACCGATAATGTGGAGGAAGCTTTGAAGAAGGCCGCTCCCAAGGGCGTAGACTGCTATTTCGATAACGTATGATATTATCACTAATTAATTAACGTAATTACAATAATTCTTCATTGTTATTAGGTGGGGGGAGAAATCAGCACAATCGTAATGAACCAAATGAACGACTTTGGTAGAGTGTCTGTATGCGGCGCCATCTCTTATTACAACGAGAAAGAAATACCTAAAGGTAATTAAAATGAGTGTTATTAGAATGATTAATTAAGTGAATTTCTATAGTTTCCGCACCCCAATTCGCCATCGTATCGAAACAGTTGATGGTGGAAGGGTTCATAGTGGTACGATGGGTGGCTAGATGGATGGAAGGGATCAAACAAAACACCGAATGGATTAAACAAGGAAAACTGAAGTACCATGAAACGGTCACCGAAGGTTTCGAGAATATGTTCAAGGCATTCGTGGATATGCTCAAGGGTGGAAATGTGGGGAAAGCGGTGGTTAAGGCTTAAGTTTATTGTAGTTTTTTTGTTTAATATAATATACTCTTTGTACCAAATATGTTTTAGTATAGTTTTGAATATTTGTTTACATATTTTGTAAAAAATTCCACTGGATACAGCGTTTTTTTTTTTAAATATAGTCGGGATTTTGAGAAAAAAGTTGTTTTTTGGTCCGATCGCAATAGAAAAAATAAAAAAAAATTTCCGCGCATTCCATTCCATTCAACGCAGAACGTCAATCAACGTGTCACCGTTGAAAAATTAAAATTCCGTGCCTGAGGGTCGTTTTTTTAACTGGGGGTTTCGGCAGTGTTGCCAAGGTATTAAAGATATTGCTCTAAATCTGGGGATTTTTTTGTACAATTAGGAAAGTTTCAGTAAAGAAGGGTATTTTTGTAATAATAAATTAATTTAAATAAAATCAATGGTTTTGGTTAAAATCTGAGTGTTTTCTTTTCATCTGGTTCGTTTTTTTTGAGGCTTTCCACATTTTTATGAAAAATTTGGTTCCAAAACTTTTTTTGGATACCCTGTATTTTTGTCCAAAAAACGCTGAAATAGGTATTTAATGAAATTAAAATTTAGTGTTTTGAAAAAATGCTGAAATAGGTGTCTGATGAAATTCGTTGTGCCATTCGTCTACAAATTTCCATAATTTCAACTGCCTTGGTAAATGAGTTATACGCATTTTGTGGATTTTTCAAAAAAAAGTCACTCTTCTTCAAAAATCCCATTTTTTTCAGCTCCCTGTAAATTTTTGAAAAAACGCTGAAATAGGTGTGTAATAAAATTAATTGAGCCACCACTGTACCAATATTTAAAATTCCAACTACCGTAGTTTATGAATTACAAGCATTTTGTGATTTTCCAAAAAAAAAATTAACCCCTTCCCAAAAATATCAGTTTGTTCAACTCCTTGTACATTTTTCGAAAAATGCTGAAATAGGTATCTAACAGAATTAATTGAGCTACTCCTATACAAATTTTCAAAGTGTCAATTGCCTTGGCTTATAAGTTATACACTCATTGTGGATTTTCCAAGAAAAAATGCAACCCTTTACCAAAAATCCCTTTTCTTTCAACCCTCTGTAGATTTTACAATAAATGCGAAAATAGGTGTCTAATGAAATTAATTGAGCTACTCCTATACAAATTTTCATAATTTCAGCTGTTTTGGTTTATGAGTTATACGCATTTTGTGATTTTCCAAGAAAAAATTCACCCCTTCCCAAAAATATCACTTTTTTCAAGTTCTTCTATATTTTTTGAAAAATATTGAAATAGGTGTCAATAGAATTAATAGAGCTACTCTTAGACAAATTTCCATAATTTCAACTGCCTTGGCTTATGAGTTATACACTAGGGTGGGTCGGTTCTCTAGGTTTTTTATGCCTGTAGTAAAAAAAGTTGCCAAATGGTCCATAATGAAAACCAATTTTTTACTTTTTATTATTTTACCCTCCCGCCGGACCCCTAAAAAAAATTTTATATTATTAAAGACTGCTGCTTCAAACAACTAAAAATAGCTTGAAACACACTCACAAACATTTTTATTCAATTTAAACAACGTTAAGCCTCCCCGCCAGGTAAATTTGTACGGAACGGCCCCTCCCTTCAAAAATTTCGTGATAAGTCTAATACTAAACGACCAAAGAACTACACGATTAATGTCTATAGGGCAAGTAGATGCCAAAACAAGTAAAATTTTCAGCAAAAACAAAAAAGAAAAAGCAGGGACCTCTCACGTAATATACTCTATTCCGAAGGACAAAAGTCAACAAAACATTTCGCGTAATGTATCAGATATATCAGTGCAAAGCGAACCAGTCTGTGATCCACTGACTTCGAACCAGGGCCGTCAACTTCTACGGGCATAACCCTCGACTTTCCTGCATTAGCAAAAGCAATAGACCGAGCTGGATTATCAAGTAGAAAAGGAGCAATGATCGCCAGTGCAGTTCTGGAAGATGTTGGATTGATATCCAAAACTGATCGATCTTATGTAATAGACAAGTCCAAATTAGATCGACAAAGAAAAAGGCAACGACTTGATTTACAAAAAAATATAATAAAATATGGTACTAGTCTTCAAGCTCTCTATTTTGATGGACGCAAAGATAGAACTCTTCACATTAAAAAACAGGGTGAATCGTCATCTAGGAAAATCATTGTCGAAGAACACATAGTGTTATTAAAGGAACCAGGTAGCTACTATATAGGACACGTAACACCTGAAAACGGTATTGCAAAGACCGTAGCTTTAACGATTCTAAAATATTTAACCGAAAATAAAGTATTAGTTAGCGAGTTAGTTGCGGTTAGCTGCGATGGTACTGTCATTAACACTGGGCCTCACGGTGGTGTAATATATTTGTTGGAATTACATCTTAAACGACCTTTGCAATGGCTAATATGTCAACTACATGCAAACGAGTTGCCTTTGCGACATTTGGTTCGACATCTGGACGGAAATACCACAGGACCATTATCATTCTCGGGTTCAATCGGCAAACTTATTGAAACATGTGAGCGATTACCTGTCGTGTGCTACGAAACAATCAAAGTTAATTTGCCTGAGGTAAATTTAAAAGAATTAAGTAGCGATCAAAAATATTTATTCGAGATTTGCACTGCCAAATCTACTGGAAACTGTCCATCTAATTTAGCGAATAAATCTCCTGGCAAGTTATCTCACGCAAGATGGCTAACAACAGCGAATCGTATCTTGCGGGCTTACATTGCGGTAAGAAATCCCCCGCCTAAATTAAAAGTGTTGACAGAATATATTCTGCGAGTATATGTGAAGATTTGGTTTCAAGTAAAAACTGTACCATTGTGCACATTTGGAGCTCTTCACCTTTGGCAGCAGATATTTAAGTGAAGAACTTAAAGCTGTAGTTGATCCTGTAATTCAACGAAGTGGCTTTCATGGCCATCATGAAAATATTATACTAACGATGGTCTTGACTCACGTCGTCATATAAGAGAATTAGGGTACAGAAAAATATTAAGTTGCAGGTCGAATGAGAAAAAAATTCCTGTAAATTTGAATAGCACGATAAGAAAATTTGAAATTCCCAAGTTCAATTTTGAAGCGGAATCATATATTGCTTTAATAAATTGGCAAAAGTGCAAAGTAACAGAGCCACCAATGACGAAGCATCTGTCTGATGAAGAAATTGATGAATTTGATTGAGAGAAATTGAGAAGAAATGAGATTGATTTTTTCAGCTTGCTGTAAATTTTGTATCTGTTTATATACAAATTAGGCGAAGAGCTGCTCGTAAGTGGAAAAGTTGAAAAATGCTTGATTTTTTTTAGGTTTAAGAGCTGGCAGGGGGCCTAAATATGTCTACAATTTAATAATTTTTTTTTGCGTAATTAGAGGACGATATTACATTATTTTATAGCACAGGCAAATTATTTTCTTTTTATATTTTTTTTTATATATTTGGGGGGGGTAGCGGGGGGTGCAAACGCTGATGATTTTTTTTTTAAATTTGCACGAGAATATTTTACCCAATAGCAAGTTTTTAAACCACAGGTCTGTCAAAATTAAAGAAAAAGTATAAAAACGACCCACCTTATTATACACTCTTTGTGGATTTTCCAAGAAAAAATGCAACCCTTTACCAAAAATCCCTTTTCTTTCAACCCTCTGTAGATTTTACAATAAATGCGAAAATAGGTGTCTAATGAAATGAATTGAACTATCCCTGTATCAATTTTCAAAATACCAACTGCCTTGGTTTATCAAGTATTTTGTGGATTTTCCAAAAAAAAAGTCACTCTTCAAAAATCCCATTTTTTTCAGCTCGCTGTAAATTTTTTAAAAAACGTTGAAATTGGTGCTTAATGAAATTAATTGAGCCACTCGTGTACAAATTTTCATAATTTCATCATCTGCCTTGGATTCCGAGTTATAAGCATTTTGAGGATTTTCTAAAATAAAATTCACTTTCTCGAAAATCCTATTTTCTTCAACCCCCTGTACATTTCTCAAAAAATAATTCTGTTTATTTAAATTAATTGAGCCACCCCTCGATTGTAACTTATAACTTCCTCGGCTTATAAGTTACAATCATTTTCTAGATCTATTAAGAAAAAATCAATCCTTCCCGATAAATTCATCATTTTTGCAACACTTTGTGGACTTTCACAGAAAAAAACGGCACATTAATATAGAGGAGCCGTAAGGATAAATTTAAAGGCAAAAACGTGATTTTGCCCTAAAGATCTTCACACATTCCACCCCAAAAAAAACCTCAACTTACATACACATAAACAACAATTTAATATAGGCATTATACGCTTAAACTCCTACCAAATAAAACTAACATTTCACGCTTACAATACTACAAGTACGTTGTCACTTAAAATAACCTAAATCATGCCCCTCATTTAAGGCTCCTTGTCCTCGCTAGTACCTTGCCCCAATGGATTAGGGCGACACTCTGAAAAATTAGTGATAACACTGGTACCGCTACTGTTTTCCTCGCTCGTCGAACCCCCGTACAGCTTCTGAAAGTCTACAGACTCAAATCGGTTCGTGGCGGTGATGTTAGGTCGCGAACTCCGATCTAAATCCTTAAAAATCCCGTCTACACCCTCGTTGGTGCTAGTGGAACAGCCCGATATGTAACGGCTCGATAAGGGCGCTTGTTGGGATTCTACCGCGTTTATTAAGCTCAGTTTTTCTAGGAGAGAGTCAATGCGATGTTTACCTGAAAATATTTAGATCTATTTCAGTAAAGAATGGTATTATATTAGTGCAAAGGAATGAGGATATTGAGCAGTTTATTCAGAATTCAATACTTAAATATATAATTATATATCAATATATTGAATAAATATATTGATATATTATCAATATATAGAATATCAATATATTGAATAAAAACTTCGCTTTGTCAAGAAGTTGACAGAGTATCTCCGGATTTTAATAGCAACGAATCGTTTCTGATCCTTGAACAAGAGAGGAAAATCATAGAAACTCTAAACCAACAGGGTAATAAAATTGTTAACTTAAGGTAAGTGATTCAGCAGCTAGTTTCCAACAATTCCACTTTACAAATCAGTGTTAATAAAACACTGCTGAATAAACTTAAATTTATTCACCAGATTTGGATCAAGTCCATTAAAGTACTAGAGGCAAAAAAACCATTGAGAATATGCTGGCAAACCAATTTCTTACTGGCAAAACAAACTGTTACGTGTAATTTTCAACATGGGTCCATCCAAATTGAAACCACAATATACAAAGTTTCTTATTTTCTAAAAAATTCAAAGTACTCATCAGAGATACTCTTCTAAAACACAACTTTTATTCTGTTGATTAGTTTATAACCACGCCTCTGAATGAATGACAAATGTGCTCAGATCTTGACAGATTTTTTGTTAAATTTTATTGTACTTTTTTATTACTATTATAACTTTGTTCAGCGACAGTATTTATGTTCTTGTTAAGATGTCAAGACTTTGTACTTGTTTATATTTTTTTAACCCATATTTATATGTTTTTGTTTGTATTTGATTTTAAATTTGTTAATTTTTTTTTTCTTTTAATCTCTCAATTGTTATTGAACTGTATTTTTAACTTCTGCAAAAACTGTTTTTCTTGGTTTAATTTTGTGACTTGTGTAACACTGTAAGGTTACTTGCATCAATAAAGTACTTTACTTTACTATTAATAATATTTAAGAGAATAAAGCTCATTTTAACATTGACGATGTAACCATTTTAACTTACCCTCGATTAAGTGTCTGTCAAACGACTTGGTAGTACTACTAGAATCCGTCGAGGCACCTCCAGAACTGTCCTCTTTCACATTCTCTTCTTGGTTTGACGACATTAACAACATCGAACCTTCACTTTGCCCCACACCCACCGATTTAACATTATCATCGTTTTTCTCCTTATTCTCTTCGCCATTATTCCCGGATTCTTTGATCTCCTGCTGGGCCTTTAGCATCTGCCCGAATTTCTTTGCTTCCTCCTCGAAATCCACCAAGTGAAAATCTTCTTCTATGCAGAGATTGTTGATGTCCTGCTCGAACTCCTCGGCTATGTCGTCGTTGGAGTTTTCCGAGTCTTCAGATACGACTTCTGATAATCTGTTAAAAGTGGTTAAAAAAGTACCTTGACAAGAGACTGTTGGTACCTTAATCGGAGCCTTTGAGTAATCTCGTCCAACTCTGTAAATTTCCTTTTCAAGGCTCTGCTGAGGACCTCGTTACATTCCGCGTTGTCCGGTATTAGACTATTGATAATACCGGATGTGGCGCAGTCCGAGGTTTCCGGCAGCGCCGTAGTCTGTTTCGGTTTTTGGACTTTTTCCAATGGATTAACGTGGATCTAGTGGAATTCACGTAATTTTCGATTAAATTTTTAATTAAACATAACGCTTACGTTAATTTGTCCGTTACATTTCCCGGAAAAATCGACGATATTGAACCAACCGCGGATGTTCGGCAGACCGCATGCGAGAACGCTCAAGTCCAAGGCGGCGAAACCCAGCACCAGGTCGGTTTGTAAATTGGGCTGTAGAACTGCGTTCGTCGACTTCTTCCATACTTTAAAGATCAGTCGTTTTTGGGGCTAAAACCGAGGGAAAATAGAGAAATTATGGAAGGTTTTATATGGCAAAGAAATCAGAAAATTACTGTGTATTTTTTTTCACAAACTAACAGTCCTGGGATGTCCTATCCCAAGTTTTTCCAAATAGTGCGATTTTTTTTTCTAGGAGTTTTTACGGGTTGAATTAAGGGTATTTTTATAACGTCGCTTTGACATCAGTATGAAGGTGTTCCTGAGCATCGTTTTAAAGGTACAAACGTGATTCTAGGTTAAATAATAAAGTAGTTAAGAGTATTTTGGTTGGGGCGTTTTTTTACTTTCTTTGTGAATATTTTCACATAATAATTGAAATATTATTAAAAGGGTTTAAGCCAAAGAAAGGGCATTTCTTACCAAGTGATTTCATAGGCGAACAATCCGTGTAGCTCAAGAACCTTTTGTGCTAGACGCAATTTCAACGGTCAAGGTCTAAGAGCCATCAAATTTGAATTTTTGAAACTCATATTGCAACATTCAGATTTCTACTGTTTGGTGGATATTTTTGCCCATAATTCGGGAACTCCTTGGAATATATTCCTAATTTTTCCACACTTATATAACAGGACTCTTGGGGATGGATTTCAATGTAAAAATGTTATTCTAGGTTAAATATTTGCTTAGTTAGGACAATTTTTGGACTGGGCCATTTTTTTTTCAAATTTTTTATCCAATTTTCACTATCTTTGGACATATTTTCACTAAGTAATTCAAATAATATTAAAAGGGTTTGAGCCAAAGAAAGAGCAATTCTTACCAAACATTTTCATAGGTGAACGATTCTTGTAGCTCAAAAACTTGTTGAGTTATAGACAATTTCGTATACCAAGTATATACTCGTATTGCAACATTCAGTTTTTTACTCTTTGATGGGGCATAACTTGGGAACCACTTGGAATATTTTCATAATTTTTTCACGCTTATATAGCAGGACTCTTGGGGATGGATTTGAATGTATAAACGTTATTCTAGGTTAAATATTTGCTTGGTTAGGCCAATTTTGGTTGGGGCTTCTTTTTTCTCAAATTTTTATCCAATTTTCACTTTCTTTGTGCATATTTTTAAAAAATAATTGAAATATTCTTAATACATTTTAAGTCAAAAAAAGGCATTTCTTTCCAAACAATTTCTGTGGCTTAAAAACTTTTTGAATTATAGGCAATTTTGTCTCTCAAGGCCCAAAAGCCCTCAAATGTGAACTTGTTGAAACGCATATTGCAACATTCAGATTTTTATTCTTAGGCGGACATTTTTGATCATAACTTAGGAACCACTTGAAATATTTTTATAATTTTTTCACATTTGTATAGCAGGACTCCTGAAGGTGGATTTGAGGGTAAATATATATAAATATTTCGGTAGTTATGGCAGTTTTAGTTAGGGCCTTTTTTCCTCCTAATTTTCCCTCTCTTGGTAATATTCTTAAAACTACTGCCTGGAAAAATGAAATTAGTTACAAGACTCTGTACAAAATATGTCAAATTTCTATTTTGCCTACTTTTGATGATTACTTTTCTTTTCACAGACTTCATTTGGGAAGTTAAATTTTCCATTGATTGAATTCCTATTGAATTAGACTTTAGAGAATTAAACTTTCATGAAAAAATCAACTTCCTGGAAGAAATAAATCGAGAATTTAATCTGTAGACTTTAATTACCTAACCATGATTTTATGAATAAAATGTACAAAGACAACTTATCCATCTCTCTCTATCACACTCTTTTGGCTGGAACTCTGTCTTTGTTTGACCAATAGCAGCAATTAGAGAGTATTTTAAATTGTCTCTTTGATGTGAAAATCCCAAAGGAGGACAAATTAGAGATTTGAAATATTGGCCTTGGATCTTTCGGTTATTTTTTCAAATTTCTTTTTTTTTTTTAATTAAGTTTTTTAAGTACGTCCCTGGACTTAGGCCCTAACTTGGGAACTCCTTGGACTATCTTCATAATTTTTTTACACTGATATAGCAGCAGGAGTCCTGAGGATGAATTTGAGGGTAGAAACGTGATTCTAGGTGAAATATTTGGGTAGTTAGGGCAGTTTTGGTACGGGAGTTTTTTTTGCAAATTTTCTTACGCAATTTTCACTTTCTATGAGAATATTTTAATGAAATGATTGAAATATTCTTAAAAGGGTTTAAGTCAAAGAAAGGGTATTTCTTACCAAGCAATTTCATAGAAGAACAATCCTTGTAGGTCAAAAACCTTTTGAGTTGGAGGCAGTTTTGTGTGCCAAGGTCCAAGAGCCATCAAAGTTTTGAAACTAATAAGACAACATCTAGATTTTTATAGTTTGGCGGACATTTTTGGCCATAATTGGGGGGAACCCTTTAGAATACTTTCATAATTTTTTCACACTTATATAGCAGGATTCTTAGGGATGGATTTTCACTATCTTTGGGCATATTTTCACTAAATAATTGAAGTATCATTAAAAGGGTTTAAGCCAAAGAAAGACCAATTCTTCTTACCAACATTTTCATAGGTGAACGATTCTTGTAGCTCAAAAACGTGTTAAGTTATAGACAATTTCGTCTACCAAGATCTAAGAGCCATCAAGTTTTTGAAACTCGTATTGCAACATTCAGTTTTTTTACTCTTTGGTGGGGCAAACTTGGGAACCACTTGTAATATTTTCATAATTTTTTCACGCTTATATAGCAGGACTCTTGGCGATGGATTTGAATGTATAAACGTTATTCTAGGTTAAATATTTGCTTGGTTAGGCCAATTTTGGTTGGGGCATTTTTTTTCTCAAATTTTTATCCAATTTTCACTTTTTTTTGTGCATATTTTTACGCAATAACTAAAATATTCTTAAAAGGTTTTAACTCAAAAAGAAGGCATTTCTTTCCAAACAGTTTTATAGGAAAACAACTTCTGTGGCTTAAAAACTTTTTGAATTATAGGCAATTTTGTCTCTCAAGGTCCAAAAGCCCTCAAATGTGAACTTGTTGAAACGCATATTGCAACATTCAGATTTTTATTCTTAGGCGGACATTTTTGATCATAACTTAGGAACCACTTGGAATATTTTTATAATTTTTTCACATTTGCATAGCAAGACTCCTGAAGATGGATTTGAGGGTAAAAATATGAGTAAACATAATTTACTGTCTAGTATTTCTTGAAGAACGTAAAATGTTTGTATTAGATTTCGGACTTTACCACAAAGATAATAAATATGATCATACCATTTTAAATATTGGTCAATTATAATAATTCCAAGATATTTTGTTTTGTTTGTTTGTTTGTTGTAGGGTAAAAGTGGTCTGTTTTTATTACATAAAGAAAAATATGCTATATAATTTGTTTTTTCCATATTAATCGTGAGTTTCTAGGTACATAACCAATCTCTGACCTGCCCAAGGCAAATATAGGTATTTGGTTAAGTAAAGCAATTTTGGAAATGTAGAACACTTGACCAACTTCTACTTAGACATCGAAGAGCAGATTCGCTTATGTAATAAACTTTGAATAAAGTGAATTTTACTCATAAAAAAAAAGAAATACTCATCTTTCGATAATTCAGGTATAATGAGTTCGAACTCATCTTACCCCACATAATGGCAAGTTAATCGCAGATAAATAAATACTAAAAAATAAATCTATAGAACTCACATTAGTTAATAAATCCTTAGGTAAATTCACCTCACAACTGTATCCCCATTGGGGCGAAGTACTCTTAGAGCAGACGTGCGTCATCTGCAGCGGCTCATTAGGCAAAGTCTCGAAAGTAACGTAAGTGCTCGGCGCCACGTTAGTCTCATCCCGCTTACAAGTTTTACTTTTCACACGTTGTTTCGATTTCGTTTTCAGTTTTCTGCGGCCCGGTAACTGGTTGGCCCCGTTTATTACGATTTGGGCCCTAAAGTGGGGCGTTTTTTCTTTATTGTCCAAACTTAGGGCCAATTGAAGGGAGTCGACCAGGTCGGAGGTTTTACGTTTTTCCGGTTGGTCTGCGGATGACCGAGGTTCATTGCTAAAAGAAATTTCATTAAAAATCAACAGAAATATCCACTTAGAGAGTAGGAAAGACTAATTCTATTTACACATATGCGTACCATCTCTATAGATACTAAAAATATCACAGTGAGTTAATCTTTTTGCGTTTTAAGAAAATATCTATTGTCTTTGGAGGATGAGGGACGTTAATAGAGAGAAGGCCATAATTATTCTCAGCCATATTACAATAATCCAGTATTCACCAAATCCAATATATTATGATTAGTGCATGATTTTGCTGACTACAATTCAAAAACGCAACAAATTCATCTCCCACAATAACAACATTTTCACCATGTAAGTAATATGATTCAATAAATATTAAAAGCTCTTTCCTCTCCAAGACTCTACATTTTTACTAATTTCTTCTATTAATTTAATTTACGCATGACTAAAACAGTAATATTTACTTGTAACAGACTGAAATTACAATATCAAGTTAATCATCAGTTATGTAAATAAATGATAAATTGTTGCAAATAGATCTTAAGATAATGACAAAATTCTTGCTTCCACTACAGTCTTTGGTACATACACTATTGTGTGTTTCAATTCTACTAGATAAGGGAGATCTTTGTGATATTAGTTCTTGAGTATTTATGCCTAAAGTCATTGATTATGGTATCTCTTCACTATTTGAATAATAATAAACGTCTTTGATTTAACAAACAAATAATTTACAGTTATGAATATCATACATACATTTCTATAAGGATATAAGGGAGACGAAGTCTCGCCATGTGGCTATTCTTACTTAACCTACCTCTAAAGTGGAAAAAAAATAACATCATGTAACTTATTAGCGAATAACTCTTTAAATGTACGTACATATCATAGAAGAATTACAGGATGATTATAATGCAGGTAGGGATTTTCTTTAAAAAGTAGATAGTAGATAATTATGTTGTAGTATAAACCTAGTCCAGTTCAGTATACAATGCCCACACCTGTTTATAAAATTTTCAAATATATTATAAGGTTAGTTTATTACACAAGTTAGATATGCTTTTCTTAGCTATTTTCCTTTTATTAAGTATTACCTCAACATGCTGATTTTAAGTGTTTCTTGTCTTTAATTAAAAAAGATTCTTATTCATAGTTAATGAGCTTGTTGATTAAACAAAAACCAAAGCATTTTGTATTTAAATTCCTTCATATTAAATATTTTAAAATTATCGGGTATGGAATTATATAATTATTATATAATTAGAAGTTCTCAGAGATTTACTTTGGAATCTACATTAAGACTGCTTTTCTGTTGCTTTGTGAGATTAAAATTGGAGTTTGGCTGCATTATATGGAACCCGCTCTATCAGAATCATGTTGGTCTCCTTGAATCTGTTCAGCGTAGATTTGCTAAGTTTTTGGCCTTCTGGCATATATCCGGTAAGAGGGTTTTATCATCGGCAACTATTGGAACGCTTCAATCTACATCCATTACATCTCAGAAGAATGATCTTCTCTGTAAAATTCCTGGATGGGTTACTGAATGCATTCATTGATAATCCAGTACTTCTTTCTGGTGTAGGTTTCATAGTGCCTAGGCTTAATGCTAGACATTCCCTAACATTCTTTCTGCCAAGGCCTCATACTAACATCCTGTTGAAATCGCCACTATATACAATATGCGCTATATTTAATCGGATCTGTTACATATGCGATATAAATTTCTCTCCGGTTCATGTGATTGTCGATATCTTGGTGGATCATTACTCTTGGGATTAACACCCATGCGTTTAAGTTATAGTTTGTAGGTATATTGCAGTTAATTTAATTTAATTTTGTTGAATATGTGATTATCTTGTTAAACTTTTATAATTGGGTTTTTATATTATATTAATAGTTATTTGTTCTAATTTTTTGGATAACTTTTGAGATTGTGACTTTACTTTTTCTTTTCTTTTCATTCTTTTAGGTTTGTTTGTGTGTGTTTTTTTAACTATATTTTTCATTGTTTTGCAACTGTTTCCTGTTATTGGGCAAATTGCCTGTTGGAAATAAAGGCTTATTGTATGAAAAGGATCTTTTATACATAGATGTTTTATGTAACGGGATCGAGAATTTGTGTTTGTTTCTAATATTTTGTCTATGAATGCTTGTCCTTGGCAGAAATGTATTTTTAAGAGTATTCGTATATTTTTAAGTGTTAGTGGTATTGAGAAGTTTATGTAAAAGATTGAAAGACGTCGTTTTCTCCGGTTTTCCATATTGAGACAGCATGCGTTCTGTACGTTAAGACCTGTAAGATACCGTAAAGACCGTATAAAAAGTCACCATAGTTAAAATGTGAGAAAACTAATGAATCACATAGACTTTTTTTCAACGAGTAGCTAGAAATGTGCCGATTATTATATAATAATTTCAGCGCAAAAAAAATGTTTCTTGTTATGTTCTGAACGTGTCCACTAAACCCGAGATCTTCGTCGACAGATTTAGAATCATTTATTTTTAATAGAGTTTCTTTTGATTTTACTGCCAATACATAATAGTTTAGTTCTGTCAGAATTTAAGTTTAGGTTATGTTCAGCAGATAATTCTTTAATCACTTGAAGATCAGCGTTTATTTTATCTTTTGCGATTTGTTTGTTATAATCAAAAGAGACATAGGTTTGTGTGTCATCAGCGTATGCTTGTGTTTTACAGTATTTAGGTGCAAGAATTATATCAATGGTGTAAATATAAATAAGTTTTTTCGAAAGTGCATAATTTAGATGCATTGTACAGTTCTTTAGTGGGTGTGTAATAATCTAATTTGAATATAATCTTAACAGTTTTGTTTTGAGTTGTTTGAAGTTGATTTATATGGTACCCTCCAAAGTTTCCCCACCATGGATTTAACTGTCTGATAGGGGGAAGGATAAAACTATTGTAAAGTAAAAGTTTTGACTTATTATTTAAACTTTCCTTACACTGACACCTTGATTTCAGCCACCATTGGAACTATTTTTTTAATTATTGAGTTCACATTTTTATTCTAATTAAGACTGTTTCGTAAGTTTAGGCCTGAGTAATTATATTCTGGAATTTCAGGGTTATTTACTAATTATTACAACACAGCCATCTATAAAACAATTTCAAATCATTATTTGTCTTCATCTACCTGGTCAAAAGTTCAATTTTGTTCACTGCTTATAAAACCAAGACCATATCATCACCAAACAATAATTATTGATTTATTTACCAAACGTTGTCTAACAGAAAATTGCAAACAAAACCAATAAACTGAAAAAACTGAATACTCTAGACAGCATATAAAACTTAACAGTTTACAAAAATTGATTTGACTCAAAAACAGCCGAAATTTTAAGCTCACAACTTCAGAGTATACTACAGGCAAGAGAGAATTAAATGGAAAGTTTATATATAAAAAAAATATTTAATGGTTATAAAGTCATAATCATTGTAGCAATTTTGCGTTTGAATGTAGCTATTAAACAGGTCAATATCATTCTTACTGTGTAAAATATTAAAGCATGAACAAGCTCATCAATATAAAGGTGCTAAGTTAGTAGGTCTATTTTCTAAATAAAAACAAAGGTGTTTTCTAGTGTTTATAGGGGGAACAAAAAAGTTAAGTAATTTTATAGTTGCATAGTCTGCTCAGAATAGTGCAGTGCCTCAGAGATAAAAAATCTTTGTAGAAGTACTTTATAATCATACCCCCTTGGAGGGTATATTCCATCATTTTTGAAGCATAGATACTTCAAAAACCTGCGCTACACATATTCTAGTTTGTCTATAGGGACATTAGAGATTGAACAAGTAAGTGTAACTTTTACTGCCAACAAATCATTATGTGGGTTTCGAAGACTTATCTTTAATTTTGCACACTTGTAATGTTTATTTACAGCTGATAGTAAATAACTCGAGGAAGTAAATCATGGTGAGAAATAAAACTTACACAGCAATCTATAATGATGAGATCAGTTAAATTTTTAAGAGAATATGATAGTTCATATGTAAAAAAAACTATTAATTATTGTTAAAAATGTTTCATTATTCATTTTAAATAAATCAATATGAATTCTTTTAAATGGGTTTGAAATAGAAGCATTGAATTTCATGACTGGTGGATTTCTATCGTATTTATTTTTGTTCATTTGACTTTGAACATCCTCAACCATCTTGAGCCAATATAAACAAATAGTTAGGGCATATTTCATTTCTGAAACTCCTCAGTTACTTTTTCATTTAAACATTGACTTAGAAGTTTTTGAAGGTGGTAGACAATGGTACAGTGAAAACATCTTGTCGAACTTGCATTGTCTTATTTATTTAATGTAACACGACGTTTCGTTTGGTAAGTATCTCCAGTTTACACTTGATAACGGTTGGAGATACTTACCAACCGAAACGTCGTGTTACAATAAATAAATAAGACAATGCAAGTTGTTTTCATTGACTTAGAAGTTTGGTAATTTTGACAAAGTTCATAATAAACTTGTGATAATAGCCAAGTATGCTTAAGAATTGTTTAATCTTATTTTGAGGTTCATTCTAGGAATAGAGAAGTCTTTTATGGTTTTTATCTCTTTTTGGATTGGGTTTAATTCCTTGCGGTGTCACAATATGACAAAAAAATAAGGAATTATTTAATATCTCAATGATTGCATATCAATTTTTTGCATAACTAAGTGTTTTTCATTTGTATTTGTATTCATCTACCGTTGTTTAGGCCTCGCTAAAGTTTAATGAACCGACAAAGCCTTCAATATTTGGTTAATCACATTTTGGCTATTTCACATTTCTTTACTATTTAAATTCATGATGCAAAAATCCGACCTTTATAACATTAACAATTCTAAACTATGAAAAAAAAGGACCAAACTTTAAACACGTCTGCCTTAACTGGATAAAAAAAAAATTGTTTACCTGCTAGTGGGTTCAGTATTGGTGCCATTTTCCACACAGGCAGGCCTCCGGGTCTCCTCTAACAGTTTCAAAAACGAGGCCAACATATCCTGAGACTCCGGCTTTTTATTATCTTCCTCCATTTTAGATTGGGTTTCTTTATCGGACCGCTCCGGCCTAATTAAAAATTTATTTTTATCCGGCAATTTACCGAATTCGGCCCTTTTATTGCCCGGTTTAACTGTCGGAAATTTCGCCTTGACTATGTTCTCCCGAAATCCCCGTTCTTCTTCGAGGTTCTTAATTTGGGCTTCAGTACCAAGGGCGGTTAGAATTTGAACCTGGCCAATCAGCTCCTTGGATTCGGGGGAGTATATCGGTTCCCACCAGTCAGTGCCAATTATCGGAAGCTATAAGAGATAAACAGTTTAATAAGAACTGTTTTGGAAAATCCAAAGAGTTCTGACCTTATTTTTCTTCAAATGTTTCAAAATAATTGAGTTCCTGTACCCCAAATAAAACTGATGCAGTGGTATTCGGGTTAAGCCGAAAAGCTCCTCTGCTTGGCCTGTTGTGTGCCAAAATTCCAGGAGGGTGAAGTTTTCCCTTAGGTTTAACAGGAGGGTTTCGTCGTATACTAAAGGGATGTTCTGGAAAAAACTGAAAACGTCTATAACTCTGAACCCAACAAGGCTAGAACCCTGAACATAAATTTAACACTAACCTGACAAAAGTTATACAAGGGATTCGAACTATTATAGACTATCTTGCTGGCAGAAGTGTCGCTTTGGCAAAACGGCTGGCACAAAATATAGGAATTGGGTGTAAAGTTTAAAAATTGGGCTTCCGATATATATAAGAACCCAAACAAGATGTCTTCCTCTGAAAGGCGAGCTCTTTCAGCTTCTACCAATCTTTCTTTCAACCTACTTTTCCTCTGGGCACTTAATTCTTGCAGAAAATTACTTTTTGGCCTCCTAGGACTACTTTGCTTAGGCTCTAAAGGCAAATTCTCTTTCACATCAAAATCAACCACTTTTTCCTCTAAAACCTCTTCAACAGGAATATCTGCTTCCCGGACAGTTCTGCTGGTGAGCACCGCATCTGCCCAAAAATCTTAATAAGAATCCCCTTGCTTATAAAAAAAATAAACTTACCAACAAACTCCTTCCCAAAGTAGAGTTTCCCAGCACCAAGCTGGACGGTCACTTTTAATACACCCAAAGCAATTTCCAAACCTTCATCCAGAAAAATCGGCAAAGATTTCCCGCAGGAGGCACTGTCCGACTCCTTAAAAGCTCCGAAGTTCAATCGGGCAACCCCCAAGGATTCTGACTTCTTTTGCCCCGAGTTTTTAAACTTTATATGGAATATCAAGTCATGATTGTCCAAGTTTTCACTGTACAAGTTCCTCACTGTATGAGTGAAGGATTGTTTAAGGTGTATAACTGCAAAAAAACCAATAAGGTTAAGGGTTTTTTTAAGCTCTAAAAATATTGTTAAACCAACCGTTACTTGAACCCCTTGCACAAAAACTAACATGATTGCTCTTTAGGCCACTATCGACTTTTGACTGCAGTTTTTCTCCTTGCTTAAAAAAAATGTCTGGAATAGTGTATTCTACGAAATAACTTTGACTGGCCCCGTAACTATTAACCTTATTACTGCTTTGCACCACTTTTTTAATACCCAGCTCGTTTAAATGTATGCTTTGTAAAGACACCCTTAAACAGTCCACTTGCTTAAGGATATTAGTAAAATTTGAATTAGACACCTCTGCGACTGTATTTTGACAAGCAGAAACTCTATGCTCCCTTAAACAGTCAGTAAAATTTGAATTAGTAAACTCTGGGAGACACTCTGGTTTTTGATTCTGACAATTAGTGGAAACTCTGTGCTCCCTCCTCAGATGGCACTTGAGGTTATTCTCATGATAAGACAAGCAAGTAGGGCAAGAACATCTACTTGATAAAGTCTTTTCGGTGGTTTCACACACTTCTGATGCTGGTAATGACCGAATCGTTTCCAGGGCTAATTCTTCTTGTTCCTTAGTAAGATAATCACCATTTATGAATGCTTCCAGTAGTTTTTTATCTGCTGCAGTTCGGGTGGTCAATGAAGACAAACTGGACATAGGAGTATTGTGGGTTTTGGATAAAAACACCTCAGAAGATAACGGGTCGTTTTGCAGTATTGATTGGACCATCGCGTTTCTTAAGCGTTGTCCTTGGTCGAGGATTTTATCCACTAAGGTTTCTTTTATTTGATTAAACTCGCCCGACATTTTTGGTAAATTGTAAAATTAAAATATTATAACGGAAAATCTAAACAAAACAATATGGTGCCATCTGTTGGTGCCTATGGTCCTGTTGCCAAACGTCAATAGTAAAATGTCAATAAGTGGACAATGGTTGTAATAAATAATTAGAATATGGTTAATTAATTAAACTAAAAAGGTTTAGCAAGGCCTTATTTGATGGATATTTAAGGTACTTTAGTTTTAGTGGGTTTATTTGGGTAAATATTGGATCTTTTAAAGGAATACAATGTTATGGATGTAACTGAGGATTTTGCATACTTCTACTTACCGAATTTACATAAAGAGCCGCAATTTAACTCACAATTAGTTAAAAACCACAATAAATCATCTGAAAATTCCAAAAATACACCAATAATACACAAAAATAAATAAATACCGAAAAAAAAACATAAATACTTCAGACGTCAATGCAGCTGTCAAGTGTCAACTACGTCATTGGAAGTCTGACAGTTGTAGCCGATTCTTATAGGCAACCCGCTCGACCCGGAACACTAAAAAAGGTTTTTTTTTTAATCAATTTGTTATCACCAAAGCACTTATTCACGGTACAAATTCAAGTGACGCAATTCAAACTTATTAAAAAACCAATACTAATAGTATTCAGTAAATTTCCACCTTAATCGCTGGCGCCACCGAACGGATAGGTCTGAACCAAAACGCGACCCAATCGCCTTGGCGGGAAATTTGAATTTACTCTAAGTATGAACAGAATAGTTATTAAAGGCAGGTTTTATCTCAACTATTTTATCTATTTTAATAATTTCACAATCAATATAAAAAAACGTTTTCAATTTACATTAAAAAAAAACATAAATACTTCAAATGTCAAGTCACTTGTCAAATGTTAATTTTGTCATCGTAACTTTGACAGCTATGGACGATTTTTGTAGGTAACCCGATCGACATAGGACCCTAGAAAAAGTGTTGTTTTAACCATGTAATCCAAACTTATCCAAAAACCAACTGAGTGTTGGTTCATTTCCTAATAATTTGTCATTTAGTTGCCGGTGGCGTTACCGAACGGACTGACGTGAACCAAAGTTTACAGAATATACTACTTTACAGCCCTATATATAAGCTTATAGCATATAGTGTATATACATAAGTATATGCTATAAACTTTGTCTTCAAGCAATAAGCGACCCATTCGCTTTGGCGGGAAATTTAAATTCATTTATGAACAGAATCGTTATGAATGGGGCATTTTTAGCTACGTTCACAACGCGCGGATCTATTAGATCCATGGAGACATATTTTTATTTAATGCAACCCTGTTTACAAAGATTGATTTTGAAGGTTAAATTATCTCTAGGATCAAAATGTCCACCAAGGAGAGACTTAAAGGAAGTTTTTTTTTATCACAAACTTATTAATTGTACCAATGCAAGTGACGTAATTTAAGCTTATCAAAAAACCAACACTCAAGCCGATCCTTTAATAAATTTCAATTTTTCCTTATAAATTGACATTTAGTTGTCGGTGGCGCCACCAAATGGCCTGACCTGAACCAATTCGCGACTAATTCATCATATGAATGAATAACATAGTTAATTAAAGGGTCATAATGGCTGATTCAATAAAGGTTTATATTTTATCGTTCACTTATCTATATTAATACTTTCACCAGACATATAAAAAGACGCTTTCAATCTACACAAGAAAAAATACACAAATACTTCAAACGTCAAATCAGCTGTCAAGTATCAATAATGTCATCGTAAGTTTGACAGTTGTGGACGAGTTTTATAGGCAACCCGCTCGATGAAGGGAAGACTAAAGAAAGTGTTTTTTTTAAATCACCAAAGCACTTATTAATTATACTAATGCAAATGATGCAATTTAAACTTATTGTGCATATTAAAAAATTACAACTTTTCTTAATAGTTTGATATTTAGTTTTTCGGTGGCGCCCCCTGAAGAGGTCTGAACCAATACGCGACCCACTCGCCTTGGCGGGAAATTTGAACAAATTTTAAGTTTAAACAGAAGGCGCATCCTGGACTTATTCAATAAAGCTTCTATTTCAACATTCACTTATCTATTTTAATAATTTCATCATTAATATAAAAACAGATTTCTCTATCTTCCACCGGGGTCATAGGAACGCCACTTTCTATCATCTCCTTCAACTCGGTGACTTCCCTGGACAAATTCTTCAGCTCCCTGCTCTGCTCCTCGAGTTTCTGCATTACCTTACTTAATCCCTGAGTGAACTTCGTGCTGGAGACGTTGTCCCTTTTTAAGCTGCCTCCCAGGACTTTCCTCCAGGCGCCTCCCTCGGAGCTCACTCTAGTCAACAGTTTCTTTTTCTCCGTCTCTCTTTTTTTAGCTAAATCATAGGCGGCTTGAATAATCTCTTTTAGATTGACAGTCTGCTCGGCTTCCAGTGGTTTCACCGTGAACACCGGAACGTACTCCTTAGGAGTAACTCGAAGCACAGTCATGATGAGTTTGGAGTAAGCGCTCCTCTTGTAATGAGACATTTCGATGTAAGAGCACATCTTGGCTTGCCTGACCAACCTGGTAAGGTCAGCGTTCTTTTGCAACCCTTGGATGTCATGCACAGCGATCCCCACCAAAAGATTCATAAGAATTATGGTGACGAACAGAAGAAACAACGTGTAAGCTAGCTGAGCAGTAAACTTAGCCAAATCAGTGGGATTCTCCTCTCTAGAATAGTCTAGAAGCAGATTATAGTTCATGTCACCGGTCATCATAACCAATGTGGTGGTAAACCCTATGAAAGGCGTGTAAAACGCCGAAGAATTAGGGAATATTATGCAAAAAGCTATGGTGTACCCAACGAGAAATGGAAAAAACACTAGCAAGAGCTTCTTGAACTCGTTCTGGACTTTCTGGAACATTTCCACGTACGGTCCGAACACCGGCAGTTGCCCGATCATGTACATCACGTTAGTCCAAGCGGCCATAATTCCAAAGGCACCTGCGTGCACCTGCCAAGTTTCAACATGCCCGGTATAAATAAACGATACGACAAAAGCATAAACGATCCCGTGCCACTCCAGCACGTTGCCCCAATTGATGCAATAATGCCTTAATGACGGATAACCTTGGAAACCATAAATCTTCCTGTAGGCCAACGTTATGGTGAAATAAAGCAGTACGTACCACTGGGTCTTCAACGTAAAAGGACTATTGAGAAGAAACTTGTTCAAGTTGGAGTTGTTGTTGCAGTAAACAGAAGAATTAGTAGCGGGAGCCTCCTTGATTTGCCTGTCGCAGTCGTAAGCCAACGAGGTCAGCACGTAAAACAACAGAAACAAACTGAAAATCAACGAGTTATAAATCATTCCGTAGTAACATTTCCTGATCCTCCTCCAAGTGACGTAGAGGAAAGCCATCAAGTAGGGATGGAGCAGCAGCTCCTTCTGACCGGCATCAATGAAAGCGTTCAGTATGTCATACTCTTTAGGGTGGTGCAACCCACTTTTAAAATCAAAGGACATCTCGACGTCGTTCAACGACTCCTGATGGTAAATCAACGAGATGTTTTCCGTCAGTTTCTCTTTAATGGTGTGTATGGCCCCCGGGGTCTTCTTGGCTATCAACGAGATCGCGGTTATGCCCGATTTGGTCTTGAGTGAACAGTCAGCGTTGTTGTTGATCAATATGCTGACGCATAGTGTGAGTTCGTTGAGTGCGGCTAGGTGAAGGGGGGTGAATCCGTCTTGGTCTTGGGCGTTTACATCGGCACCATTACTGAAAGAATTTAGAGTCAAAGGGATATTTTTAGCCAAGGTAGTTTGGTCGTAGTTATTGGTTGAAAGAGTTAGAGAGAGATTGGAGAACTTCTTCAGGAGTTATCAGAGGACGTGGTAACAATATAGAACCAGAGAAGATGTTCTTGATAGTAGTAGTTCCGAGATAATTGCAAATAATGATTTGGCGGACACACAACAAGCATATGTTGTGGTATATTAAATTAGGGAATATTTTAAAGAGATATCGTATTATTGCGTCAAGTAAAGGCACTCTTTGCGATACCAAATATGCAGTTATCTCAGAATCGCTTGTCTTTTAGATGTCCTAGTGTTACTCTGAGGCGACGATATGTGTATAGATTTTACTGATTTTTGTGGCATTTGAAAAGTGACGAGTTTCTTTACAAAAACGGTCCTTACAAGTTTGCTTGTAAACAGAGCCATTTTTGAGATATTGACTGGTTTTTCAATTGATTGAAAAAATCTTGAAATTGTCAAAGGCTTTACAAAAATCGAAATATTTTGGAAACTAGTTAACCGATTTTATCGATTTTGATGTCATATGAAAGCCAATGAATTTCTTTACCAAAAAGGTCCTTACAAGTTTCCTTGTAAATACAACTCACCTGGAGTTATTGAGTAGTTTTTCAATTGATTGAAAAAATCTTGATACTGTCAAAGGCTTTACAAAAATCGAAATATTTTGAAAACTAGTTAACCGATTTTATTGATTTTGATGGCATATGAAAGCCAATGAATTTCTTTACCAAAAAGGTCCTTACCAGTTTCCTTGTAAATACAACTCACCTGAAGTTATTGAGTAGTTTTTCAATTGATTGAAAAAATCTTGATACTGTTAAAGGCTTTACAAAAATCGAAATATTTTGAAAACTGGTTAACCGATTTTATTGATTTTGATGTCATATGAAAGCCAATGAATTTCTTTACCAAAAAGGTCCTTATAAGTTTCCTTGTAAATACAACTCACCTGAAGTTATTGAGTAGTTTTTCAATTGATTGAAAAAATCTTGATACTGTTAAAGGCTTTACAAAAATCGAAATATTTTGAAAACTGGTTAACCGATTTTATTGATTTTGATGTCATATGAAAGCCAATGAATTTCTTTACCAAAAAGGTCCTTATAAGTTTCCTTGTAAATACAACTCACCTGAAGTTATTGAGTAGTTTTTCAATTGATTGAAAAAATCTTGATACTGTTAAAGGCTTTACAAAAATCGAAATATTTTGAAAACTGGTTAACCGATTTTATTGATTTTGATGTCATATGAAAGCCAATGAATTTCTTTACCAAAAAGGTCCTTATAAGTTTCCTTGTAAATACAACTCACCTGAAGTTATTGAGTAGTTTTTCAATTGATTGAAAAAATCTTGATACTGTTAAAGGCTTTACAAAAATCGAAATATTTTGAAAACTGGTTAACCGATTTTATTGATTTTGATGTCATATGAAAGCCAATGAATTTCTTTACCAAAAAGGTCCTTACCAGTTTTCTTGTAAATACAACTCACCTGGAGTTATTGAGTAGTGTTTCATGAATTGAAAAAATCTTGATATTGTCAAAGGCTTTACAAAAATCGAAATATTTTGAAAACTGGTTAACCGATTTTATTGATTTTGATGTCATATGAAAGCCAATGAATTTCTTTACCAAAAAGGTCCTTACAAGTTTCCTTGTAAATACAACTCACCTGGAGTTATTGAGTAGTGTTTCAATTGATTGAAAAAAATCTTGATACTATCAAAGGCTTTACAACAATCGAAATATTTTGACAACTGGTTAACCGATTTTATTGATTTTGATGTCATATGAAAGCCAATGAATTTCTTTACCAAAAAGGTCCTTACCAGTTTTCTTGTAAATACAACTCACCTGGAGTTATTGAGTAGTGTTTCATGAATTGAAAAAATCTTGATATTGTCAAAGGCTTTACAAAAATCGAAATATTTTGACAACTGGTTAACCGATTTTATTGATTTTGATGTCATATGAAAGCCAATAAATTTCTTTACTAAAAAGGTCTTTACAAGTTTCCTTGTAAATACAACTCACCTGAAGTTATTAAGTAGTTTTTCAATTGATTGAAAAAAATCTTGATACTGTCAAAGGCTTTACAACAATCGAAATATTTTGACAACTGGTTAACCGATTTTATTGATTTTGATGTCATATGAAAGCCAATGAATTTCTTCACCAAAAAGGTCCTTACAAGTTTCCTTGTAAATACAACTCACCTGAAGTTATTGAGTAATTTTTCAATTGATTGCAAAAATCTTGATACTGTCAAAGGCCTTACAAAAATCAAAATATTTTAAAAACTAGTTAACCGATTTTATTGATTTTGATGTCATATGAAAGCCAATAAATTTCTTTACCAAAAAGGTCCTTACCAGTTTCCTTGTAAATACAACTCACCTGAAGTTATTGAGTAGTTTTTCAATTGATTGAAAAAATCTTGATACTGTTAAAGGCTTTACAGCGATCGAAATATTTTGTAAACTAGTTAACCGATTTTATTGATTTTGATGTCATATGAAAGCCAATGAATTTCTTTACCAAAAAGGTCCTTACAAGTTTCCTTGTAAATACAACTCAGCTGAAGTTATTGAGTAGTTTTTCAATTGATTGAAAAAATCTTGATACTGTCAAAGGCTTTACAGCAATCGAAATATTTTGAAAACTGGTTAACCGATTTTATTGAATTTGATGTCATATGAAAGCCAATGAATTTCTTTACCAAAAAGGTCCTTACAAGTTTCCTTGTAAATACAACTCACCTGGAGTTATTGAGTAGTTCTTCAATTGATTGAAAAAATCTTGATACTGTCAAAGGCTTTACAAAAATCGAAATATTTTGAAAACTAGTTAACCGATTTTATTGATTTTGATGGCATATGAAAGCCAATGAATTTCTTTACCAAAAAGGTCCTTACCAGTTTCCTTGTAAATACAACTCACCTGAAGTTATTGAGTAGTTTTTCAATTGATTGAAAAAATCTTGATACTGTCAAAGGCCTTACAAAAATCAAAATATTTTAAAAACTAGTTAACCGATTTTATTGATTTTGATGTCATATGAAAGCCAATAAATTTCTTTACCAAAAAGGTCCTTACCAGTTTCCTTGTAAATACAACTCACCTGAAGTTATTGAGTAGTTTTTCAATTGATTGAAAAAATCTTGATACTGTTAAAGGCTTTACAGCAATCGAAATATTTTGAAAACTGGTTCACCGATTTTATTGATTTTGATGGCATATGAAAGCCAATGAATTTCTTTACCAAAAAGGTCCTTACCAGTTTCCTTGTAAATACAACTCACCTGAAGTTATTGAGTAGTTTTTCAATTGATTGAAAAAATCTTGATACTGTTAAAGGCTTTACAGCAATCGAAATATTTTGTAAACTAGTTAACCGATTTTATTGATTTTGATGTCATATGAAAGCCAATGAATTTCTTTACCAAAAAGGTCCTTACAAGTTTCCTTGTAAATACAACTCACCTGAAGTTATTAAGTAGTTTTTCAATTGATTGAAAAAAATCTTGATACTGTCAAAGGCTTTACAAAAATCGAAATATTTTGAAAACTAGTTAACCGATTTTATTGATTTTGATGGCATATGAAAGCCAATGAATTTCTTTACCAAAAAGGTCCTTACCAGTTTCCTTGTAAATACAACTCACCTGAAGTTATTGAGTAGTTTTTCAATTGATTGAAAAAATCTTGATACTGTCAAAGGCCTTACAAAAATCAAAATATTTTAAAAACTAGTTAACCGATTTTATTGATTTTGATGTCATATGAAAGCCAATAAATTTCTTTACCAAAAAGGTCCTTACCAGTTTCCTTGTAAATACAACTCACCTGAAGTTATTGAGTAGTTTTTCAATTGATTGAAAAAATCTTGATACTGTTAAAGGCTTTACAGCAATCGAAATATTTTGAAAACTGGTTCACCGATTTTATTGATTTTGATGGCATATGAAAGCCAATGAATTTCTTTACCAAAAAGGTCCTTACCAGTTTCCTTGTAAATACAACTCACCTGAAGTTATTGAGTAGTTTTTCAATTGATTGAAAAAATCTTGATACTGTTAAAGGCTTTACAGCAATCGAAATATTTTGTAAACTAGTTAACCGATTTTATTGATTTTGATGTCATATGAAAGCCAATGAATTTCTTTACCAAAAAGGTCCTTACAAGTTTCCTTGTAAATACAACTCAGCTGAAGTTATTGAGTAGTTTTTCAATTGATTGAAAAAATCTTGATACTGTCAAAGGCTTTACAGCAATCGAAATATTTTGAAAACTGGTTAACCGATTTTATTGAATTTGATGTCATATGAAAGCCAATGAATTTCTTTACCAAAAAGGTCCTTACAAGTTTCCTTGTAAATACAACTCACCTGGAGTTATTGAGTAGTTCTTCAATTGATTGAAAAAATCTTGATACTGTCAAAGGCTTTACAAAAATCGAAATATTTTGAAAACTAGTTAACCGATTTTATTGATTTTGATGTCATATGAAAGCCCATGAATTTCTTTACCAAGAAGGTCCCTACAAGTTTCCTTGTAAATACAACTCACCTGAAATTATCGAGTAGTTTTTCAATTGATTGAAAAAATCTTGATACTGTCAAAGGCTTTACAACAATCGAAATATTTCGAAAACTGGTCAACCGATTTTATTGATTTTGATGTCATATGAAAGCCAATGAATTTCTTTACCAAAAAGGTCCTTATAAGTTTCCTTGTAAATATAACTCACCTGGAGTTATTGAGTAGTTTTTCAATTGATTGAAAAAATCTTGATACTGTCAAAGGCTTTACAAAAATCGAAATATTTTGAAAACTGGTTAACTGATTTTATTGATTTTGATGTCATATGAAAGCCAATGAATTTCTTTACCAAAAAGGTCCTTATAAGTTTCCTTGTAAATACAACTCACCTGGAGTTATTGAGTAGTTTTTCAATTGATTACAAAAACCTTGATACTGTCAAAGGCTTTACAGCAATCGAAATATTTTAATAACTGGTTAACCGATTTTATTGATTTTGATGTCAAATGAAAGCCAATGAATTTCTTTACCAAAAAGGTCTTTACAAGTTTCCTTATGAATCCAACTGTTTTAAAGTTATTGAGTAGTTTTTCAACTAACTAAAAAAATCTTGACACTATCCAATGCTTTACAAAAATCCAAATATCTCGAAAGATCATGTATCGATTTTATTGATTTTAGCTTCATATGAAAGCTGATGAGTTTCCTCATCAAAAAGATTCTTATAAGTTTCCTTGTAAATTCAGCCATTGTTGGAATTATTTAAGATTTTTGCCATGGATTGAAAATGAGTCAAATACCTAGAATTTAGTAAATCATTTAATAAGCACCCTGACAAAATAAACTTGTTAAAAGTTCAAAGATCACAGATAGTTGCTGTGTTCCTAATAATTCCTAAATCGATGAAATAATCATGATAATATTCAACTAAGGATTTCGATCACTAATTGAGTGATTGCCAAGGTTCAAAAACCAGGAATAAATGAAATATTTTGAACTTACTACAATGAGTTTTCTTACCCCCCAAAAATGATAAATCAATCATTTAATCGAAGGGAAATGAAATATGGACTTAACAGAGTCAATCTACTCCATAATTATTGTGATAATTATTATTTAATTAACCCAAAGTAAATCAGGCTCTAACCTATAATTTTGATAAAGGTTTTTATATAAACTATAATAGTTGATGAGTTCCTTTTCCAAAAAGCAATGTCTTGAAAAACAGCTTGATACTATCAAAACTCAATAAGCATTTTTATTGATTTCAGATTCATCAGAAAGCTGATAAATTGCTTAAAGCAACTTTCCTCTTATACGTACCATATTAAAACTTTAATAATGTCCTTTCTGCTGTCTGCAATCAGCTCTACAGCGACATGCAGAGGCGTCCTCTTAGTTTGATCAGCCACATTCGGGTCGGCGTTCCCACTTCTGATCAGCGACACCACCGACGTGTACGAGTTCGCTTTTACTGCCAAATGAAGCGCACTTTGACCCCTAAGAATCAAAACATTAAATTCCCTTTTGTTTCTGTTTTGAAATAGGGAAAACCTGCATAGTAAGTCATCTGTTACCAGTATGACAGTTTTCTTGCTTACCTGAGGTTCGTTAAATTGGGATTCGCTCCGTGTTTCAATAGGACGTCGATACAATCGGCATGACCCTCCTCTGCAGCGATATGTAAGGTGGTATTGCCGTTTTCGTTTTTCTTAAATTCGTTGCAATCGACTCTTGATTCCAGAATCGCCTTAAGGCAATCTGCCCGTCCCAGTTCGGCCGCTAAGAATAACGGAGACAAGTCGCCTAGTTTACCTTCTTGGTAGACCTGGGCCCCTAAGAATCGCCGTATTGTCTCCCAGTTTTACAAAATCAATCGCCCAATCTTACCTCTCTCCACCAGAACCTTAACGCAATCCAGAGCATTCACCTTGACCGCAATATACAAGGGAGTCTCGTAACCGGGTCCGTTGGTCATGGAATTCACCCTCGCTCCGTGATCCAATAAAATGTTAACAATTTCAACTCTACTGGCCAAAGTGGCGCAATGTAACGGACTGTACCATTTGTCGATTAAATTTATATTAAAATTGTGTTTCAGCAGGTAATTTGTTGTTTCACTGCATCCGACGAAGCAGGAGATGTGTAGGGCGGTGAGGCCATGTATGCTATCTGAGTATCTGAAATCAGAGGTAAGAAAATGACCTCATATAGCACATGTGAGACGTCTCTAAAGCCGGCCGCACACCTAAGTTACAAATGTGGCGCGACATTTGTCTTTCGACCTAATTTCGTTCCAACATTTTGTACATTTGCCACAAATGCGGTACAAGCACTCACATCAGGACTTAGTTCCGCATTTGTAGCCATATCGTCGTCTTCTGATGACGATGATTTTATGATGTGGCAATTATTAAGTCAAAACCGAAGGAAACGTCGTAACTGGGTTCATCTCTATAAAAAGGGAAATTTTGAAGTATTAAAGCAATTATTAAATCACGATGATGAATTTCAAGCTTACTATAGAATGCTACCTACAAAGTGTGGTCATATAATATTTCTCTACTTCCTGAATAAATAAAATGGTGTATGTATTTATGTAATATCGTCCTTCATTTTTATTTTAAAACGTGACACGACACGCCGCAACAATTATCGGACAGGCTGATTATCCGGGGAGTAAACACAAATGCGGTGTGGCTTCAAATGCCGGTTATATAGTGTTTCATTCCTACTCCTAAGTTCCAACGAACCTTTTACCTTTTACAAAGAAATTCATTTAAGGAGACCAAACCTACTATAATGAACAAATTCATATTAACATTTAAAATTAATTAAATATAGATTTTCCAAAGTTAAAACAACATTCTGAGGTGGTTAAATATAAACGTTTTTAAATATTGCCGCAATTGTCTAAATGTAGGTATATTAAGTTATAATAATTGTTGAGAATGTAAAATTGTTGTTTTTTGCTTGGTTGATATAATATTTTTTTAAATTTCTTAAATGTTGAAATAACATATTCGGGAGTTTATTTATTTATTTAGCAGTTTATTTCCAACAGGCAAAGCCCAGTTACAGGAAAATCTACAATTAATGTTTTAAAAGTGTAAGTAAGAAAACTTAAATTACTATAGTAACATCATGTATATATCAAAATGAAAGGAGATGTAAATTAACATTAGAATGAACAAAGAAAGAAGAATTTTGAAGAAGAAATTTGCTCTAGAAGCAAATCATGGTACATGAATATCGTTCAAGAGAGGAGGAGAATTTATTTGATGATTGACCAACTTTCATAAGAATGTTACAAAATGAATTGTTCTCCTCATGGCCAGAGTTTACAGATTAAATCTACCTAACAACAGATCATGATCATGTCCCCTAACAGGATATATTCCATCCTCACGAAACATAAGAAACTTTAAAACCCTTCTCTGAACACTCTCGATGTAGCCAACATGGCATTCATAGAAAGGACACCACACCAAGGAACCGTATTCCAGTCTTGATCTAACAAAGGAAAAGTACAATAGTTTTATTGAGTTTGAGTTGTTAAAGAGTCGGCTATTTCGAATGACAAAATCCAGAGGTCACTGCCTGTTCAATATGTGGCACAAATGTGAGCCTATCGTCGAATACAACCCCTAGATCTTTAATAGAAGTACTTCTACAGAGGATTTGATTGTCTATATTGTAATTAAACAAAACAGGATCCTTGGTTCGGTGAAAGGAGATCACACAGCATTTTGAGATGTTAAGACATAACTGATTTCGACTGCACCACCCCCTAATTAGGTCCAAGTTACTCTGTAAGAACAAGCAGTCCAAGATACTATTGATACACCAGAATATTTTCAGATCATCAGCATAAGCTAGTCTAAGGCAGGAAATCAATTCTATAAGATCATTAATGTAGGGTTTTCTATGTTGTCTAGGGTTTGTTGATGGTAATGAAAAGTCCGGTGCGGGATTTTTAAAGTATTTAATAAAATAATTAAGAAAACTATTGCACAAAAGAGTTTGGAGTAGACTTTAACTGTTAACTGATATGGTAAATCGCGTTCACATCCCTATGTCGAGCGGCTTTAAAACACTTATAACTCGTCTCACGTCTTATAATAGAAAAGGAAAAGGATGCAGCCACGTCTTACTGATCCTGACCTTAACCCGTCTTTACGTCTTGTATACGTCTTTCCGTCTTAATGTTAGGGACACGCCCTACGTCTTTTAAGATTTTCCCGAAAACGCGTCTCTTTCCCGTATCTCATTTCGGAACCTTCAAGAAGACTGTCCACCGATGTCCCCTTTCGTCATCGCCGATGTCACTGTTAAAGTAAAAACTGCCACCTAATCATAACACATCGATAAGGAGCGTTCACGGAGCCTGAATGAGATCATTGTTTATTGAAATGGATTTCGAAAGAAAAATAATATTATACGTATAAATTAAATAACTACGAACCTAAAACTAATTTATCCTACATTAATATAAAAGATAAAAAGAAGTGGGCCGAGATTGGATCCCTGTGGGACTCCAGAAGTTGAAACAAAGGTATTACATCTGCAACCTTTTACCTCAACAAACTGTAGACGGTCAATAAGGTATGACGAAAGCAACGAAATTAGCCTTTCTGAGAAGTTGAATTGCTTGTTCAATTTTTCCAGCAGAATGCTATGATTTATCTGATCGAAAGCCTTACTGAAATCAGTGTACACCATATCAACCTGACTTTTTCTATCGAGGGTTGAAGAAATAAAATGAGTCACATTACAGAGGTTAGTGATGCACGACCTTTTAGGAATAAAACCGTGCTGATCTATAGAGAGTAGTGATTGAACTTGGGGAAGAATTCTGTTATAAACAATAGTTTCAAAGGTTTTGGAAAAATTGCAAAGTATGGAGATAGTAGGTCGGTAGTTGTCGATTCTGTTTATATCGTCTTTTTTGTGAATTGGTATTACTTTAGCACATTTCCAGACGCCTGGAAATTTGCCAGTTTTCAAAATAAGGTTCAAAATATGACATAAATGTCAACTTGTTTTTTAGCCTCCGACTAGCAGCAATAATTTCCTCAGTGGTAATTGATGGAAGAATGTCAATGAGGTCTGAGGAATTAGAAGGAGGATAGGTTTCTGCGAGGTTGATTGGATCTTTATAGGCACTCTGAAAAAGTTTGGCAAAAGCTGGCACAATATTTTCTGTTCCTTGGAAAGAATTACCATTGGCATCGCACCTGATAGACGGAAGTGAAGAGTGACCTTTCTTAGCTCTGACAAAAGACCAAAACGATGAGCCAAGTCCTCGGCTTGGGTCACAAATAAGTTATAGGCCTCACGGGTTTGAGATTTTACTGTCTGACGAAGCCTGTTGTATCTGGAAAGATCAAATTCAGTTGGAGAGGATCTATAATCACGATGCTTTTTCCTTCTTATAAAGATATTAGAAATAATTTGTTTTGAAAACCATACTGGAAATCGCCGTCGTCTTCGTTGTTTTAAAGGTGCTGAAGCAGCAAAAGCTGAATCAAGTCTTTTGTAAAGTTCCTTGCAAGCGCTGTCAACGTCAGAAGACTGCAAGACGGACAAGCAACAAATTATACATGAGTGGAAAGTCTGCTTTTCTGAAGTTAAACTGCTGTAGATTATTTGAACTTATAGAATGATTATATTTATGAGGGAAAGCCGATTTAAAAGAAATTGTCAAAGCAGGATGATGCAAATCTTCGTCAATAAGCGGTGATATACTTGATGATGACGCTGACGTCGAAATTTAAAAAAAACAAGTCAAGAAGCCTATTATTAACATTTGGAATATTGTTAAACTGCTTAAGACCAAGGATCTCGCGTAGGTTGGTCAAAAGCTTGCACTTGACACTACTAGCTTCGGTTGTCTGATAAGACGGAACATTAAAATCTCCAACAATCATAACGCGTTTTGCGTGGACCAGATCCCGTGACATAATTGTTTCACACAAGGTTGTGCAAGGAGGGACATAGATTACAAATAAATAAAATACAAAATAACCATAAGTGAGCTTACAACCTAAAATATCTATAAGTGGTGTGGAGTTAGGGATGTCTTCCAAGTTAACCCTCTCTAGGTGGATGTTGTGAGAAGCTGCGACCAAGCAGCCACCACCACGAGTAGCGGCCACTCTATCCAGCTGTCTGTCAGATCTGAGCACTCTAAATGTTTCTGAACACAATTCAGAGTCGAGAATATCTTGGGTAGTTGTAGGATATGATTTTGGGAAAACTGCCTGCTGATGTTTACGTTTGTTAAAATGAAGTTTTTCAATGTTAACTCAACAACTAAACATTAACATGTTTTTTAAGCTTGACTAACGCTCAAATATAGGATCTTTCAAAAGTTTTTTTTGTTGAATTAACCATTTTCGAAATAACAAACTTAAACATGTTGATTCAAACCATTTGAAGTCCACGAAAAACCATTCGAAAAATGACCTTTTTCCTAATTTTCAAAGTGCTCTCATTCCCTTAGTTCTGGTCGAATCCCGTTATAAGCCGCGGTATTTTCGTAATGTAGGTGATGGGAATAAGGCGCTGGTATAGTTTGTTCAATTTCGGAAAAAAATCAATTTTTGATTAAAAAATTCGATACGAGGGGTATACCGTAAAACGGGGCTACTTTGTGCAGGTTTTGAGGCATTTTTGATTCTAGGCGCTAAATTTATAATCAAATCAACTTGAAAAAAATCAAGAGTAACAATCTGGGTCATACTTATAACCTGCCTTAAAATAGGGTTTTTACAATAAACCGTTTTCGAAAAAAAAAATTAAAAAGATGGGTGCCAAAGTAGCCCCGTGCTTGGGGTTACATTGGCATCCAGACGGAAATGTGAATAAACATAATGTAGGCCCATCCTGGGATTACTTTGGCACCAAATTAGGCTGCTTTTTTTTAGTTTTTAAACAAAACATTCAATATTCTTAAACAAAATAAACAAAACACTTAAAAACTAACAAAAAATATTTTTCTAATATTTGGCACAGTAAAAGAAAGGAACTAAATCAAAATAACATAAATACTAATCATCTTCACATGCCTCACAGGTATATATAATATTTTTCTTTGGATCCTTCGTTACAAATACCACAGATCCATTTAAAACAAACATTGCATAGAATCCAGTCTGGTCCAGTATAACCAGACCAATAAGCAGCACAAATTCCGCATTCGTCTTCATTGTGGGTACTTGAAAATGATGGTAGATTGACATCTTTTAATGTCGATTTTTAAAAAAATTTCCTCTGCCTTTCCTTTTGCCCGCAATCTTCTTTTTGTCATTATTTTCATTTTCAATTAGTTTTTCCTTGTCTTGCTCCTCTTTAGTTTCTTGACAATCGACTTCTTTGCCGGGAATAATTTTTCGTCCCCGCTTTCGTTTAGGGTTAGTGCTTGATTGTCCACGTGTCTCCTGAAGAATCCATCAATTGGAGTTTTTGGCAATTTGGATAAAGGCTGCTGCGGATCATATGGACAAATTCCGGTGGCACGAAATCCGGATTTTAAATTGTCTTCTACTCTTTCCTGTACAGATCTCCACGAGCGATCCAGAAGATTCGGAAAGTGTTCTTTAGGCAGAGTGCCTTTTACGCGACTGGTCTTTCTCCAATCGTCTAAAATAGCCCTCCATTTCTTTTTCATGGGAGCAAAGAAAGCCACGTCCAAAGGCTGCATAAAGTGAGTTGAATTGGGGGGTAAAGGAGCCATATAAATATTATTTTCTTTAGCAGCCTTTACCACGGTTGGAGAAAAATGTGAGGCTAGGTTATCACCTAAAATAACAACTGATTCACCATTACAATTTTCTTTGACGTGGGGCAGCAACAGTTTAAAAAACCATACCTCAAAGAGATTCATATCGAAGCATCCACTGCTGCTGTTATCATAAACTGCCCCTAGAGGGTCACCAACAGTCCAATTTTCGTAAATGTTGTTGGCTTTATAGACCATACACTCATTTATAGGCCATTACACTTATTGCTGAACGCGAATGTTCTTGAACCCTTTCAACCCTTTTAGTACCCCTACGAACTAAAACTTTTTTGGCCCCGGGATCGTCTGTGAAATTAGTCTCATCATAGTTAAACACTTGTTTCGCAGAAATGGATTCCAGAACAGGTTTAATGTTCTGCATTATATCGGCGCGCCCAACCGAAGCACGTGCACGCTTAATATTAGATGCCAATGGAATGCTAATATTATTTCTGGTAATAAATTTTTCAATAAAGTCGGGTCCTGGTCTATTGTTGAGCCATCCAGGAATATTTATATATAATTATATACGGCCCTCATGTTTCGCAAACAGCTTATTCTGAAGAGTGCCTCTCGGTATTTTCCATGTTTTAAAAGCTCGTACTTGTGACATCCTCCCTTCCCTAACAGCTTGCAATGCATTCGCTAAATTTTGTGGACACTGAATATTAAAACTAGACTAGAAAAACAAGCCTAATATAAACAAAGGCACGCTCTGCTAAAGTTACCCCGTGGGCCAAAGTAGCCCAGTTTTACGATACCCGAAAAATGAAAAATCCCAAACTTTAGAGGTCGATATCTCAACTTCTATAGGCAATATCAGGATAATTTCAACGGTTTTGTCTTAGTTTCGTCTTTCCGAATCCAACGAGACCATCCGCAAGGTCGTAGCTCATATATTAGCCGAGATATTGCATTTTTGGAGCCTATTTTTGGGCTCAACAACGAGGTCGAAAAATTACCTTTTTCTGAATATTTAAGTGCTCTCATTCCCTTATTTCTGGTTGAATCCCGTTATAACTCGGTGTTTTCGTGATCTAGATGATGTGATCAAGACGTTGGTATAGTTAGTTCATCAATTTCGAAAAAAATCAATTTTTGGTGAAAAATTCAATTCGATTTGGGGAATATACCCGAAAAATGAAAAAATCCGAAAATATTATAATCTGTCATACAAGTACTTGAAGGCTTAAAAAAGTGGATTTCAGGGCATCCAAGTGATGCTGAAAGACGGTTGTTTTTTTGTAACTGATCAGCACAAAAAATTACTGATTATATCAATTTTTTTGAACCGATGAAATTACATTTACAAGCTGTGGCATTTTTAACAGCAATAATAAACGCCATTTAAAGCCAAAATAATCTCGAAAAATTTATCTTTTAATTTTAATGTTTTTTTTTCAGTTTTTAAAGTCTGAATATTTAAAATTTTTGAAAAAAATCTTAAGATTTTTCGAACATGTTATATTATTCCACATTTAGAATAAAATCTCGTTTTATTCCGGGATTTTTGAGGTCATTTTCCACGTCTTTTAAATAATTTTTCTTTTAATTTTAAAGGTTTACGATAAGTTTTTTTATAGATTCCGAGATTCCCATATGTTGAGGGTCGAATTTGAAACACCCTGTATACCCCTAGTTCTAAGATAAAAATAAAATAAGTCTATAAGGATCCATAAGTCCTTTCCCTTAAGTACAATTAAAGACGATGACTGCTCTTAGGTCTCTTTCTAAATCTACTTTATCTTTTGCTAGGTATTTGGTGACAGATGCCGGAGCAATATATTAAGTGGTACGATTGATGTGGGTTCTTTACAACTAGGGGGGAAAATACCACGACTTGAAGCCGCCTTGTATATAATAATAATAATAATAATAATAATAAGACTTTTATTAATCACCAGAAAAATAAAAAATTACAATTCTGTCATAAACCAAATGCATATCACATCTTGAATAGTTCGTTCTTTACAAAGAGCACATTTAATGTGTATTGAAACAATTAAAAAATATCTATAGAACTTAAATTTTATACAAATACAAATAAAATTCCAGAAGGTGACTAATAGGCCATGTTTTCAGACTTCCAGGGAACAACACCTGCGAGATTCCCTGAATTCTGTTGAGGCCTTATATATATTTAATAATTATAAATTATAAATGACACTTATAAATAATAAACAAAAGCATTTTCCCAGTTAAAGAAAAAAAAGAGAAAGTTAATACAACACGAATAAAAAGCATACTGATGGGATAAGGAAAGAATAGGAAAAGGAACTGGAATTGGACAAGGAAAAGGTTGGCACATATAAATAATTCGATTTTATAATTTAAAAATAAAAATAAAAAACAATTTTTTATTATTCTAAGTGAGTAATTTGTTATTGATTTATTAGAATTAGTTTAGTTTTCATCTTAAAAGTTTTTTCTGACATGGTAAAATCATTTATACAATATTTGTTAGTATAGTGTGCTATTAAGTAAGAAAACGATCTCTTAAAAAATTCTTTATTGTGTGAAGGAATAGTTAATAATTGTTTTCTTCTAATATTCAAGTTGTGCACGTCAGTCCGATATCTAACTTTTCGATGTAAATATGAAGGAATCCTTGACTTAAGAATTTTGAAAAAGAAGCAAATAAGATGCAACACTCTACGATTGTACATATTTAACCACCCCGCAACCTTTAGCTTATGTGAAATATGTTCTCTCCTTCTTATGCCATATACAAACCTAAGACAGGAATTCTGAAGTTTTTGTATTCTATATGAGTCAGAAGAATCAAGGCAAGGGCCACTCTCACGAGATGTGTCACAAAAATTTAATTGGGATAGTACCAATGTTTCACAAAGCATTTTTCTTATAGGCAAATTCAGGTAATCCCTTTGCGAATAAATCATTTTCAGTGCGGAGTACCCCACTTTTCATTTTATAGAGTAACATGATCCTTAAATCTTAGTTTGTAATCCATTAATAAGTCCAAGATTCTTAGCAGAATTTTTAAAAGTTATGTTATCGTTATTAATGTAAAGTTGCAAGTTATTTAAAATATTTGTTCGTTTATTATCACTACAAAAAAGAATGCCTGTGGACTTATTGGGATTAACTTTTAAAAGTAACTTTTGCGTTTCTATAAATAAATTGTTAAGGTCTTCATTAATTTTTATATTAGCCAGCCAAACATCAGTATCTTTAAAAGAGAAATAGATCTGGGTGTCGTCCGCGTAGTTATGATGTTTACAATATGTTATCTTCTTTGTTATCTGAGATGTGTAAAGTGTGTAGAGTAATGGGCCCAAAATGCTACCCTGCGGAACACCGCTGATATTGTCAAAAAAAAAAAATAAATAAATAAAAATGTGTAAAATAAAAGATGAACGGATGAAGAGTGATAATGAGTACTTTGTACTTCTCTTAAGCGACTTACTTGGTACTGGCGCCTAGCCGCAGCAACTCCTCCAAAACCTCCACTTTTTGACAAAACGAGCTCCACAAAAACACCAAATTGACCTCCTCACTTGTAACCTCATACAACACCCCCTTAAGTTCTTCTGTGGTGAGTTTCCCCGGCACCGATATCGTAAGCAGTAGCCTCCCTTCCGTACTCCTCAGGTCGTTTAAGATGCTCCGTTTAAGGGACTCGTAGGTTAAGGGTACCGCCCTATTGACGCACGAGATTCGTTTGAAACTTTTATTTTCGATTGTTTCTCCTGAGGTCAGCTCGCAGTCGGCCTCCAGGAGTACGGCGTCACTTTTTCTTTTTAAGGTTCTTAAAACGTAAAAACACCGATGCGATCGCGGTCCATAAGAACGACAGTTTTGGCGGGTTTTTTAAAACTTTTTCTGTTTTCGGTAGTCTTGACATATTGCGTTAATCTCACGCATTAAAGGTACTATTAAAGGTACTTTCAGTGACGAAGACACGCGGCTGACTGTCCCCCCAGTTTACCTTTTCTCGATTCGACAAAGAGCGGGAGAGCAAGAGAGAGCCGGGATGTTTTTATTAAAAATATTTGTATTTTCGCTTTAAATGAAAATAAGTGAGTGTGAATGTTATTACAAGCGGCGCGGCATCCGTAGATTTCAAAAAATTAAAAATATTGTTTTAAGGATCTTATCATTTATTTAAAATTCCGTAACGTCATATGTAAAGGCGACTGTGAGCAAGGTTAGGTTCAGTCTGAATAAAACATTTGTCTATTCCAATATTTTACTCGAATGTTGTCAGATTAAAAAAATTCGCTGCCATCTGTCACTTGTCACTCCAGACAAATTTGCAATGCTCAAGCTCTCTTTTCCTTGTTTAACTTGCATGGTGCATACATAAACTCATAAGAAACTTTGGCCAATCACAGGCCAGAGGGCGGCGGCCATATTGCTTTTACATTAAGATGAAAAGTGAATTATGGAGCCATGCTATGCGTAGCAAATCAAATCTGTTTTTTGTAGGTTAAGTGACACTTGACAGGTTGTGATTGAGGTTATATTTTAATTTATATATGCCATGAATATCCGATATCTGTCATTTGTCAAGATAAATTTGACATTAATGACAGTAAAGAAAAGTGCCTCCGTATGTCACTTGTTTGATGGAACTTCGTAAGTTTAGCTTCTGAGGCACTTTAAGAAAAAAACGAATTTTACTATAGAAATATTTTAATAAACGTAACATTAAACACTAATCCCTATATCTACCTACCTACCTACCTACAATATTAATATATATAAAAACGTAACAAAGAAACCATTATAAATGTACTGGAAGAGAAACGTAACATCAATATCAATAAATAGCAACAATATTAAAAGTTAAAAAATTACGTTCCGGACCTTAAGGAGGCCAACACCTTGGAGATGTGTCTCAGCACGTTCTGAGGCACAACCTCGTGCAAACATTTTTGAAACTGCTGATGATCGATGAGGTACTTGAACAACGTTTTGCCTCGGTGTCGCGCCTCCAGGTTACCGTCGGCCAAAGCGTTCGCACCCGACAGCAAGAGTTTATCCCTGACCTCTTTCGGTAGCTGAAACGTTCGTTCTGCCCCGAGACGCTTTACCACATCTCCTGCAATTAATAAATACTATTCAAATCCAACGTTGCCAAACTCTAATAAACGTTACCTAATAACCTGACCGCGGAGGCTCTGACAACCGCGTTTCTGATGGCCACACCCCTTCGAAGTTACGACGGCGACCACCCTATGCGCAGGCAACTCGCGCACATCACGTCTAAGGCCGCGTTCGCATCTGCGCGTAGAAACTTGTTCGTGTCGGCGGTCCTTTGAAGTAATGAGCACGCCACTTCCTCGAGTTCCTGTCAGCAAAATGTTCAAAATAGGATGCAATTACTGTTTTTAGTATTAGAGACTCACCACATCCAAGCCCTTCTTACAGCTGAGGAACACTTCTATGACACTACCCGCAAGCCGCCCTAGACACTTGGGACCTCAAGTTCTTAATATGCTTGGCCAAGGCCATGGATACCTGATGGATTTGGTGCTCGATGACCTCGGGGTGCTCCCTGGCAAGTCTGGACAACCCTTGTAGACCCTCCACCTGGGTTTCCCAGTTTGGATTCTCCATCTGGGTCATCACTTGTTGGAACGTCTCTCTTTGGTTTCAACGCCGGACGTTCTGGAATCAATTATCACCGATGTTTTGTTGAATGGGGTTAATTTGAGTGTAACTGACCTTGGCTCCTTGGAGTGACCTTGACGGGTTTTCTGATGACTTTTCTGGAAAACCTTCGTTCCAGTTTGGATTTGGTTGCAGTGACTCCCTCTGAGGGGCCATCCGAAGGTGGTTTGTCTAGAGGGAGCTCTAGGGTTGGAACAGAACTGGTTGTGTGGCTCAAGTTGTCCTCCAATGGTCTTGGAGGTGCTGAATTGATGTTCTTTCTATATGTAGAGAGTTCATGATATTAATATGAATACATATATGATATATTTGTTATAAGTATAAAAGAAAAATCCATAAGACAGACTGAGGAACATGACAAGTATGATGAAGGAGAGATACATAAATAATTACAGATAATTTAATGGAATATATGCAGATTTAGACGCAATAAGTATCTATCAACGTCACGGCACCAGATTATTGCGAAGTAATAAGTCCATAACGAGTGTAGAATTCTTTTGTTCCGCATTTTTAGCCAATCCCAACCAATTTGATTTTTTTTCTATTTATTTGACACTAAGTTCATAACTCAAAAAATTGACCAGATGTCACTTTGAAAATTTGTACACATATTCCATGGACAATTTCGTTGGACACCTATTTCAGCGTTTTTCCAAATTCGTACAGGAATTTGAGAAAAAAATATTTTTCGAAAATATTGATTTTTTTTCTTTTTATTTGACACAAAGCTCATAACTCAAAAAATTGACCAGATGTCATTTTGAAAATTTGTTCACATATTCCGTGGACAATTTCGTTGGACACCTATTTCAGCGTTTTTCCAAATTCGTACAAAAATTTGAGAAAAAAAATAATTTTCGAAAATATTGATTTTTTTTCTATTTATTTGACACAAAGCTCATAACTCAAAAAAATTGACCAGATACCACTTTGAAAATTTGTACATATATTCCATGGACAATTTCGTTGGACACCTATTTCAGCGTTTTTCCAAATTCGTACAGGAATTTGAGAAAAAAATATTTTTCGAAAATATTGATTTTTTTTCTATTTATTTGACACCAAGTTCATAACTCAAAAAATTGACCAGATGTCATTTTGGAAATTTGTACACATATTCCATGGACAATTTCATTGGACACCTGTTTCAGCGTTTTTCCAAATTCGTACAGGAATTTGAGAAAAAAATATTTTTCGATAAATATTGATTTTTTTTCTATTTATTTGACACAGAGTTCATAACTCAAAAAATTGACCAGATGTCATTTTGAAAATTTGTACACATATTCCATGGACAATTTCATTGGACACCTATTTCAGCGTTTTTCCTAAAATCGTACAGGAATTTAAGAAAAAAATATTTTTCGAAAATATGTAATTTTTTTCTATTTATTTGACACAAAGTTCATAACTCAAAAAAATTTACCAGATACCACTTTGAAAATTTGTACACATATTCCATGGACAATTTCGTTGGACACCTATTTCAGCGTTTTTCCAAAATCGTACAGGAATTTGAGAAAAAAAATATTTTTCGAAAATATTGATTTTTTTTCTATTTATTTGACACAAAGCTCATAACTCAAAAAATTGACCAGATACCACTTTGAAAATTTGTACACATATTCCATGGACAATTTCATTGGACACCTATTTCAGCGTTTTTCCAAATTCGTACAAGAATTTGAGAAAAAAAATATTTTTTTCGAAAATATTGATTTTTTTTCTATTTATTCGACACTAAGTTCATAACTCAAAAAATTGACTAGATGTCAATTTGAAAATTTGTACACATATTCCATGGACAATTTCGTTGGACACCTATTTCAGCGTTTTTTCCAAATTCGTACAGGAATTTGAGAAAAAAAATATTTTCGAAAATATTGATTTTTTTTCTTTTTATTTGACACAAAGTTCATAACTCAAAAAATTGACCAGATGTCACTTTGAAAATTTACTCTCACGAGATGTGTTTCAGCGTTTTTCCAAATTCGTACAAGAATTCGAGAAAAAAAATATTTTTCGAAAATATTTATTTTTTTTTTATTTATTTGACACAAAGTTCATAACTCAAAAAATTGACCAGGTGTCACTTTGAAAATTTGTACACATATTCCATGGACAATTTCATTGGACACCTATTTCAGCGTTTTTCCAAATTCGTACATGAATTTGAGAAAAAAAATATTTTTTGAAAATATTTATTTTTTTTTTATTTATTTGACACAAAGTTTATAACTCAAAAAATTGACCAGATGTCATTTTGAAAATTTGTACACATATTCCATGGACAATTTTATTGGACACCTATTTCAGCGTTTTTCCAAATTCGTACATGAATTTGAGAAAAAAAATATTTTTTGAAAATATTTATTTTTTTTTTATTTATTTGACACAAAGTTCATAACTCAAAAAATTGACCAGATGTCATTTTGAAAATTTGTACACATATTCCATGGACAATTTCGTTGGACACCTATTTCAGTGTTTTTTCAAATTCGTACAGGAATTTGAGAAAAAAAATATTTTTTGAAAATATTTATTTTTTTTTTATTTATTTGACACAAAGTTCATAACTCAAAAAATTGACCAGGTGTCACTTTGAAAATTTGTACACATATTCCATGGACAATTTCGTTGGACACCTATTTCAGCGTTTTTTCCAAATTCGTACATGAATTTGAGAAAAAAAATATTTTTTGAAAATATTTATTTTTTTTTTATTTATTTGACACAAAGTTTATAACTCAAAAAATTGACCAGATGTCATTTTGAAAATTTGTACACATATTCCATGGACAATTTTATTGGACACCTATTTCAGCGTTTTTCCAAATTCGTACAGGAATTTGAGAAAAAAAATATTTTTTGAAAATATTGATTTTTTTTCTTTTTATTTGACACAAAGTTTATAACTCAAAAAATTGACCAGGTGTCACTTTGAAAATTTGTACACATATTCCATGGACAATTTCATTGGACACCTATTTCAGCGTTTTTCCAAATTCGTACATGAATTTGAGAAAAAAAATATTTTTCGAAAATATTGATTTTTTTTCTTTTTATTTGACACAAAGTTTATAACTCAAAAAATTGACCAGATGTCATTTTGAAAATTTGTACACATATTCCATGGACAATTTTATTGGACACCTATTTCAGCGTTTTTCCAAATTCGTACATGAATTTGAGAAAAAAAATATTTTTTGAAAATATGTATTTTTTTTTTATTTATTTGACACAAAGTTTATAACTCAAAAAATTGACCAGATGTCACTTTGAAAATTTGTACACATATTCCATGGACAATTTTATTGGACACCTATTTCAGCGTTTTTCCAAATTCGTACAAAAATTGAGAAAAAAAATATTTTTTGAAAATATTTATTTTTTTTTTATTTATTTGACACAAAGTTCATAACTCAAAAAATTGACCAGGTGTCACTTTGAAAATTTGTACACATATTCCATGGACAATTTCGTTGGACACCTATTTCAGCGTTTTTCCAAATTCGTACATGAATTTGAGAAAAAAAATATTTTTTGAAAATATTTATTTTTTTTTTATTTATTTGACACAAAGTTTATAACTCAAAAAATTGACCAGATGTCATTTTGAAAATTTGTACACATATTCCATGGACAATTTTATTGGACACCTATTTCAGCGTTTTTCCAAATTCGTACATGAATTTGAGAAAAAAAATATTTTTTGAAAATATTTATTTTTTTTCTATTTATTTGACACAAAGCTCATAACTCAAAAAATTGACCAGGTGTCACTTTGAAAATTTGTACACATATTCCATGGACAATTTCGTTGGACACCTATTTCAGCGTTTTTCCAAATTCGTACAGGAATTTGAGAAAAAAAATATTTTTTGAAAATATTGATTTTTTTTCTTTTATTTGACACAAAGTTTATAACTCAAAAAATTGACCAGGTGTCACTTTGAAAATTTGTACACATATTCCATGGACAATTTCATTGGACACCTATTTCAGCGTTTTTCAATTCGTACAGGAATTTGAGAAAAAAAATATTTTCGAAAATATTGATTTTTTTTCTTTTTATTTGACACAAAGCTCATAACTCAAAAATTGACCAGGTGTCACTTTGAAAATTTGTACACATATTCCATGGACAATTTCGTTGGACACCTATTTCAGCGTTTTTCCAAATTCGTACAGGAATTTGAGAAAAAAAATATTTTTTGAAAATATTGATTTTTTTTCTTTTTATTTGACACAAAGTTTATAACTCAAAAAATTGACCAGGTGTCACTTTGAAAATTTGTACACATATTCCATGGACAATTTCATTGGACACCTATTTCAGCGTTTTTCAATTCGTACAGGAATTTGAGAAAAAAAATATTTTCGAAAATATTGATTTTTTTTCTTTTTATTTGACACAAAGCTCATAACTCAAAAATTGACCAGGTGTCACTTTGAAAATTTGTACACATATTCCATGGACAATTTCGTTGGACACCTATTTCAGCGTTTTTCCAAATTCGTACAGGAATTTGAGAAAAAAAAATATTTTTCGAAAATATTGATTTTTTTTCTTTTTATTTGACACAAAGTTCATAACTCAAAAAATTGACCAGGTGTCACTTTGAAAATTTGTACACATATTCCATGGACAATTTCATTGGACACCTATTTCAGCGTTTTTCAATTCGTACAGGAATTTGAGAAAAAAATATTTTTTGAAAATATTGATTTTTTTTCTTTTTATTTGACACAAAGTTTATAACTCAAAAAATTGACCAGGTGTCACTTTGAAAATTTGTACACATATTCCATGGACAATTTCATTGGACACCTATTTCAGCGTTTTTCCAAATTCGTACAGGAATTTGAGAAAAAAAATATTTTTTGAAAATATTTATTTTTTTTTTATTTATTTGACACAAAGTTCATAACTCAAAAAATTGACCAGATGTCACTTTGAAAATTTGTACACATATTCCATGGACAATTTCATTGGACACCTATTTCAGCACTTTTCATATTTGAGTTTCATATAATCTCTCATCAAGGTTGGTAGTCATGACGTCTACTCGAGCACTAACCTCTTTCAAAATGAGGCTTTTAGTGACCATTTTTCTGGAATGTAACACCAAATTGCAATAATTTAAATTGAGCTGCACACCTTGACTAGAAGTTTGGAAAATTCGAGGAACAAAAGACAAACAGCACCATCTCCTAACATCTATATAGTTACTCGTGCTTACCTGCTGGAGTAAATGTTAGGCAAGAAGTTCGGTAAGTCTATGACCGATTTGCTCTTCCTTCGCACCTGGAATCCTCCAGGAGCGAACTCCATTTGCTGCATACTTTCCTCGTTCTTATGCAAATGCAGAGACTCCACCGAAGAGAACTCGTCGTGGACACTTTCGCCCAAACAATGGTCCTTTTCCGACGACGATTCGAAACTTCCCTGATGAAAACACCTCGTAAGTCTTACCCGATTACGCCGTTAGTCGCTTACCTTATCCACCCCATTCGGGATCTCGATGTTCACTGGCGTTTGTTCAGGTGCGGTCGAATCCACCAAATCACCCCCATTATTATCCCCGACCGATTGAACTTCAATATCCGAATTGGGCCGCTCCTCTGTATCCATTTTAATAAAGGCAGGGGTGGGTTGGTGCTTATCAGGGGGCGAGGGGGTGAAATAACCCGAAGAATCCGAGCCTGATGATCTGGAGGGCGGCAAAGAGAGGCGGCTGACCGCGTCATCTTCTGTTGGTGGTTTAGGGGGCGGTTTTGATGGTGTCGAGGTGCCTTGGGGGCTGGATACCACTGATCTGGAATTCCAAGGTTTAAATGTTGACGTTTGATTGACAAGTGACGTCCGGTTATTCTTTTTCTTTTTGGGCTACTACACCATAATATTATGGAGTTTTTTTAATTCAAATTGATTTCTTATATGAATAATGAATTATATATGTAAAAGCAATTAACCCCCCTTTCCCCCCGAACTACTCTGACCTTTATCAAAGTTCGAAAATCGATTTTATTAATAGAATTTGGTACGTAAAATGTGTGCGGTTAAGGTCATTACTTATTGGTTTGAAAAGGTCATTAGCACTCATGATAGTTGAAAGTTATTGATAGGGTCAATCAATTAGCCATATTTAAAATATTGATTATTGAAGCTATTTTCATCCACTTTGACCGGAAATGGCTCCCCTTATAAGTTTTATATTTATTCCATAGAAAATGAGTTTCTGACTATAATGACACCTCATATGTCGTGAAATTCTGACATATCTGTCAAAAAAAAATTTAAACTAGTGTGCCATGAATTAGTTGAAATCATTTATGTACAATCAAGGAGGCGTCAAAAAATAGTTTTATATATGTATCTAGTGTGCCATGCCTTGGTTGTAATCATTAAATTTCAATAATAGTTTCAAAGCCTACTGTGGGCATAAATGACAGCTCATGCGTCAAATTTTGACATATCCGTTAAAAAATTACATTTTTGACGTACAATCCAGCATGCGTGATTGACATTTGACAGTCATTTATTTGAAATTAAAAAGGCGTGGAAAAATAATTTGACAGCCTACTATGGTTAAGTGGTACAAATGAATTCTGGGTATAATCACACTTGACGTGTCAAATTTTGACATCTCTGTCGATAAGAAGCAAGAACGTCGATGGACTCTCACGAGATGTGTGTTTTTTTAGATGCTTTTAAGGAGAATGTCGACTTTTAAGGAGAATGTCGAATGGGATCTGGCACGAAAGGGATGAGGGATCGCGGAGGATTGTGCAGGTTAATATGGTTGGTTTTTGGTATAAGGTTTTTGGTATTGAAGAAATTTATGTCAGGTTTGATAACAAATTTTATAGGGCATCTTTTTTGTCTCTTATGATTTTTTCATATTTTTAATATTTAGCAAGTTATTTGATAATAAATGATATGGTGGATGCACTGGAATAAATATAGAGGCCTAAAAATCGAGTTTAGAGTGATTTTAGCGAAAAAGTTCAAAGAGATTTTTTATAGGAAATTTCAAAATACATGTTTTTTGTATCTTATAATTTTTTCGTATATTCAATATTTACTGAGATAAATGACATTAAATGAAATGGCGAATACACCAGAACTGCTCACCAATGCATTAAAACGGATTTTAACGAAAAACTCTAAAGAGCATTTTTGTGTAAAACTTATAAATAAATCCTTTTTGTTTCCTATGATTTTTTCATATTTAGCGAGATATACGCGTTTCAATAAAATGGCGAAGGCACCGGAACAACAAAAATTTTACAATAATTTAGGTCTTATATTTTATCTTACTTTCATAAAAAATATGTTTGTCAGTGTCTCTCAAAATTTTATAGTAAAAATAAAATGGTGGAAGGGCCGGGACTCTCACGAGATGTG